>NW_027526460.1:145370130-145391634 GCF_048455015.1 Haemaphysalis longicornis | reverse complement strand
GAATTCGCGATGATAAGAATATTTTGCGTGCTCCCGACGAATTCGTATCATCGAGATTCTACTGTATAGGGGTAGGTCCCCAGGTGAGAGGGGAGAAGGAAAGAAGGATGTGAAATTGAGAAAGCGGATTGGTTTGGGAGTATGTCGGGGGAGAGATTGAGGGGCAAAGAAGGTTGTATAGTTTAAGCCGCGAAGTATGTCACACGCAAGTCAGCTGGTGGTTGATATTCCTGGAATTTTTGGAGAGAAAGGATGAGAGGGTGTTTGTTGACCCGCCGCGGGGCATGGGGAAAGGTTCTCAGAAGCGCCGGAAGCAGACCAGGCGGTGAGAGTGGGTTCCTTATCAGAAACTATCTTCAAGCCTCAGGTCAAAAGAAAAGATAGAGAAGGGGGAATATAGCTAGGTCAAGGAAAAAAAAAGAAAAAAAGAGAAGAAAAAAAAATTAAGGAGGGAAACCACATAAACCCACACACAAAAGAAAAAGCAATGACCCGGCAACTGAAATGGCACGTGTCACCCGCGGCAACATTCCTGGAACAGGCCTGTCGTGCAACTCAAAAACGAAAAGATAAAGTTAGAGTGACGTACGCGCCACAAGACCAGGCGGAGTAAAAAAAAAGAGAAAAAAATGGAATTCCAAAAACAAAGGTTGGAGGTATGCGGGCGAGTATTATTCTAGACGCTAAGGAATGAAAAAAATCACGCCATATCCACAGAATGAATCATGATAAGTGGGGCGAAGCTCGAGAGGGGGAGATCATCGGTAACCGTAACTCTCCCGTGAAAGTTCGCCCATTACATCATTAAGAAAGACGTAAGACTGTGTGCCTACATTGTACAAATCAACTTTTATTTTCGGAGTCAATGCTCCCCGGCCCAGACCTGGTGAAAGACCCTGCGCCATCGAGGACTACCCCGCACCCCCACCACAAGTTTTCACGTAGGATGGGACACAACGGTAAAGAAAGAACTTTTATTTAGGGCGAACCTGTGCCCGAACAAGACGAGAGGAAACGAGCAAAGGTCCTTGCGTCTCGTTCGATCTCCGAGAACGACTGCCTGCGTTCTTGGCGTGATCTCTTGCGTGATCTCCCTCTCGCAGTGCACGTGCGCTCGCGCCTCTGTTGCCGAACACAGACAAGCTCGCTCTCCCGGCGCCGAGTTTGCGCTGCCGGTTGCAGCCGGTTCTTGTGCGTGCAACGCGGCCCACTTTGCGACATCTCCGAAAGCATGCGGCGGTCACGTACCACGAGACACAAGGGATGAACAGACCCATGACTTAAGGAGCTTCGCCCCTAAAAAAAGGAAATTAGGTGACCAGGTAAGGACGAGATTGAGCGGTAATAGTCTTTGGATAGGGTATATGCAAGACATTACCTATTTCTGTATTCCCGGTGAATATCGCAAGGATTTCAAGTTGCCCCTAGACGCATTAATTCCAGCAGGTTCCATGGAGTTGAATTTGTGAATTAAATAGGATTCGCGGTATTTCCTGTCTCTAGGAGACCTGAAGTTTGCCTGAAGTATATACAACTTAAGGTCATAAAAATTGTGGCCTGGTTGGTTGAAATGCTGCGCTACAGCTATAGAGGATTTGCTAAGAGTATCTTAGGTTGACTCGTTTCGCCTATATACTGTTTGTGGCACATTGAGCATTCCAAACCATACACAATTTTGGATGAAAACCATACACAATTTTGGACGTAAAACTTGAATTAATCTTGTGGACATAATTACTGGCTGTGCTTTTTACAATGCAGTCGGTCTGCAGGTGCCTGCATGTTTTGCATCTGGGGCGGAAGCAGCTGGCTATGACTGGTTGCTTTGAAGGCCCTGTTTTAGCATGCACTAAAATATCTTTTAAATTCCTGTTTCTCCGGTAGGTAACCCTTGGGGCTTCCGGGAAAGTCTTTCTAAGTCGGTCGTTACTGGCTAAAATGGGGTAGTACTTGCGCAGTATATTGTTTACGTTCGGGAGAGCGTTTGAAAATTTAGTTATTAGGGCAGGCGGCTTGGCACTTTCGTTTTGTCGCTGTTTGTTGAGCACGTCATCCCTTTTGAGAATAGATGCGCGTTGGTACACCTGATCGAGCGAGCTTTTGGGGTGGTTTATATGGGGTGGTTGGGGTGGTTTGGGGTTTATATATATATATATATATATATATATATATATATATATATATATATATATATATATATATATGCCCGTTTGCCTCACCAGATGCCTCACCATAGCAGGATTGATTGATTGATTGATTGTAGGGTTTAACGCGCCGACGCAACGCAGGCGATGAGGCGCGCCGTAGTGGAGGGCTCCGGATTAATTTAGAACACCTGGGGATCTTTAACGTGCGCCGAAATCTCGTACACACGGGCGTTTTTGCTTTCACCTCCATCAGAAAAGCGGCCGCCGCGGCCGGGAATCGAACCCGCGACCTCGTGCTCAGCAACCATAGCAGGATTGGCCACCCTGGTGTGGTAACGGCCACCACCTCCCATGAATATGCCAATTAATATCGACAACAGGCGCGGGAAGACGTACACTAAGAAAGAAATACACAGGACGACGCGCTACTAGCAACTGGCAACATTTATTAGGAAACAGAAATATATAGGGCGACCAACCGACATAATTCACTGATTAAAGCTTATACATAACTCACTGAGTAAGACCTATACATAGATTATCAAATATCAAATGTTTAGGCACAGGGGCAAGACAGAAAGGGAGATAATGGAAGCTTGGAATATCAGCCGGGAGGGGTCAATGTGCGTGAGTAAATCTTCAGTCAGTCTGCAAGAAGGAGAGTTGGCGTTCTTGGAACGACACGTTCGCTAATAACATATCATTGGTTGCACTTTTATGTCTGGGGAAACTTTTATTTGATAATCTATGTATAGGTCTTACTCAGTGAACTATGTATAAGCTTTAATCAGTGAATTATGTCAGTTGGTCGCCCTATATATTTCTGTTTCCTAATAAATGTTGCCAGTTGCTAGTAGCGCGTCGTCCTGTGTATTTCTTTCTTAGTCTGCGTCTTTCCGCGCCTGTTGTCGATATGAATCAGCACCAACTCGCCCAACTTGCCATCTTGTTATGCCAATTAACCCTCGGCCCTCAGTCCCAGTGGCGGCGAAGCAACTGACCACGGCGGCGGCCAGACCTGTGACGCAGCAGAGGGTGCTAAGAATCCCTGGATCCGGACAGGCTGCCAACGGAATCTGAACCTGGCAACGTTTAACGCGCGAACCTTATCTAGCGAATCGACTCTAGAGGTGTTCGATGAATTAGAGGGCATTAAATGGGATGTAATAGGGCTTAGCGAGGGTAGGAGGTCAGGCGAAGCATTTACGGTGCTGAAAAATGGACACGTCCATTGTTCCCGGGGTATAGAGGACAGAAGAGAACTGGGAGTGGGATTTCTAGTCAATAAAAGCATAGCTGGCAACATAGAAGAATACTATAGCATTAACGAAAGGGCAGCAGGTCTCGTAATTAGGCTCAATAAGAGGTACAAGCTCAAGGTGGTGCAGGGCTACGCGCCCACATCCAGCCACGACGACCAAGTAGTGGAAAGCTTCTATGAAGGTGTGGAATCGGCAATGGCTAAAGTAAAAACACAGTATACCATAGTTATGGGGGACTTCAATGCTAAAGTAGGCAATAATCAGGCTGGAGACAAGGCAGTTGGGAACTATGAACTGGGCTGTAGAAATAGCAGGGGGGACCTACTAGCTGAGTTCGCAGTACGGAATAACCGACACATAATGAATACATCTTCTGTAAACGGGAGAGTCGGAATTAAACCTGGAGGAGCCCGAATGGGGAGCATAAAAATGAAATATACTTAATATTATGCGGTAACCCTGGCGTCATGCAGGATGTGGAAGTGCTCGGAAGTGTAAGGTGTAGTGACCACCGTATGGTAAGATCTCGAATTAGGCTAGATTTGAGGAGGGACCGCAACAAGCTAGTACGAAAGAAGCCCATAAATGAGCTAACAGTAAGACGTAAATCAGAAGAATTCAGGATCGCGCTGCAGAACCGATATTCGGCTCTTAACGATGAAGCCGAGCTTACGACACAGGAAGCCAGCGACAACCTTACGCTCATTATCACGGAGTGTGCAGTAGAAGTCGGGGGCACTATGGCTAGACAGGATACTGGTAAACTTTCACAGGAGACGAAAGATCTAATTAGGAAACGGCAAACCATGAGAATCTCCACCGCAGCTGACAAAATAGAACCAGCGGAGCTCTCCAAGCTAATCAATAAGCGTAAGACAGCTGACATACGGAAGTATAATATGGAGAGGATCGAATACGCTGTAAAGAACGGAGGTAGCCTGAAAGCAGTAAAGAGGCGTTTTGGGGTAGGGAAAAATCAGATGTATGCACCTAATGATAAGCAAGGCGATGTCATCACAAATGGGGATAAAATAGTCACAGTGGCCGAGGAGTTCTATAGGGACCTGTACACTAGCCGCGACATCCAGGATAATACCGAATGAGACCGTAGTTCAGAGGAGATAGACATTCCACCTGTAACGACCGAAGAAGTAAGAAAGGCTTGGAAAGAAATGAAAGGGGGAAATCACCTGGTGAGGATCAGATAACAGCAGACCTCTTGAAGGATGACGGAGAAATTGTACTTGAAAAGCTGGCAAACCTGTATACGCAGTGCCTAATGACCGCAAGTGTACCGGAATCTTGGAAGAACGCGAACATCATCTTAATCCATAAGAAAGGCGACATGAAGCACTTGAAAAATTACAGGCCGATCAGCTTACTGTCAGTCGTCTACAAGGTACTTACCAAGGTAATCGCTAACAGAATTTCTGCAAACTTCGATTTCAGTCAACCTAAAGAAGAAGCAGGGTTCCGTAAAGGTTATTCAACAATGGACCATATTCACACGATCAATCAGGTGATAGAGAAGTGCGCTGAGTATACAGAACCCCTATATATAGCCTTCATATATTATGAGAAAGCATTTGACTCGGTCGAAACCCCAGCAGTTATTCGGGCATTAAGGAACCAGGGGGTAGATGGCATTATGTAAGAATACTAGAGGATATCTACAATGGGTCCACCGCTACCATCATCCTCCATACGAAGAGCAGTAAAATACCTATAAGGAAGGGTGTCAGACAAGGAGACACAATCTCTCCAATGTTATTCACAGCGTGTTTACAAGAAGTATTCAGAACGTTGGATTGGGAACAGGTGGGAGTAAGGGTTAATGGAGAATACCTCAGTAACCTCAGATTTGCTGATGACGTTGCCTTGCTAAGGAACTCGGGGGACGAATTGCAAAGCATGCTTTCCGCACTGGACGAAAAGAGTAGAACCGTGGGCCTGAAAATTAATATGCAGAAAATTAAAGTAATGATCAATAACATCGGGACAGCACAGCGGTTTGAGATAGGTGGCGAGGCAGTGGAAGTGGTAAGCGAATATATCTACTTTGGCCAAGTTGTGACCCCAGATCCCAACCATGAGGCCGAGATAATTAGAGGGATAAGAATGGGGTGGGGTGCATATGGCAGACATTCTCAGATAATGACTAGCAGCCTGCCATTGTCGCTGAAGAAGAAAGTGTATGACAGCTGCATCTTACAAGTACTAACCTATGGGGCAGACACCTGGAGGCTCACTAAGAGGGTTCAACATGAATTGAGAACGACTCAGCGTGCAATGGAGCGGAAAATGATAGGTGTAACATTAGGGGACAAGAAGAGAGCGGAGTGGGTCGGGGAACAAACACGTGTTAAGGAAATATTAGTAGAGATTAAGAAAAAGAAATGGACGTGGGCAGGGCATGTAATGCGAAGGCAAGCTAACCGCTGGTCATTAAGGGTAACAGAGTGGATCCCTAGAGAAGACAAGCCTTGCAGGGGGCGGCAGAAAGTTAAATGGGCAGATGAGATCAAGAAGTTTGCGGGGATAAATTGGTCACACTTGGCACATGACCGAGGTAATTGGAGAATAATGGGAGAGGCCTTTGCCCTGCAGTGGGCGGAGATAGGCTGCTGCTGAAGATGATGATGATATATGCCCGTTTCCGTACTCATATCCGGACTCCGCTGCTGGAGTACGGATATGAGTACGGAACGCGTCCGCCGTCAGAGTACCTACTCTGTCCGTACTCTGCTGGACCGAGCAGAGTACTCTGCTGAGAGGGCGGGGAGGGCGCGGAGACTAGGGCAAAGCAAACAACTATTAAAAGTGCAAAATGCAAGATCCGCTTCCCTCATTGCATGGTTTAGACATTTAGCTTCACAGTGCAAAAGAAATGATCTTCGTGGCTGCACTCCATGCTAGGGTGTACCTCTCGAAATTTTCTGGTCACTGTGATACCACTCGTGGCGAAAAAATAGAGAATTGTGGGGAAATTGTAAATTTTTTTTGAACTCTGGCCTCTATGGCTTTTATAAGTACCAATTTTTGGAAGAAAAATTGTGCATACCCAGAGAAAATGATACCTAAAAATACTTTTTGGGGGTAATTTTTCTGTCCCAAAGATTCATTTACCCCCTTAAGGTGAGACGCAAGTCTTCAAACAACTTGTTTTAATTTTTTAGTAAACTTTTTGAAACTTGTCACTCTTGCTTCTTTTCGCCACAGATTTCGAATATGGGATTATTTTTTTAAGTTGGTCAGTTTTTTCCCTAGATAAGTAGAGATAATTGGTGACTTGTGGAGGAACAATACACATGACAGTATTAGCCATAAAACTGTAATCTCTACGTTTTCCGATACTCTAAACCCTGGTAAATGCAATCAGAGAAGCAGTTTATTTTATGCACCGCTTGGAACTAATTTTACAGCTAATAAAGTTGCTGTTTGAAATGGGCACTCAAAACAGTTCCTTGCCACTGGTGCCACCAAAGTTTGATGAGCTCTAAAATTAGTCCGTAGCGATGAATAAATTCAATTATTGCATTCACGAGGGTTCACATGATTGGAAAATATAAAAATTACAGTTTTATGACCAATGCAGTTTTGTCTATTCTTTGACTAAAAATGGCTAATTATCTAATTATTTAGGGAACTAATTGTCAAACTGAATAAATATCGGCATACTCGAAATCAGTGGGGAAAAAGCAGCAAGACTGACAAATTTCACAAAGTTTACTTGAAAATTAAAAGAAATTGTTTTAAGACCAGCGTCCCCCCTTAATGCAGGCCAAGTACAACGTGCTAAGCCCTTTGCAAGGACAGTTTTTTCCCCTCCCCCTTTGTACGCAGTGGAGGAGCAGGTGTAGCACTTCCTGAGCCACCTTGGCAGCGCCCTGGCCGACGAGCCTGCCTGCCCATGCTCCCCCTTGCGGGAACCCCTAAGCCTGAAGTCTGATAGCCGCGGCCTGGACGAGCTCTGCGAGCAGCCTGACGCATGGGGGGTGCTGCCACCGCTGGCGCTGCTCATTGGACACCAGCGGCAGCAGTCCGTGCGGCAGGCGGCCCTGGAGCGTCTGTGGCAGCGCTACGGCACACCAGACTTGGCCGAACAGCTGCCGAGGGAGCCGGGGGAGCTGCGCGAGGCGCTCCTGCTGCCACCAGTGGTCTCCGAGGGGGAACGAGGCGACGAGGAGTCATCCACACCCAGTTGTTAGGATATCTGTGGAGTAATTAAAGGTTTTGTTTTTGAGTTTGTGGCAGTGCTACGTGCGTCTTTGCAGTGTGGTGCGCGGCAAGCTGGAATTGGCCGAACAGTTGCCGAAGAAGTCAAGCGCGCTGCGAAAAGCACTCATGCTGCTACCAGTTGGAGGCTGGTAGCAGCATGACTTGGGGAATATCCACCCCAAGTTCTTGGGAGACATCCACACCAAGTTCTTAGTGGGTGCGCGACAGCAGGGGCCCAAACACAATTCCCTAAGCAACACCAGAATTTTCTGCTAGTTCGTCTTCAAATAAATGCTAGCATAGAGAGTGTGAAGAGATAATTACAGAAAAGCCCAGTCCATCAAACACTCACGGAGACCAATTGTGTCTAGTTTCTAAATTAGTTTGCCGTGATACACCAGGCGAAATCCTGCTGAAGTTTAAAAAATGTCATATGCCTGACCTGTTTTATCAAGAACATTTGCGCAGCTGTGAATAAGTTCAGTTAGTCGCGTCATGTTCCAAAAGGGCTTTCCTGAATCCATATTTATAGGGGAAAGCAAACTATGGATGCTCGTAAAATTGTTTATGGACGGGTACAGGACAGGTACAACGTGGCCATCTGCACCACCCATCTTAATTGTCTTTTTCTTCATTTCACTTATATTTTTACTTACAGTTTATATTTAAGTTTACACCATTGTAATGAATACCTGGCTTGGAGCAATGTGCCCTAGTTGGCACTGCGCCATTAAAACCAACCATCATCATCATCATCGTCATATTTTAATGAGTTTTGGTTTGCCTCCTTTTTTACTATGATATTTTTAGTTCCTTGGGGTGCGCTTCAACACTACTATTTCTTTTCCTGCTTGTGGAGTCTACGTTTTTGTAACCTCAACTAAACAAGATATTACACTGATGCTTTTATCTAATAATTGAAAGCTCAAAAATGAATTTCCTCTGAAGGCTTTTTGCAAGCCCCAAACTTCGTAAATGTCCGAGCAAATTATGGACCTCTGAATAGTCATACCGGTTAGTGTGAGAAAGGCGGATCTCAAAAGTGTAGTGATGATTTTTCCTTGTTGAACGAACGTGAACAGGAAAATAATACCCATGGAAGAAAGTAAATGTTAGGTGACCCCCGCACGGGGCACCTTGAGCATTCATGGTGACGGTGAGCAGCGACACCGCGGACCCCTAGCTCCCATACATAAGCCGTGTCCAACCGTGGCGAGGTGTTTAAAGGTGAAGGGTAGAAGCCGTAAATGGTGGCTGTCGGAGCCTTGGTCAACCTCCGGCCGATGGGCTCCCTGCCTGTCTACCAGACAGGGAGCTCCGGGACTTCTTTGACTACCAGGGTTAGGTCAAAGGAGAAACTACCCCCGTCTCCCTAATTTTATACTATGCTATATGGCGTTTTCAAAACCCCCCTCCAAACGTGATCATCCTCCGAAAAGGGGCCGCACCGAAGTTTCATTTCCATGAAATGCACTAACGTGGCTATCTGGGCTTGTTGGTTTAACAAGATTAGGAGAAGACAGCACGGTTTACAGACGGACACAGGGAAGAGAACTTTTCCCTGTGTCCGTGTGTAAACCGCGCCGTCTTCTCCTAATTCATTTCCACCTCTTTCAACAACTGTCTTTCCAACAACCGTAAACAACTATTCCCGTTTTCTTGTAATTGAGTCAACTGACACAGAAAGATCTGTCGCTTTATTGCCTGTCTTCTTGGTATCGAAGTTCCTGGCAAGTATAATTTGTGAGGCGTACAAAGCCAAGAAACAAAGAACTGGGCAATTGCTGGTCGAAGTCACCACGCAGCAGCAGGCAGAAAAACTCTTGAGCCAGACCCGAATCGGTGATCTTGACATCAGGGTCACGCCCCACCGCAGCTTAAACAGCTCCCAGGGCGTGATCTCCGATCCCGATCTACTGAACAAAACTGAAGCCGACCTGCTGGAGGGCCTTCAAAGTCAGGGCGTAACACGGGTCAGGAGGATAAACATACGTAGAGAGGACAAACAAATACCTATAAAGGATCTCATCTTAACTTTTGACAGGTCGAGCCTTCCAGAATACATAAATGCAAGTTTTGTGCGATGTCCGGTCCAGCCTTACATCCCTAACCCGCGGCTCTGTTTTAAGTGCCAACGGTTTGGGCATGGCCCCAACTCCTGCCGCGGCCGCCTTACCTGTGCAAAATGCGGCCAACATGACCACCCGTCCGAAAACTGCAACACCCAGAGTTTTACCTGTGCACACTGCCAGGGGCCCCACGCTGCGTGGTCCCGCACTTGTGAGAAATTTAAGCAGGAAAAACAAATCCTAAATGTAAAGGTCACTGAGAACATCACCTTTACAGAGGCGATGTTCACTGTCACTGAGAACATCACCTTTCGCGGTACTACGTTCGCCTCTTTCCCCTCTGGGGGAAAGAGGCGAACGTAGTACCGCGAGTCGGACCTAGTACCGCGAGTCGGACCTGGTCCCGCCCTCACCCGCCCCCCCCTGGGTTGCCTCAGGCAGCCCAACCCGCCACCACGCCGCTTGCTGAGGCAGCAGCGGTTATGGTGCCAACCTCTTCCGTCGGGATCGGTGCCGCTCCCACCCCTGCCTCTCCGTCCTCCAGTGCGTTGGAGGGTGCCGAGGGGATGGACACCACGGGCACCGCACCGGCTCCCACCATTACCCATGCCACTTATGGTGCCCCCGACACCCACGGAGGTTGCGGCTCAAACGAAGGGCCTCCGAATGGGGGCCAAGTCCGGGGGGCCCGGTTCGATGGGCACACACAGGACATCGGATGACGAGATGAACGTAGTGCCGTTCTTGACTCCAACGCAGCGCAAGGAGCAGCCTTCCGACGTCCAAGCCTACAGAAAGGCCCAAAAAGCCCAATCCAAGAGTCACTACCCCGAAAGACGACACATAAACATACACACTTCAGTAGCTCTCACACTAAATAATGGGAAGAGAAAACATAATACAATGGGACTGTAGAGGCCTCCTTCTAAATCTTGACGATGTGTACGAGATACTGCACTCCAATCAGCGAAGTGTCCTATGCCTACAAGAAACACATTTAAATTCCAAACATACAAATTTTTTTAATAGTTACTTGGTATTTAGAAAGCACAGGGATGGTGGTGGTACATCTTCCGGGGGTGTGGCCATCATTGCCCGAAAGTCCTTGGCGTGTCACACTATCCAGTTACAGACCGTCCTTGAGGTTGTTGCCAATCGTACCATAATTTTCAAAAGGCTAATAACACTATGCTCCGTTTACATCCCTGCTGATTTCCAGCTCTCGAGTTCGGATTTCAAGGGCCTTGTAGATGAGCTACCCGCACCTTTCATTGTCTTAGGCGACCTCAACGCACATAACTCTCTTTGGGGCTCGGCCCGCATGGATGCCCGAGGTCGCCTTATCGAAAAATACCTAACATCTTAGGGAGCATGCCTATTCAATAAAAACAAGCCTACATACCATATTATAGGACACAACACTTATTCACACCTCGACTTGGCTATTGGCTCTGCAGTAGTCTTTCCATCTCTTGAATAGGATGTTGGCACTAACCCATATGGTAGTGACCACTTCCCAACCACATTAACATACATAGGTAAAGGCCCGAAGAGTTCACCTTCCCATAACAGGTTCAATGAAGCCAGAGCGAACTGTAGTACATTTGCAGAAACATCCAAACTACAGCACACATCCATAACACACCTAAACATTGAAGAAGCCGCACGACTCCTCACGGCGCACATCCTCGCCACCGCCGAGAATTCCATTCCCCAGGCCTCTGGTGCTCCGCACAACCCAAGGTCCAATGAGGACTGTAGGCGTGCGCGAGAGGTTCAGAACAAGGTGTGGGGTATCCTTCCCCGGTACCCCACATCAGATAATCTCATTTCTTTTAAACGGGGCAAGGCTTTTGGGAGGCGAAAAGGGAGAGTTGGCGCACCTTCTTCACTTCCATCAATTTATACACAGACACACACAAAGTCTGGACACGTATACGAAAACTAAAAGGACAAAGACACACAGCCTGCCCCTGGTTAGTACAACAGGGGACACACTGGAAGACCAGGCTAACACACTTGCACAACACTTTGAACACGTGTCCAGTTCAGCACACTACACAAACACTTTCATGAAACACAAAACATCTGCAGAAAAAAAGCCCTTGCAGGACAAAGACAAATCAAAATCTTCTTAGAACTCTGAATTCACTCTGTATGAGTTGAGGGCTGCCCTGAGCACAAGCAAACCTTCAGCTCCAGGCGCAGATAAGATTACATACACCATGATACAGCACCTACACCCAGACACTCTTGAAACACTCTTACACCTATACAATAAAATATGGCTTTCGGGGCGCATTCCACGCTCTTGGAGGGAGGCCATAGTAGTGGCTTTCCTAAAGGAAGGGAAGGACCCTTCCTCTCCCGCCAGTTATCGTCCCATTGCGCTGACAAGCTGCCTGGGTAAGCTCTTCGAGAAGATGGTCAACACGAGACTCGTGTACTTCTAACAGTACAACGGTCTGCTCGAGAGCTGCCAGGCAGGCTTCAGGGCGGGGCGATCTACCAACGATCAACTCGTTGCGTTAGACTCATATATAAAAGATGCTTTCCTCCACAACCAGTACTGTATGACAGTACTCTTTCATCTTTAAAAGGCGTACGACACTGCTTGGCGGTACGGCATCCTCAGCGATTTGAAGTCCTTTGGTATGTCGGGTAACATGTTGAACACGCTTGCCAGTTACCTGTCTGAAAGAACGTTTCGCGTGCGACTTGGAACTGCACTCTCTAGGGTTCATGTGCAGGGAAACGGTGTGCCTAAAGGTGTAGTTTTCCGTTGCACTTTGTTTATTGTAAAAATGAATTCAAGGCGCTGCCACCATCGATTTCCTGCTCAATCTATGTAGACGACGTACAATTATCCTTTAAGTATTGTAACCGGTCTATCTGCGAGCGCCAAGTCCTGCTTGGTGTTAAAAAGCCAGCTTGCTGGGCTGATAGCAACGGTTTTAAATTTAATCCAGCGAAGTGCACTTGTGTCCTGTTTTCCAAGAGCCGTGGCATTCGGCCGGATCCAGACATTCAACCCCACGGTGTCTCTATCCCGGTCAAAAAAGAACACAAGTTTTTAGGTATAATCTTTGACGAAAAGCTCAAACTTGTACCGCACATAAAACAACTAAAACACAAATGCTTAAAACCACTGACTACCCTGAAGGTTCTCTCGCACATTTCTTTTGGTGCTGACAAACAACTTCTTTTACGTGTTTTTAACAGCCTAATAGGTTCACGATTGGACTATGGTAGCGTTGTCTATGTGTCAGCCACTAAAACATCCCTCAGAATGCTGGACACAGTGCTCCATCTGGGGCTCCGCCTGGCGTGTGGCGCCTTCCGGAGTAGTCCAGTTGAAACCTGCATGTAGAGTGCAACAAATGGAACCTACAACGTCAGCGAGCATACACAGATCTCCTTTATGCTTTTAAAATTTCATCCATGCCTCACCTTCATTTTAAATCAGTTCTTTATGATACGTCCATGACTGAACTCCTTTTAAATCGACCATCGTCCTCCGCACCCTTTTCTTACAGAGTTAGAGAGGAAGCGTCAGAGCTTTCTGTCTCCTTTTTAGACACAATCTAATCTTCTGTAACAGATTTTATAGCACCATAGCATCTCCGCCCTGTATCATGCCACACATCTTTTACACATATAGATACAAACCGAGCTCCCACATGTGCAATTCTGCAGCACTTCTTGTATTTGCAGCAGAAGTATCAATGTTCTGAATTTTATACGGACGCCTCTAGAACTGCCAGCTCTGTGTCCTGCGCTGCGCATGGACCCGGCCTTAAAGTCACAAAAACTCTAAATAGTTATACTAGTATCTTTACGGCAGAGGCGTATGGTGTACTTCTTGTTGTTAATCATATAATTCAAAGCCACATCCCACAGTCCATTATATATACAGATTCCCTCAGTGTTGTATGGGCATTGTCGTCAACAAAGTCTTCGAAAAACCATGTTATCAATCTGATAGTCAAGGGTATTATGTCTGTGTATGTCCACAAATTTGAACTGGTCCTCTGCTGGGTCCCTGGCCACTGTGGTATAGCGGGGAACGAAGCAGTGGATCGAATGGCCGCTGCTGCTACACTCTCGAATACAGTGGACATAACCTCATCACCCTACACCGACGTGAAACCACATATCAAACAACGGCTTCGCGAAACATGGCCAACACACTGGAGTGAACCAACAGACAAGTTACACGTAATAAAACATCACTTGGGACCATACACCACCGACACACGCAATAGATACACTGAAGTCGCCTTGGCTAGATTACGGATAGGGCACACCCATGCAACGCACTCACACCTTCTCACTGGATCTCCAAGACCTCTTTGCAGCAGGTGCGGAGAGGCCATATCCGTGGTCCACATCCTCATACAATGTAAGGCACTCGACAGTACACGACGCAAACACTTCCCACAACTACACACACGACATATTCCACCACATCCGTCATACTTCTTAGGAGACGATGCCATGTTTTCTGTGCAGCACACATTTAAGTTCCTATCAGAAGTTCACTTTTTACAACTCATCTCATTCCACCCATAGTTTTACCCCTGGTCCTATACACCAGCCACCTTATTTATCTTTTAACCACTCTTGTTCTTCTCCCTGGCCCTTTACACCAGCCGTGCTCATAGTTTTTAACTGATTTTATTTCGTGTACTCTCCTCATCAAATAACTTTGTACTTGGCGCTCTTTGCCCATGTTGACCTTGCGCCAATAAAATCAAACCATCATCATCAAAGGTTAGGTGAGGCCCTGATGTCAGGTCTGTAGAGGCGTATAAGCGTCTCCTAGACACCACAGCCAAGTGACGCATGGCGCCATATAGAGGCACGTTTGAAGCTATGTCCACGTGCTTGTGGCCCTCAGTTTTTTAACCGTTCAGAACTGCTTGCTCTCGTAGTGTAGTAGTTCCGCTCCTGCGAAGCAAACATCCGAACCCGGGTTCAAATCCCGTTACTGCTTTTTGTAGCGTAAGCTACACTGGCCGAAGTTGAGCAGTTTCTTGTGGACCTTGAAGGGCCATACTGCTCAAGCGCGAGGAGCATTGGATTAGATTTTGATTGCATTAGATTTGATTTATATTAGATTGGATTGGATTCCAAACCAATTGAAGTACGGGTGTGTAGAAAATTGGGTCTGCACATTCGCCGGTCTGCGCATTCCAGGGGAGTGAGGTCATAGCCCCGGCAGACGCACTGGCAGACGCACAGCTGTGCACCTCCGTGGCACAGTGCCAAGTCTGACAGTGCGCCGGAGCCGCTTGATTCCCGTTTCGCGTGGCTCCTGGAGAGCCGTGCTGCGCATGCGTGAGCAGCAGTGACCGGACTATTCTCGATGGAATTCCGCTGGACTGGACTGGAGTAGACTGGCTTGGACTGAACTGGATTGGATTGGATTGGAAATCATTTTAGCAGCGGTAAGAATGTTAATGAGGTAATCCTAGACAACCAGGAAACCTTAGCATAACCAGCTAAACCTTAGCTGATGCTAGGTACATCCTGGCATAGCCGAGCTAAGCCACTACTAAATTTTTTTTCATTTTTAAGGGTTTGTCATATTTTAATATTAACATTAGTTATCACACACATCATCTATTTATGACACCTTTCCGCATTATCAATGGGATTTCGGGTATTTTCGTTGCCTTTTGGTCAGCATCAGCTACTGCGGCTTGTACGTTTTTGCAGGTTTGCTCCTTTTAGGTCGGTTTCGGCTGTTTATGTTGAATATTATTCTGCACCGTTGCTGTCAACCATTGCAGGTACGTTTTGGTTATTTATTTCAGTTGAGGTGGTTGTGTATGCTTTAGGTGCGTTTATCCTGTAACATAACGCCCATAGGCAAGCTCAGGTGACGGCTGGCTGTACTGCAAGGAAATGCATATACGCTTTGGAGAGCCGCACCCGCCATGTCGATGAGCCCACTGAGCCCAGTACTCTTTCGTATTCTCCTCGGCTGTTTCAGGTTTGATAACAGCTTCGTGGTAGGGGCAGTACGGGTGGCTCGCGCAAGGAAAAGGAGATAACGGGAGCAGTGCTAGGGTGCATACAGCAAGGCGGCCTTTGTGCGCTACGTCTCAGCGGTGATGAATTTTACTTCGCGTGGATAAGTGGCTGCAGGGGTTTGCAAGATGCCTCACTGTTGCGTGCCGGGTTGCCGATCGCACCCTGCAAACCTTACCGAAACTGGCAACGCGCACCTTCTTACAGGCAGACCAATAAGAATTGAAAACCACAGCACGAAATCGACGAGATATCGCCGCAAGAAAGCAACTAAGCTCATTGTCAACGCCAATTATTAACCATCGCATGTTGCATTCGAAGGAACATTAGGCTACAAAGGAAACGGCAGTACAACAAACGCTGCAAAATCAGCTGTAGTGCCCAGATTGCAGACGACGACGACGCCGTAGAAAAACGGCTGTCTTCCCACCGTAGCGAGGCAGCCACAGTCAAAGCGCCATAAAAAATTGTGCCTGACGCTGAACCAGCTTTCGACGCCACAGCCGCAAAAAACTTGCGCAACACTGTCTATGGGCTCATTGAAACTTATGCCACTTCCTCCGCACTTTTTGCAATGCTTGCGATGCTAGCAGCCTCTCTTGAGTATTCCTTCATCCATGCTAATACCTATACCCGGAGATCATACTGTACCTACTTGATACGAGCTGCAGTTTGTCACACACGATGCTTACTTTTTTTTAGATGCGGAGCATCTCATGCTCGGGGTCCCTCCCTCCCTTGTCGTGAGCCGTCCGCACTCTACTGCGCTGCGCGTCTCTTCAGCCCCGTCAGCGTTTGGGCTGACGTCAGTGCAGTCCAGTAATAAAAGAAATAGTTAGGCGGCACCCGGTTTCGATCCCACGACTCTCTGGCCGCAACGGGAGGTACGTAGGACTCTTCTAACTGTGCTACAAACCGAGACGGGAGCTTGTGCTATGAACGCCCGTGGTGTCCTTCACGCATTCAAACTACGTCAAGAAGCTACTGATACAACGAAGGCACGCGAAGCTGAACGTCAACGGAAACGACGAACTGAAAACTAATGCGAACTTCAGTCGACCTCATGGCTGCTTCGCATACTACTCAGGGTTTTCCTACCGGAAGATGGTGTAATTTTTTAGGGCATCTGTACGAAAGTAACGAACAGTCAGGCTTCACCGAAAGAGACCACTCAGTTTTTGTATTTATGTTACAGTATACATCAGGACTCCTTATACAATTGTGTAAGTTCAATTATCCCAATAACACCGATAACAACAGGACCGGTAAAATCCCGTCCGGATATGCTATCCGCACCGGTGTTGTATGGGGACACTCGTACCGCTGGAACAATAATTGATTAGCAGATATTTTGCAGCAGCTATGCCCAGGTGCTTCAGAGGATAACTCTACAGTCGGCGAAAGGGTTGACTATAACGCTCGATCGGCGTGCCCAGGACTGCGCGGGAGACACCTAGTGATAACGCCTGGTTTGAGATAGGTTGAATATTAGCATGCCCGTCTCGTATCAGCGCGATGGCTGTGTCCCTCCTCGCTGTGCCCATGGCCTTGGCTTCCACACGTTCTTTGAACGTGATACGCGCTGCATGTCTGCGCTTCCGGGCTGGAAAACAAAAGCGGAGGTTATCCGCCTTAGCGCGCGCTGTGCGAGTTTTAGATGCACAGCATCTTATGTCGAGCCTGTTCCTTCCGCCGTTGTGCAGCGTCCACACCCCCACTGCGCATGCCTGGCCAGGCACCACTGATGATGATTGTGGCAGGATGCCCCTAGGGATTGGATAACCAAAGAATTCATCACGAGATACCTTCGCGTTCAACCACCGTCATCATCTTCCCGTAGGGGAAACCCCAATAGTATGCGAGGCATTCCTCCTCTCCTCTCCGGCGCTCGTCTCCTCTCGGAAGGTCCTCTCTTCTCTGGGATTGCGCAATGAATGGGAACACCTGCGGCTCCGCGCGCGATAATGCGAAGCAGCTTAGGGTTACAGACGCGACGGTAGCCGCTGCATACTCCGTTGGGGGCGCCACTGTAGCTCCGCGTTATAAATGAAGTGCGCGCGCGCTCCGCTGCCCTCATTCTCCTCCCGCAACGCCGCGATTGAACTGACAACTAATGGGAACTTGAGTCAACCCCATGGCAGCTTCGCATACTACTGAGGGTTCCCCTACGGCAAGATGGTAATTTTTTTTCGTTTGCGTTAGCTTTGGCGCACAGCTGTTCAATGTGTAATAGTTCTGCCAATACGCTGCATGAGTACCGCGTGCACCACTACCCGGTTTTTGCGCTCGGCTTCGCACGTCACCGCTGACGGGCTGACGCCACAATACCTAATGCATTGTGCAAGCGATCCCGGACCGATATCCAGTCACTCTAGAACACCAGTAGCGTTGCGTTTTCCGCTATTGTTCGGTTTTTGCATACAGAAAAACAACTTCTGTCTAAATTCCAAAGGGCGCCGAGAAAATGAAGCGTCAAACGTAGGTAAACGCAGCGAACGCTGTGCTAACAATCGGTAATCTCCACTAATGTTTCTAGGCACGGCAGCGCAGGCACCGCTGCTCACAGCGAAAGAAGGTACGGAAGCCAAGGCGACAGGCACAACGACAAAGCAAACAGCCATCGCGCTGATGCGGGTCCCACATGCTCACATTCTAGTGGTCTCAAACCAGGCCCTATCACTACGTGTCTCCCGCGCAGTCAGGAGCATAGACAAGCGTTTTGCCGATTGTACGTCTGCGATCACGAGGTTAGCCTGTGTAGTTTTAGTGAAATTGCTTTGCGGTATGTCAAAACTGGAAACCTCAAGTTATAGGTCGATGGTCAATATTTCTTGCATCCACTCAGTTTTTGAAGATTCCGATTCTTTTGTAAGGGAGCACCCGCATAGGAAAGATAGCTGTGTAATAAAGTAAAAATACTGTGTGCCCATCGAAAGACAACGGACTTTTGCCGCCCGTGACCCGTGACGCCCTCTAATCCATTCCGCCTCCCACTCCTGACGCTCCAATCTTCCCCTGTAGCTTCTGCTAAGTTAAACGAAATGAAGGTTTGCTAAATGCAGTAAACATCCCGCCTTCACACTGGTAACGCGGGATCTACTGCAACGTTCAAGTGCAGAGCACTTAGGCGCTTGCCTTGTCGTCCTAGCTCGCTCGCTGGAACCAAGCATATCACCACTACGTTACGGTGCAGCCTGTCACGGTCCCTTCGCCACGGCGTAACCCAGAGGCTTCGAAAGGCAAGCGGCTATGCGAGGATATACGTAGCGTGAGCAAAGGTTCAGCTGATCATTCTTAGCTTTCCTGGTTGTCTAGGATCAGCTGAGTATCAAGCTTACTGCTGCTTATTAACCAATTCAAATCCAATCCAATCTAATACAATCCAAGCCAATCCAATCCAATGCAATGCAATTCAATCCAATCCTCGAGATTGCGAAGCACGTCTCTACAGGAGCTTCGCGAAACTGGTCAACCTCGGCCAGAGGAGCCAATCCAATCAAATCGAATTCAAGTAACGTTGTTTGCGACGTACCTCACAGGCTTCGGAAGCCAAGCGGTTTATATAGACATAAGCGTTCGAAAGTTGTGAAAAGCTGGCGCTAGACCTACATCTTCCCGTTGTTTAGCGCAAAGAAAAATATAGGTACCTTTGAGGAAAAATATACGTAATTAACCGGCAGCGCCCGCGTTTCGAAAGTTAAAGGAGCCATGAATAGAAAACACAAGTTCGGTTCATTCAAAAGATTGCCTCAATAGAATCATACTGACACCCCTTTTTAAACTTCGCTCAAATAAGCTACATAATTAGGAAAAAAACCGAATGGCCATGCGACCCACTAGATTATTTCTTGCAACAGAACCTATGATGCCATACCAGACAGCTCTGGGTTTTGCGGAGGGCGGTAAAAGCAAGCGCAAATTAGGCAGAGCTTATATGCTTGCCGAACGAGCTATTTGCGCTTAAATTTACGGCATATTCTTTTTAAAGCCCTCAGATTGGTGGCACAAACAGTGTATGTTACGAAAGCACCCGTAAACATACAAGTACCGATGCGTATACTGCTGTTGGTACCACGCGCACTATGCTTGGTTTAGCTGCACAGGACTGCAGGGCTTTGGCTTTGTTTCAGACCGACACTGTCCGATTGACGCAAGCGACGATGTCTGACGTGACCGTACTTGTCGAGCGAGCACCATGTTTCACGAAACGATTGTCTCCATGAACAAAACAAGCCAGGTACAAAAACGTTCACAAACAAGCCAAAGGCATAAAACGGCTTGCCGCTAGAGATGCGTCGCGAAGGAGTGATCCGGATCTTTTGAGCCGCTCTTTTAGAAAAGCGACTGAACCGTGGCTCAGCAAAAGTGAGCGGCGGTTTTTTTGGAGAGAGGGAGCTCCTTCTCGTCGGTTCAGTGAACCGAGTCGAACGGGCCGAGCCACAGCACAGCAAACCATGGAAGAAGGGCCAACGGAACCGAAGAGCCGGGCTCTCTGCCCCAGCTATTGCCGACATGAGAAAGCAACTCCACTGCCGTGCCAGCTTGGGCTAATTTTCCAAATTCCTCCAGCGCCCCCTGTCATGGCACCAGGCAATTCGAGTCAGGAGAACCGGATACAATTTTAACCCGTTCTTCAGCTGTTCCGGCTCTTTCGCTCAGTTACTGAGGCGAAGAGCCGAATATCCGTGTCAAATGAGCCGTCTCTCTGCGCCATCTGTTATCGGCGCGAGAAAGCAACTTTACTGCCTTCTTAGCTCGGGCTCATTTTTCAAATTCCTCCAGCGCGCCCCCTGTCCTGGGAGCAGACAATTTGAGTCAGGAGAACCGGATGCAGTTTTGACCCGTTCTTCGGCTCTTCCGGCTGTTCCACTCAGTTACTGAGCCGAAGAACTGAAGAATGGCTCAGAAGATGCGGGTGTTCGGGGCGAGTTTCGCACCATCTGATATAGGCGCAAAAAAGCTGGCGGGGGCAGTTGCTCGATGGAGCAAATTTTTCAAATTACTCCAGCGCCTCCTGTCGTGTGAGTAGACAGTCCGAGTAAGGAGAGCCGGTTCTTTTGAGCCGTTCTTTCGTTCTTCTGACGCGGTCTTTTCGAGAGCCGCTCTTGGCGAAGCGTATCTTCTGAGGCGCCATTTGGGAACGGAGGTTGAAGGACCGCGGCGGCGGCGGCGGTGAATGACAGATCGAGAGGCCGCAATGGCAGCAGTGAGTGAACTGCGTCTGTATTTTCAAAGTTATGGGAAAATAATCTCCTATGACCATATGATTCACCAAAGTTACATTTGTGCGTTCAGCTGTTGTCCGAGTCAGGAATGAGCCGGATCTTCTAAACCGCTCAGTCCAGTGGTGATTCTCGGCTCCCGGCGGTTCTTTCGCAAAGCGGCTCTCCTAAGAACCGCCGTTCAACGGCTGCTCGCTCAATTTGAGAATCGTGCTGAGCATGGCTCTGAACGAGTCATGTCGGCACTTTCCGGTAGCGTTATTAGAGGCGTACCGGCCGACCTAGCTGGGTCTTCTGTGTAACTTTCGCGTCATCTATTATCGCTACCAAAATGTAGACCCCTCTCGCTTCGAATAAAATGAACAAAGTGTTGTTCACCACCACAATATTAAAATTAGTTTCTTGTAACATGTTGTCCAGAATCAATTTTTCTGGCGTTCCAGCTCACTAGTAGAGATAATATTTGGGAGGGTATAAAGTTTGACAAAAAACTGTATTTTTTTTCTTTATATATCAACCGAGAGTGATCCTGAAAAATCACTGACGCATA
>NW_027526460.1:145262431-145370030 GCF_048455015.1 Haemaphysalis longicornis | reverse complement strand
GCTGGTGCCAGTTGTCTGTGTTAGGGGTATCTATAGGGTGAGTTTGGGCCTGGAGTAATGCGGGATGTATGAGAAAGTTTTTCATTGGTAGCGAAGATAAGTAGAAGGAGCGGAGAATTCGGAAGTCGAACGTAATTTGCCTTGATTATGTTGCAACGTGGAAAGAAAGTACGAGTGGAACACGAATAATCAAGGTTTGCAATATGGTGAACGCCTTTCTTTTGTAAGATGAGTAGTTTATTGATGTTTTGTTTAGCTGTAGTAGTCCATACTAAGCTGCAGTAATTTATATACGAGGCAAATAAAGCATTGTACATGTTCAGTTTAACTTTTTCTGGGAAGAATCGTCGCATGCGCGCTATCCCGCAGGCTACAGAAGAGAGTTTCTTACAGATGATATCTACATGTTTATTCCAACAAAGCTGGGATTGGAACATTACACCGAGGATCTTGTGATCATTTACTAATTCTACATCATGATTGGCATATTTCAGTGTATATTTCAGTTTACCTCTTCTGTTTTTAGCTCGGAATAAAACTGCTTTTGTTTTCGTCGGATTAACCTTAGTTCTATTTGAACTTGACCAATGAAATTTTTTCTCTATATATCGACCGAGAGTGATCCTGAAATACCACTGACGCATAAAAACTTTTGTAATGATGGTGAGGCCAATTCTTTTCAGTACAAATACACCAGATGTTGTTACAAAATAAATGACTCAGTACCAATTAAATAATAATTTAGATTATGCATGCTTAACACAGGTTACAGACCTAAATGAACCGCTAAACTGTTTAAATGAACCGGTTCACTTCAGTGAACTGAGCCGTTCTGAGACGCTCACTTAAGTGAGCCGTTTTGTCCATGTCTACTTGATGATGATGAAGATGATTTCTATTGGTTTTCCCTTTGTATCGGGGTAATGACATGTCAACTTACCAAAAAGGACTATTGTACCTATGTTTTACACTCTTGGTTTAATACTAGCGCTGCTTAGGATAGGTACAAAAAGCTTATTAGGCACAAAATACTTTTTTTCTGTTACAGGTGGTAACTATCTTAGGCAATATTCTCCTCTCTGCTGTTCGTTCACCAGCATTCTAATCTTCTTTTCGTCCCCTCGGTAGCCTTGAAGTTAAGTTCCTCTCTCATACCCCTTAAATCCTAGCGCTTCTGGAAGCCGAATATTTCCTTCATGTAGATTCGGACGGATACCCTCACAATCTAACACTATGTGCTGCATAGTTTCTGTTTCTTTTCCACAGACCACGCATACCCCATGATTTTGTGAATACTTCCCCACAAAGCTTTTAGTTCGCAGGCAGCCTGCTCTAGCCTCAAAAAGCGAAGCGCTTCCCTGTGAATTATAGTAGAAATTTTCCTGTCTGATGTTAAATTTCTCGGCCCTGTACATCTCTAACGACGTTTTAGCTTCCATTTTTCCCTCCATTTATTTGTTTCAATCTGCCTTGCCTCTTTTTCCTTACCTTGTCTGTTTTGGATTCTCCACTGTTCTTTCCGTATTTCATCGTTAGCCTTCTAGTCTTCCTTAACCAGTGCGTGTCCACGCTTTTCAATTATAGGTACCTAACAACCTTAGCTGCTCACCGTCGTTGATCCATTGCTCTCAACCTCATTTCAAAGCATATTTTACTCTGTCCTTCTCTAACTTCAAATGACGCCGAGCCCATATCTCCCTGAACTGCTTCGTTAGTTGTTTTTCCATGCGCGCCTAAGGCCAAACGTCCTACCGTTCTTTGGTTCACTTCAAGGCCTGATAGAACGTCTGATTTTAAGCAGAGTACAGCATTCGAAAACCTGAGACCCGGAACCATTACCCCTTTCCACATTCCTCTTACTACTTCATATCTATCAAACCCCAACAGCGCTCTATGTTTCGTTATAGCTGCATTTCGCTTTCCCTTAACCTTAAATTGCTCCTCGTGAGTTCTTTAGTATTTATCCCTTTCGTTTATCCACACTCCCAAATATTTATATTCCTTCACTCTGGGTAATTCGCCTAGTTGGATGGGCACTACGTCAGTGGTAGCATCATTGAAAACCATTATTCCTGATTTTTCTGCACTAAAATTTATTCCTAGGTCGGTGGCTTCCTGGCGGCTAATATTTATTAGCCGTTGCATATCGGTTTGGTTGGTGCGCCCCCCGAAAATGCAGCACATACCCGATTTTATCTGGTTCGAAAGAAATAGACAGCGAGAGCGAACGCCGAGAACCGCCCCATCACGGCACGACCGCGCCACGACCACGTCACGACTACGTCACGATCACGCCACAACTGGTGTTGCTCCCGCGCCAAACTACGACGCATGCGCGCCCCACCTGTTGCTGAACGCGATCCGAGCACGCAGAGAACACGCTAGGAGCAGCGGAGAGCCGGCGAGGAGGAGTGGGGGAGAGGGCGCACCTGGAACGGCTGTTGCGGACGCCGAGGCACGCCAACGCCGGGTGACATCGTGAGGTAAAGAAATGCTCTGTATTTAAAAGAACAATGTCGTCTGCGTATAACATTCCTGGAATATGCTGTTGTACCACTTCACCTTGTAGCATATGGGTTACGCTAAACCATAATTGACTTTCTTCCAGTTTCTTTTCTAACCCTGCCATGTAAAGCGTAAATACTATAGTGCTGAAAGGGCATCCCTGTTTCAGTCCCCGATGGATGTTGACCTGCTGGGCGCATTTCTGTCCTTCCCATGTAAGGTGCACGCTATTGTCTTTATAGATGGCCATAAGGAACTGCATTAACTCGTCATCTAATCTCTGGAGGTTCAGCATCCTCCACAGCCGTTCTCTGTTTACGTTGTCATATGCCCCTTTATTGTCCAAAAACGTAATCCATAATGGTGTATTCTGTGCTTTCGCTATTTCAATGCATTGGGTTATCACGAACCAATTGTCATCCAGTCGACTGTCTTGTCTAAATCCATTCTGCAGTTCTCCAGGTATGTCATTTTCTTCCATTCATGCTTGAATTTCTGATTTTATCGCCTGAATTACGAATCTATACACCACTGACGTTACTGTGAGTGGTCTGCATGAATCAGTATTAGCTTTGTCTCCTCTGCCTTTATATATTAAATTCATCCTACTTTCTAACCAGTCCTCTGGTATTTGGTTGCTATCACCTTATCCATTGCCTTTATAAACGATTTTTTACTTTTAGGTCCAAGCAAGTTTATCAGTTGCATTGGTATTCCGTCCGGGCCCACTGCTATCTGTGGGGAAACCTTTGGTTCTGCTTTTTTCCAATGAAGATTGCTCAAACTTGTTTGCCTTTCGGAAGTTTTCTGCGTCGCTGATGTTATCGGTGCAGGCTTCCCTATCACTATTGCCCCTAAACTTCTCACTAATCACACGATCAATGTGCGCCAACGCGTGCTCTCCTTCTAAATGTTTCCCTTCCTCATCAATCAGGAATTTTTCATGGATTCGTTTTTTGAGCTTAATAATTTCACATGGTTTCAAAACTTCTTGGATGCGCTTTTGTCCTTCGTCCGTATTTCTGCAATCCATTGCTCGTTTTCTGCTTGATCTTTGCCCGCACCATTTTCTGCACTTCTAGTTTTTTCCCACGGTACATATCCCACTTCTCCTTCACTACCTCCGGTTCCATACCACTTCTTTTTGCTTCTCTATGTTTTCTCGACGCCTTTCTTCGGTGGTCAATAGCCTCTTTTATTTCCCTATTACACCAGCTTCTCGGCTTTCTCTTCCCTTTCTATAAGTTTCGTTGCTTTGCTTCATTCATCTGACCCTTTATGAACAAAATCATTTCATCGTAATCCCAATTTTTGCCTGGGTAGTTACTGATTTCATCTTCCAATCTATCAGCGGTGATCTTTAACTGCTCATTGTTCAAACTAGTTCCTCCTATTGTACCTACATCTAAATCTGTCCGGGTTGCGCCTCCAAAGTGCAAGCTAAGCCGCTTGTTCTCGCTTCCTAAGCTGTCTGTTCCATTTTCATCTATCCTCATTTCCCGCAACCTTTCGTATACTATCTAGGATACTAAACTGTAGTCTATGCTGGAGTGTCTGTTACCGCTTTCCCACGTTACTTGTCAGTCATACTTGCATTCCGTGTTTACTATAACAAGCCGGTTTTCCTGACATAGATCTATCACTAGAGAACCTTTGTGGTCTGTGTATCCATCCAAATATTCTATATGGGCATTCATATCTCCAACTAAGATTATTTCCCCGAATCTTTAAACTCGTTTATATCTCTTCTCAAACAGTTTACCATTTCCTCGTTTTCCTCCCTAGCACTACTTCCGGTCCACAGATACACAACTCCTAACCATGTATTTTAAGTGCGATGCACTTCTTAAGCGACCCTGAACCTGCGTCCACCGGCGATGTCCGCATAGCCGTGGGGGATTGGCCAGGAATCTCCTCGTCTTCCTTTGCAAGGGGGGGAGATGGGGATTGGCCAGGAATCTCCTCGTCTTCCTTGGCAACGGGGGGAGATGGGCGCGCGCTGCCTGGCCGCTGACATGGCACATACCCACGTGGGGTATTGGCCAGGAATCGGGCGTGAGAAGGGCTAATGCACCCGCTTAAAGGAGTACTGACACGAAATTTCAAAGCTGAGATCCACTCTAGCAATCAAATCGCGATGTCCGTATTGCATACCCACGTGGGGGATTGGCCAGGAATCTCCTCGTCTTCCTTGGCAACGGGGGGAGATGGGCGCGCGCTGCCTGGCCGCTGACATGGCACATAGCCACGTGGGGGATTGGCCAGGAATCGGGCGTGAGAAGGGCTAGTGCACCCGCTTACAGGAGTACTGACAGGAAATTTCAAAGCTGAGATCCGCTCTAGCAATCAAGTACGACAACACAAATAGGTGTCTGTGGATAAATGCATCTTTCTTTCTTTGTAGTTGTGTGTGTGTGTGTGTGATCTCTCTTTCGCGAACATTACCGAACAGCGCAAATTAAACGCGTGCATTCGCACTTTCACATTCTTCCCCTCGGGGAAATGCGGGGAATTTTTTTCCCCTCAATGGTGCCTCTAACCCATAGACGCTCTTCACAGCTTTAATGCACTCTCGGCCAGTGGCTCCCTTGTTTATTGAGCATGCCAACGCCTCCCCCTTTCTTCATTACTGTGGTCCTGTTGCAACCTTCCCAAACATAATTGCCTATGACCGGTGGCGATTCTAGGTCTTGGAGGTGATTCTCAGCTATGGCGTACACGTCTATTACTTCCCGTTCAAGCTGGTTTTGAATTTCTACCCACTTATCAGGTTTTCTGCCTCCCTGCATAATTATGCAGCTTGCCGCGGTATGGTGGCGCCATCTTGGAGAACTAACCATAAACACGGCTCACATGTCATTTCAGATGAAAACGCGCGATTTAGCCGGAAAATCAAAATTGTAACCTAAAGTAAATAATTTCTCAGTAAATAAAGCATCGTTTGCATTCGGACAAGTGCTAGGGGCACTACGAAAGACGAAATCTTTCGGATAGCACAAACTGGTGTTTTTTCTTTATGGCTTGTATAAGGACGCCCGTTCGGTTGGTTTCAACGCAAAATGTGGTAGTGCAACGCCGGCACGTGCGGGGAGAAAAGCGCAAAGAGAACAGAACTCCCGCTGGCGCTGTTTCAGGCAGCCGGCGAGCGAGCACTGCGAAGGCGGGAAATTTTAATTAGATGGGGTGGTAGCAGTAAGCGGAAAGCGGTGGTACAGCTCAGTTTGGTGAATGGCTGCTCTGCACTGCCGACAGCTTTCACATTTAGTGGAACGGCTTTAACTTTGATTGGAACATTGACATTGAGTGGAGTGCAAACATTGAGTGGAAACGTACTGCATTTCCACAAAAATTCAGATATCGCGGAAGTTTTACCAGTAATCGTTATAATATCGTAAATGGAAGCAGCTGGTCAAAAGAAATTCTGAAAAAATAAAAATTAAAAATAATGTCAACAATTCGGGAAAATGACGAAACGTGTAACGCCCTGCACTTCACAACGATGCAGCTTTCGCAAAAGTTGCACATGTAATCACTACAATAGCGTAAATAGAGACAACAGGTCGAACAAAATTTCGAGAAACTTAAAATTAAAAAAACTACTACAAATAAGAAACCATATAAATCCCTGCATTTCCAGAAAAATGCAGCTTTCGCGAAAGTTCCATTTGTAATTGTTATAATAGCGTAAGTGGAGGTAACTGGTCGCACGAAATTTCGAAAAAACTAAAAAATAGGAATGTGTAAAAAAATTACGGAAAACGACAAACAGTGTAACACCCTGCATTTCACAGTAGTGCAGCTTTTGCAAAATTGCAAATGTAATCGTTATAATAGCGTAAATGGAGGCAACAGGGCGTACAATATTTTGAAGACTCGAGAGTAGGAAAAATATACAAAAACTACGGAACATGATGAACCCTATAACGCCCTGCATTATTTCGCGAGACTGATATCTTACTAAGGCACAAAGACACGCTTAGACTAGGTTCAGACTGTTGCTGTAACTGTCGTAACAACTTTAACGAATGACGTCGTTTCCCGTCTGAGCCAACCGTACTGCGTAACACGCCGTTTTGTTACGTTCATAGATCACGCTATCCCTTTTGCGTTGGTAATCTGAACATAGCCTTCCTTACTTTCTAAAGGGTTGTTAGTATCGTTTCATTTTAGAAAATCGGGGAGCGATTGTATAAGTGAATCATCAATTATTTTACATCAGAAATAACACATGTTCTTTGAACGGTCATTGCAATAAGTGGATCCAGTGGCAAGAAGGGTGTGATGTCAACCGTGGAGTGTTTCGGTAATGTTAGTATGTCCTTCGCTGATGTTGGCACGTGGTGTGGGCGAGGGGAATTATATGTATGAATAAGTTACACGTCCTTTCATTAAAATGAGTTCAAATTCAGAGCTCGTCCTGTTCACATTAATCTTTTTGTCCCCGTCTTTTCGCGCTGTTCCTCAAGGTACAATGTCACAATGTGGTGAGCAGTCGGCAAGCACTCCCATATTACCAAAAGTAAGCTACCTGTGTCGCTCAAAAGAAAGATCTACAACCAGTGAATACTGCCGGTGATATCCTACAGAGCTAATACTTGGCGCCTCAACAAACAACTAGAAAGCCACCATCGGTCGGCACAACGGGCCATGGAACGAGTAATGTTCGGAATAACACTAAGGACGAGGAAACGAGCCACCTGGATCCCAGAATAAACTATAGTAGACGATATCATAGTTCAAATAAGGGAAAAGAAATGAACCTGGGCTGGCCATTTATTGAGACGAGCCGACAACCAGCGGACAATTAAGGTCACAGTGGATACCAAGTGATGGGTCTAGAAGAAGGGGAAGGTCAGAAATTCGTTGGACATGTGGTTTAGAAAAATTCGGGGGTAAACTGCGGACTCGAGCAGCGCAGGACCGGAGTGGTTGGAGGTCAATCGGAAAGGCCTTCGTCTTTCAGTGAACCTGAGTAAGCATGACGATGATGCTGATGATGATGAACGGCATCCACGTTGAAAGCCCAAGTGCTCGCGGCGCATCTGGAGGGGAAACGCGAGTGCGCGGTGGTCTGACGTTAGGCCTAACGCTCCGCATGGGGATGAGACCACACACTCTGCTCCAGCTACGCAACCGGGCACCTACATCTCCTCTTTAATTGGACATGGACTTGTTGGCTGCGCACGTCGCATTTGTCATTCATTGCAGCGAGAGTGACCTCAGCCACTGAATCGCAACGAATCGCAAAAGATCTGTTCTGCACACCTATGATCTCGCATCCTCACAGAGAACCACACCGACAGGTTCTCTGCGATTTTTATTCTACGAGTGGCAGACACCTGTCGGGTTTCCGGCCGAGCTCGCAGGTGCTGTCCATTTAGACGAGAGCTTCGCCTTTGGGATATTCTGAACAGAACACAAACAAAACAGCGTGATGTCATGGGCCGTCTACTCTCGCTACCAGACCGCTTCTTGTTGATGATCTCTGGGCTCTGATGCGTACGTTTCGTTTTTTTCTTTTTACTTTTTTCGTTGTCCCCATAATGACGGCTTACAGCTGTGTTGCATGTGCAATGCACAGAGGCGCAGAGTTCACTGCAGCGTATGTTCGGTCATCGTTTTCAGCAGCGGAAGCGACAGTGGCGGGTTAACCAAACGCTCTCAATTTATACAAGATGGTGAGTGTGGCGAGTATTCCCAGTTTTTTACGATCATATGCTTTTAATACCTGTACTTTTCCTTCTTCGGTGTGTTTCCCCGTGACTGCTGTCGCGAGGCCTTGCACAGTCTATCTCCGCGGACAAATTAAACGGACGATCGTCGTAAATGTACCGCAGCTTCTCATGACTGGGAATTTGTTGGCAGTAGCTGCTAATTTGGCCAGTCTTAGGTGTTTCGCAAGCTAGCTGGTTGCTTAGGCTGAATGTAAATGAAAATAGAGAACTGGCTTCCTTGGAATTTAATTACAGCAAACTATTTGCATTAGAAAAATTGATGAGCTGTCGCGATCGGCATTGATCACTTTAAAATGAGATATCGCTATATTTGTACCTCAATTGAACCGGGTACAGAGGTTTCTGGTACCTTGTTTTCGGTGCAATTTTCTGTTGCTTTCTCTCGCAGCTTCGCACCGCAGAGCTGGAATCCATGGGGACTTTTCGTGGCTGTTGCCTGGCGAATTTCTTTTCTCTAGCATGACATATGGTCGCAACATCCGGTTGGTTTGCACTCGTGTGGCCAAGTCCGTCTAGGAGAATATCTCGCGATGAAAGACTTTGTAACCCGTTTTGGCTCTTACACAAAAATTATCGTATTAACTAGTGGTTAATAGCACACGATAAATCAGAGTACAGTGCGCAACACACTTGTTTATAAGAGCGAGTTCATCTTCATGTTCATATCAGAGGTATTTGATGGCGCATTCCGTTGACCGTACTGGTCGTTTGCCTCCGAGTCGCCAGATGTAGAAGCAGCTCGCAATGAGAGCGCGAGAGGCAGCGTACCAACCGAATGCATCGGTGATCTCGGAGCAGCACGTCTGTAGCGCTACCGTGCACCCAGCGCGGGAAGCGGATAGGTAATTCGGGGCGTTTTGTGTTACGCGACCCGTCCTCCCGGCAAGATCATGCCACGCTCTCTTTTCGAAGTCAGAGCGGTCGGGAGCGCTCCGAGTCAGAGCCTGGCGCTCCAAGAGAACCAACCGAAGGTAGTTCGAGCGCTCAAATTCTACCAACCGAAGGGGCGGCCACTTTTCAGAGCACTCCAGAGCACTCGTCAACGCCCATCCGAATACGCCATGAGATGTGTTGACGTTTATCGCCTTCCTCTGAAATGTGGAAAGTCTTCCATAAGCCAAACGGGACAGTGCCTTGAACGTTTGCTTGCATGAACACGCAAATGATGTACGCTGTCGCATTGAGGGACACTTAGCTGCGCATTGCGAAGATGGTGCTTCCAGTCCGCTGACAAATGTAATTGACGTGCTCTTTGAATCGAGGGACAGGTGCACAACGGAAATAGTACAAGCAGCAAATATTCAGAGAGCGCAAGACAGCTGTGTCGGTGTGCAACCCTTGCACGTATCAGTCAGAAAAATTGAATTTCTTGAGTTTGCTGCGGTAAATTTACGATGACCGTGCAAGGCCTCGCGACAACAGTTTCAGGGCGGGATAGCTGAAAAGGAAACGTAGGTGCCATTGAATCGTAACACAGTAAAAGTCCTCATCATCCCGCGTCTCTTACGATCGGTTAGTTAATTGGCCACTGCCGCTCTTGAAAACGACGACAGAGCATACGCTAGAGCGAACTCTGTGCATATTCGAAAAGACAGAAGGCCGCCACTGCATGCACGACAAAGAAAAATAAAAGAAAAAAAAAACGCACGCACAATAGCACATATCACCGCTTAGCAGCCGTCTGGTACCGAGAGTAGACAGCCCATGACGTCATGTTGTTTTCTTAGTGTTTTCTTTCGAATGTTGCAGCGGCGTAGTTCTCGTTCCATGTTGCCTCGCTTGTCGCTAATAATATGCAGGCAACTGGAAAGATCGAAACACACTCTTTCCATGCACTGACCAACAATACTATCAGTATGCTTCACCTACTACATTTCACTTTCCAACAAGGCAACGCACGCAGACTTGCTGTCGCCACACTTAACGCTTATACCAGTGTAAAAATGTGGTTTATATCAGTGCAATTTTTTTCATCCTACGGCCCGCACCACAGTGTATTTTCGGGCCGCACCACGAGTGTGAACGAGTTCGTTGGCGTTCCAGTGCATGTATATATGTATTGAAGTAGAAGTCCACAGTGCGGACTCTGTGTGCCGTTTTTTTCCACCCATGTCTTGTTGCGCTCTCACGTTGTTGTAACGTTGCAATAAATCATACGACGTTGATATCCTCCGGTGCTCCTGATGATTTCGTAGATGTGTGAAAGAAGGGCATTATTCATGCGGGTTTCCAGGAATTCAGGCAATAGCGATGAAGTATTTAATTATACGCTTACATCAGTTTGAATGGTGCAGAATTTTGCTATCTTCAGAGACATTTCTACTTTTTGTCATTGCGCATACAATGGCCAATTTACACAAGTAATTTGGCAGGAAAAGAGCATTGAAACAGCCCCTCTTAAATACAGCAATTTGCTGGAAGGCTACCTTTAGCACAAACGAACATGAAAGGTTTTGGAAGGACGCATGGAAATACAAAACGTATGACAGTTCCTGACAAATTACAACAAACAATAATTTTCTGTATTCTCTGTATTCCTTAATTTTCTTTACAGCAGTTATTTAAAGTCGAGCGAAGGGAATACACATTTCAATCAACACAATGTAACTTCGCTGGGTTTCATAATTACTCGCTTTCCGCATGCTCATACAGCATCTCTGAAAATTGCAAACACGCACAAAAGAAAAAGACCGATTGAGGCTGCTTGGAGAAATTGAGCAAGTGTGACATACCAGCGATCTGCGCTGTTACTATTCGACACTATGCAATATCTCCATTAGACGCCATTGCTTCCCAGTGAAAGGTCAGATAAAATGACATTTTTTTGCAAACTGCTTTGTTATGCAGAGCACTATTTCTGCACTGCTCCAAAAATGTATCTAAGCGTGGAGAGACTGAGGGCCATGTCATGTTTTTTCGGCTGTTTTGTGGAGTATATGTTTACGGTTTAGAGTAGTTTATTTGAAACATAGACGGGAACTAGTGTGTTTAAGTCGACGCAGAGGATGGCATAGCGATGGGCAATAGACGAGCGTGGAAATGGAGTGATAACATCAATGCCGACTTGCTCGAGCGGAAAATGGTAAGGTGGTATCGGTTGTAGCTGACCAGGTGGAACGCTTGTAGAATGCTTGTAGCGCTGGCACTGAAGGCAGCTTGACACGTTGTGGTAGCCTTGGCGACACATTTCTGGCCAGAAGAATTGCTCCTGGGTGCGGTGTAGGTTTTCTATTGCACCCATGTGACCCGAAGCAGGCTCATCATGAATACTGCATACACCGGATTCCTGTAACCAGGTTGGTATACATAGAAGTTACTGTGCGCACCAACGCATGTAATTTTTATTATAAAGCAGCACGTCGTGAAAGCAATAGCGGCTGGGAAGCACGTCAGAGTGATCAGCAGCAGCCAGGACGAGCTGAAGGCTGAGGACCTTTCGGTGCTCCTTTCGGAAAGTCGTTTGGTATGACAACTTTACGTCCACAGCTGCTTAACAGTTATCAAAATTGTCTGCTTTACAGTCGCTTTCCTTATTAGCAAGTCGGTAAAGGCAACCAGCACCCGCGCGTCGACGGCCAGTTTTGCATGTGACGACAGTAGTACGACACCAAGAATTAATACGGCAGCAAGTCCAATGCCGCTAGCGTCTGCTTGTATTTCGGTAGGAGCGCAGGGATCAGTGGCAAAGAATTGGTCCCAACGTCCAAGTACATTTGAACTGACAGAACGCGGACTCGCATTCGGGTGTGCATGTAAAGGTGACGTTGTTGTGCAATAAGCCAGTTAGAGGAGACGCCAGGTCAGCGAAGTTAGTAACAAAGTGACGGAAGCTCCAGCAAGGTCCCAAGAAGCTACGTAGTTCTTGCGCTGGTTCGGGTTCCGTGAAGCTCTTGACAGCTGCAATCTTTTGAGGGTCCGGTCTGACGCCAGCCTTGTCGACAAGATGTCCCAGAAACAGCGTCTCACGTCCACACCAAAACGGCATTTTTAAAATTAGGCACTAGGCCGGCGCTTTGTAGGCACTCGGGAATGGCGGCTAGGTGTTCTCGTCAAAGGGTTGTCGGAGTACCACAACGTTGTCCAGATAACAAAGACAAATTTCTCACTTTAAGCTTTGCAGAATTGTATTCATGAATGGTTGAAATGTCGGTAGGGCGTTGCAGAGGTTGAAAGACGTGACGTTGAACACAAAAATACCGTCTGGAGTAACTATTGCGTGTTTTTATCGGTTTTTTGAGTCCATGGGTATGGCCCAATCACCGGATTATAGCTCAACGAACGATAAATAAGATGCCGATAGGAGTCGGTCTACGGCGGCGTCAATTCGGCGTAGCGGATAGACGCCCTTTTCTGTGATGGGGTTAAACACCCGTAGACGATAGGAAATCTCCAGTAGTCGTCCTTCTGCGAAGAATTACTGGCGATGCCCACGCAACCGGATCGGCTACCTCCATCAAAGCCAACCCTCACCCTCCACCAGAAACTGCTGATATGCAGGAGGGGGGGGGGGTATTTACAAAAGAAGATGGGAACTAGTTAACTGGGGAAAGCGGGTTACTGGACGTTCCGACAGTACGAGCGAGCATCGACTGTGCAACCGTACGTAGAATACGATGACCTCAACACGGGTACGTTCGAGGATTATTACAGGGTGTTGTAAAGCCCCACTGGGTTCATCACGTTCGTACAGCTTTTAGGGTGTTCTAGACGCCGTACAGCAAAAACTTTGACGCCGCGATATTAAGTGTTATCCTTGAGACTGGGAGTAAGTTTCGACCCAGAACCAACGTCCATGACTCAGCGAGGAGCTTCTGCGTCTATACTTCACGCCCTACACAATTCAACGGCCAGTTAGGTAACCAGGCAACGAAGTCAGCCCGAGGTCGTCCAAGATCGCCCCGAGGTTGTCCACGTGGTTCGCCCAGAGCGTTATTACAGCAGATCATGGTGTGGAAAAGTCTCAATTTAATATCGGGTCGCTACCCTTCTAGAAGGCTGATAATGCCGTAAACCATTCATTCTGATTTGCTCACTGATGTGGCCGCTTCCTGCTATCTTATCCTACGGTTCAAGCGAAGCGCACATTTGGTTGTTCTTTCACATGTTAGAGGGTCACTCTCGCTCACAGAGCAAGGAAAATACAACAGGGGAAACGGCACTTTCTCGGGTGGCCGAATTACCTCACAAGCACTTGGCCTAGGTTTAGCTAGCGGGATTTGTCGCGGGAGATGCAACTGCGCTGCCACCGCAATCAGCGTTGCGCTGGGCAGCCCTGGAATCAATTGTGGCTGCTGTCATATCATATCATGCCTTCTCCTTCCCCGCAGGATCTTCGGAGCTTTGGTTTTTTAAACGACATCAATTCGCTCGCCCAAGTGGACCCTGGTATATTTTATTTCCCCGTGGTCTTCCTTGCTAGAGAATAGGCTTTTGAGGTCACCGTTTAAGGCTGTTCTTTATTGGTCCGAAGTGTTCTCGGTCCGATTAAATGTTTCTGGAAAGGACAGCACTCCCGCTAAATGCGTGGTATGACCACGCTTGCGTAGACGTCGCACTTAACAACGAATCTATCATAGTCGAGGCGTTCATGGGACGGGGCGTGGGAAAGCGGGCGCAGGGGTGTGTAGAGGTCACAGCCTAGCGAGGGGGTGAACTAGCATCAATCACAGGTGCAGCGTAGTGGGGAAAGGTGGAACGGGCGCCAAGCGCTGTCGGGCTGAGCTAAGGTGCCTGTGATAGCACGCGCCGAACGCAGGTGGTCCGGCTGCAGGACATTGGGAGAAGAGTCTTCCAATTTGAGAGCAGGCTCCCAAGCGTGGTCTCAGGGGAGCGCGCGTATATTTACAAGTGGTTCTTTGTTCGAATGTTCGAAAAAGGGGTAATGTAGCGCGCTCTCCGGAAGAGCACTGTTGCGAGAACCAGCGAGAGGCGCCCCGCAGACGGGCGCGAATGCGATTTCACCAGTTCTGTGAAGCTTAGCCTCGCGATTAGGAAACGGTAGACAGCTGCGGGGTAACATAAGCTTTGTCGACGTTAAGTCAGTGAAGCTGGACAAAGTTTTTCACTGCTTTTTCGGCGTTTATCTGTTTGTTCTACCATCGCGGTGTACAAGTGCGCTGCAGCAAACGTTATTTTTACAAGAGCCTTGTTTGCCCTTCCTTTTGAGATACTATTTAACCAATCTAATGTAGCAAGCGCTTCCATTATTGGCCACAAGATTTTCTGTATTGATAAAGCTTTCACTTTCGCTTGCCCTCTCTCTCTCTCTCTCTCTCTCTCTCTCTCTCTCAATGTATATCAGTACCTACACATAAAGGCGTTAACTTGGCTATTAGGTGACGTTACTGCTCAATTCTTGAGACGATAAAGCACCAAACCCACAGTCTTAAGAGATATTCCCGCCTCACCCGCACCTCAGAGTCTGAGACGGCGAAAAGACGCCGACCCCACCTTTTCTCTTAAATAGACCATTTATGGTCTTCAAATTAAGACAGGGCTAAGGGAACACACCACGTTAACGCCTGACGTTAGTTGTGCACTCAGACGCCACCTGACCCAGGCCGAAATATGAATTTGCAAAAGCTATACATGCAGACTTTTCTTCAAGCTTTCTGCGTGCAAAAGTGAAATGGTTTCCAAATAATAGAAGCGAGTTTTTGTATAGACAGCATACACGTTTTCTTGCTCTTTGAGGCCTCGATGCCAACAACCGGAAACTGCAATTGGCTTTATCGTGCGCAGCTGCGTGAGCCGAATTCAGTCGGCATTCTGGCGCCGTTCATTGATCGTACTGCATACGAACTGCAGTCTCCTGTGCTGCCGAGTGGCACATTTTTGCAGCATACGAAAGGTAAGAACTTTATTTTGTGGGCTCAAGTGGGGCTAGGTAATTCGCTGCGACCACTGCCAAACAGCGCCAGAAAGAGAATTAACAGTTTAGAGTACGGCAGTGTTGTGTAATCTAAACTATTATACGTCGTTTTTTGAGCTCTTTAGCTGTTTTTTTACTTCGATAGAGTTTGAAGGTAGTGGGCTAGTGTAATAGCGTTAACTTTTGTGTTTTCTGCACTGAATGGGCAACCAGCGCCAGGCCGAACGCCTGTAGTGCAAAATGCGTACACATGCGCACACGATCACAGGCTCCACCTGTCACTGACTTCAAAAAACGTGTATCATTAGCAAACACTGGCGCAGTCTGTTACCACAAAATATGCACTTTAGACAGTCCACAAAAGGAATCTTCATTATTCGCTTTATAATTTCGACGACGGTTTGTATTTGAATTTGCTACGGCCTGTGATAGCGTCAAAAAGACCAACGAGGCATAACTGCTTTAGGTCGGTAGTAAGCGCTTTAACCAAAGGCTCATTCATCTAAAATTCCGTGGTGATTGCCTGCATACTTCGACAAAACTGGACTCCCCTCATCAAAACTTACTCAAAAATATATTTTCCTCATGCACTCAGACACAATACCACTCTCTTGAGGCCCTCACCACTCGCATTCGCTTGTCCATTCCCACACACTGATCACTGCCGTCGGCCCCATACACTCACCGGCACCCTCCATTCCCACGCACTCGCACTGGCGTTCACGACTTACATCATAATACACAACAATCCCCAATACTTATTCGTAGTCCCACTGATTTGGCTTCTTTTTTTACAGCATAGCAATTTTACTTCGCTTGATGTTAATAAACGCCATGAATCCTTGAGTTGTGTAGAAAACTTTGCACGCAGACTATGCACATGGTGAATGAATGTTTGTTTTATGAAAGTGCCATGAAGGTTATGTCCCACAGCAGAGCAGTGAAATATCGCACACTGAGGTCGAACACGCAGGCATGCCATTCCACGATATCTGTACGGTCGAAATGCGCCATCACTCCCCACAAAGTTCTCCAACACACCATTGAAACGGTTTCTGAATAGATGTTTCAGACTGAAAAGCCTACTTAAAGATGTCCTAAACAATGCCGCCAAATGACACTGAAGCAAGACATGGGCTTAGTATTCAGTGCACCCCCAGTGAATGCACCAAGTCGAACACAGCCCGCCGTACCTTGCAAGACGGTGCACCCTGAGGTGAACTTGTCATCTCCTTCCCCATCTGAAAGCGTAACTTTCCCTGCGTGCCGCCAAACTCTGATTCTAAATGATCCCACGGGAATTTCTGCAACAACATCAATAAAGCCATCCTGCAACAATATCTATAAGCAAGATGCGTGTATGCATACAAGCAAATGAGCTAACAACCACTGCCACCCCTGTATATGTTCATAAACGCCAATATTGTGTATGATAGAGGAACCTTTTTGCCCCTTAAATATTCACGGAGACAATGGCAGTAAAGTTGCGTTATTCTGGCGTTTTTCTTAGATTTGGTATCTCGCCAAGAAATTAGAATGACCACGTTCAGGTTATGAGGTTTCGCCGGAAGGAGGCAATAAAATAACAAACATGAAGGCTACTCTAGTTAGTATCCTTTACTAAACCGCACGTTGTGGACTGGACGAGAAGGTAGCGAGCTACCACAGGCAAGTGCTCACACTGGATTACAATTTTACTTTAGAAAACAATACATATGCACGAAGACACATAGCAGGTCAAACTATGACATTACGCAGATTAGGCAAATCCTCACATGTACAACTGTCGTTGTTTAATGCACACCCCTTCCCTGAGAACAAGTGTACAGATGTCAAACAGCGCGTTGTCCTAAAATTAGAACTTGTAAGCACGCAGGCTCTGTGAAAGTCACCACTATTTCGCACTTGCTAATAAACTCCTACCGAATTGGGCTCGCATTGTCAGATAATCAATGCAGGCTACCATTGTCCCAGCAGAAAAAAGTGTATGACAACTCCATCTTGCCGGTACTTACCTACGGGCCAGAAACGTGAAGGCTCACTGAAAGGGTTCAACTTAACTTCTGGACGAGTCAGCGAGCAACGGAACGGAAGGTGAAACGTGTAGCATTAACGGACAAGAAGTGAGCGGAGTGGGTGAGGGAACAAACTCGTGTTAAGGACATACTAGTAGAAATTAGGAAGAAGAAATGGACGCGGGCAGGGCATCGAATGCGAAGGTAGGATGTCCGTTTGGTCTTTAAGGGTAACAGAGTGAATCCCTAGAGAAGTCAAGCGTGGCAGGGGGCGTCAGAAAGTGAGACGGGCATATGAGATCAAGAAATTTGCAGGAATAAATTGGTCGCAGTTAGCACAGGACCGCGATAATTGGAGATTATTGGGAGAGGCCTTTGCACCTGCAGTGGCTGCAGATAGGCTGGTGTTGTTGATGATGATGATGATTCTGCTGATGATGATGGTGAATACACTCTTGTGGGGGCGCGCAGTTTTCCAATCTGCTCGCGCTACTTTAAAATGCGGACATATATACGCGTAAACTGTTTGACCCGTTTAAGATCAGGGTTAAGACCCGTTTAAGACCCGTTTTGTCTTCAAGGTTTCAAATCGTTAGACCAAGGTAGGAAATTAAACAGGCGAATAGATTTCTTGCTTTCCTTTTTCTGTTTTTGTACTAGTGTTTCTGGAGCGCGGGCAGTGAAACCGTGCGGGACACGCGCAATATTGTTACGTAAAGGTGCATTTTTCGGTGTTATCTGAGGCTTTGAGAAATAAGCTCAGTCTACCCTCATCCTGAATACATGCTTTTTCCAAAGCTCTAAATCGACACTGGCTAAAGGTACGAGCTCCTACAAAATAAAATACATCCTGGCGTCCCCTGAGCAAAGCCTTCAACATATTCTCACTTTTAGAGCAAAGCTTTTGTGTTCCCACTGATTGCGTCTGCAACACGAAAACGCCGAAGTGAAAAAAAAAACTCTCCCCGTTGCCAGAAGCGAATCTGAGTCCCTGGCGTTATGAAGACGGCGTCTATCTGATTGCTCCATTTTGACATGGTCGAAGAGGTTTAGAAAGCATGAATGGCAACCAAGCAGTCCGTCATGCGAAAAATTTGCGTTCAACCATTGTCGTGGTTTGACGGACGGAAGCATGATTTTTTGTTTATACGAGAAAGGCAACCTCGTTTTATGAGTGTGAAAGGCAGCGATAGTATCTTTCTTCGAATTGGCAGATCCTGCAAGAAATTAGGCGAACTATGGAATGCACGCTAAAAGCGAAGTGTAAATTTGGCGCGTCTTCTTGGTATATAGATCTTCAGGTTAATTTCTTGTTCCATTTTTGTTTTCAGTAAACAGTTGCTCCAGGCGTATGTAAAAGACTGGAAGATCCGTCGTGTTTTCAAGCTACCAATGACGATGGCAGAAGTCCTGGAGTACGTGGTCTTCTGCATTGTCATTATCGCCAATCTGTCAACAGGTCTCTACGTCTCCTTCCGGAGAGATTCCCTTCGTCGCGGCACCACGTCGAACGAAGCGGAAGTGTTTTTGGGAAGCCGAGCACTGAGGGTGCTCCCGTTGGCCGCTTCTTCGGCGGCGTCACTGTTTTCTTCTATTGGACTGATCGGCTTCCCGGCCCATGTCTACACGTACGGAATGCATAGCGCTTGGACTCTCGTGACACCCGTGTTGTACTTACCATTGGCGACGTACGTGATTGTGCCTTTAATTTACAAGATGGGTTTCACGTCAATATTTGAGGTGAGCGGAAAATATGGTTACGTGTCATTTTTTTTAATTGCAGCAGCTATACAGGCGCTCTGAGCGAGCCACAAGGGGGGCATGTAAGGGTATGACCAATGCGTTGTTAGTGAGGGAAGTCACAAGCCAGGCGAAAGATGCACCCCTGATACCTTCCCCAGCCGTGCGCGTATGGATTCCTGTGCAATATCTTTGCAGGGCTGTTGGAACAGCCGCAACTTGGCGCCATGCAAATATAATTCACCTTTGCCGCTACTTTTGTGATTGTGAACACTATCATTCCTGTCCTACTGCGGCAGCCCTCGTATCAGTCATCACTCGTAGTGCAATATATTTCACGCAAAAAGTAGGCTATGTGAGCTTCTAGTAAGCGTAGTTACAATTATTAGTATTTTCCACCTTCTTTCCCACTGCTATAGTACCAGAACCTGTTCATGGTCGTGGTGAATGCACTGTTCCTAGCTATGGTTAAAATTGAACTTCCAGTTTCATTTCGACTCTATTTCCCTTAATCGCCTCTTGTAGGGACGTCATGTTGCCAGCTTTCTCCTTTTTCAAATAAAGCTTAAACAAATTTGGTGATTTCCACTGGCGGGTAGCTCTGCTCTCTGAAAAATACAGTGCTGCAATGCTTCCCCGCACCTTTGAACGAGCAACGCTTCGGGTTGCGGCAGCTTTGCCGAGCGGGAGTCAAATTTCTATGCAAACCCTAACGCATAAGTTACGTAGTCCCGTCGGCCCCCCCATAGTAAAAACGTGAGAAATTGGTTTTAACCGAAGAGCTGTTTAGCTTTTAATTCCGCCGTCGAACGCTACCAGAAAACGCACCCTTAGCGCACCTGGGCGTGCGCCTCCTAGGAAGGGCCCGGTGTCATCCAGGCTTGAGTGTGGGCTTGCGCAACCGGATGAGCTCAAAGTAGAATACCAAGAAAAAATACCAAGGGCACGTGAGCATGCGCGCCGTGAGTAGCGGCATTCGTCAGCCAACTCGACCTTCAAAAGAACTCTGCTCACCGATCGTGGCGTGGTCTCTCCCATGCGGTTCTCCTCACCAGTTCACGTGCGTATGAACTGGGAAGCACAGACGCCGGTATCGCAATGCCAATTGCCGCGGGTTCTAGCGTGTGATAGCGCGGTGGACTATGCGAGAGTTATTAAAGACTGCGTTGAGAGGGCTGTGAAAGGCACGCCGCTCGAAACAACCACAAAGTTTAGGTGTCTTTCAGCTGGCGTGCGGATATTAGGTATGAAAATAACCACTCGGCCAGCAATGCTCATATACGGGTGAATGGGCCTGAGGCACGCAGAGTTTTAGCCTACTCAAATGGGATTTTGGTGTCTGAGTAAACAAATAAATAAATACAACTAAAAAAATCAAACAAATGAATACAAACATTGGCGCAGCTTGCAGTAGTGGCGCAAGGCCTCCCTCTCTTCGTCGGAGACCCGGCTGTTGCATCATCGTCATCAGCAGCAGCAGCCCAGTAGGGCCACTGCAGGACGAAGGCCGCTAGCATCGACCTCCAACACCTCCTGTTCCGCGCCGCCCGAGTACATTCTTTGCCTCCAAGTTTCCTTATCTCATCCCTCCATCGAGAGATTGGCCTTTCTCTGTATCTAGAACCCTCTCTCTGTGTTCACTCTCTCACCCTGGGAGTCCATCAATTGTCATTTCGCCTAATTAGGTGGCAAGACCAAGTTCATTTCTTTTTATTTATTTCAACCATGGCATCTTCTAATTTAGTTTGTTCTCTGATCCGGGAAGCTCGTTTCCTGTCTCTAAGTGTTTACTCCGATCATTATTCGTTCTATGGCCTGTTGAGCTGACCTAAGTTTCTTTCAGGTTGTTTAGCAGTGCACCAAGTTTCTGCTCTATATCGCCTCGCCTCATATTTATTTCGGAACTTGACGCGGAAATTTCACCACTCCGCTACAGGAAAGGTCCGACCACGGGAAGCGTTTGTTTCTTTCCAATTGGCTCCACATGTTATTATTCCCCACCGCTGATAACCCGTAGCCCTCGGGCCTTTAGGGCGGCCAAGTGGTTAGGCTGCCGTTTTGAAGACGTAGAATACTTGGGCTTATTTGCCGGTACCCCCATCGCCCAATTTTTTCCTTGAGGTTTTGGGGTTTTCCGGGAATCCGAACGGATTTGCGCCGGTCTGAACAGCTATGCTGTGAATATAAAATGTAGGCGTCGTTGCTCATACGCTTTGAAACAGTTTGTAGTTCTGTATATGTGCAGACATTCCGGTAGAAAAACGGCTATCTACCTTTCATGAAATGTGCATCTCATGGCCCAATTTGAAATAGAAATAAATGTACATTTGGCAGCGGTGAAGAGTGGTAAGATCAAATTTATGTCCATGGTCAGCACTCGCCACTAGCTGTCGGCGGAGAACTTATTGTATTCTCGCAAATTTGACTCTGCCTGCTGAAAACAATACTACATCTGAGAGAGGTAGTCCTTGTTATTCTGAATCCGTCCTTTCCTCGAGCCTCCAGTGGAAAAGATCTTTGGAATATATTTTCCCATGCATAGGCATTGCGGAAGGGAGCAAAGGGAGCAAATGGAGTGAAGGAGGGACTCAAAATACGGTTCAGTATCTTCTTTAAGACTGTTAGCATAACAGTCGTAGCATTAGTGCGAAAGAATTTTGTAAATTCCCTTCTCCAAAGTTGGGCCTTCTCGGTACGCATTAAATGCCACACGAAATTGCCCATCGCATAGATAAAAGGATAAATCTACGAGATGAAATGCTTAAATAGTTCGTCTGAATGGAGATCGAATCGAGGCCCTCCTGACGGTGAGTCGAACGCGCATCTCTAAAGCATCCCAAATGTAGCACTAGTGAATGGGTGGAATATTTCGTCTTAACATACGTTGAAGCTATTATACTCAAGGGCTGGACGAGAATGTCTCGGGTCAGGAATAGAATGAATAAACACTAACGCAGTCACTAACCAAGTGGAAAAGTTCGAAGCCTTTTCGGAACCAGGGTCCTTTTTTCACAGCGGGGCGGAGAAAGAGAAGCAGTCGAAATTTGAAGGTAACGCTTGAAACGTAATGACCGCAGGTACCACAATGGCAACGTCTCTTCTTTCTGATTCACCGTACGGAGTATGTATGTATGAGTGGGAGGAGGAATGCTTTTAATGATGAACAGAAGTCAGCCTGGCAGCGAGCTTGGCTTGCTACTCCACATGAACATGATATGTGCGAAAGTGAAATGAAACGAAGACACAAAAACTCATACAGACGCTACAAAAGCAAAGAATCACACAAACTGACAAACGCAGGATCACGCACACAGCGCACCAACAGAAGTGAAGTTAAGGCAAACATTCACACAGTTTTGTTCATGCCGGAGTCACGGAGAAATGACACCAACGCCCGTGTACTCCGTGTTGCCGCGGCAGTTGAGTGCCATGTACCAATGGCGTTGCAAAGCTTCAATGGTGCATCAGCACGCAGTCCCAAAGTTGTCTTCGAGGTTAGCCGCGGGGTCTCATAACGGGGACACACACACAGTACATGTTCTATGTCCGCACGAGCACTGCATACTTGACAGTGAGGGGAGGCAACTCGGCGCGTCTTGTGCAAGCAGTGGCTGGTAAAAGTGACGTTGAGGCGAATGCGGTAAACGACTGCTTCGTTGCGCTTTCCCAGGCCACACGGAATTCGAAAAGTGCAGGCGGGATTGATTTGGTATAATGGCTGATGATTTTTTGTTCCGTCTATCTAATGGAGAGTTGAGACCGCCCCGCCATGGAGTACGCAAGTGTCGCGGCGTCACGTCGAGATAAAGTAATCGGGATGATGACAATAGATTGGGTGTGGGCCGCGCAAGCTGTTGATTCGGCCACCACATTCCCATTCAACTCACAATGTCCAGGTAGCCACTGTAACTCTACCTCGTGAAGCATGCTGGCAGACTGTTTAGGCAGGGTGTGTATATTGAGGGCTAGTTGTTCGCGCGGGAATGATGCTAGTTGCTGAAGCGCTGCCCGTGAGTCTGTGACAATCACGCACACAGAAACGTGTTGCCCAAGCGCAAGGCAGCAAGTTCTGAGGTCGTCGACGTTGTTTTATGGCTTAACATGGCCGCAATTGTGGTCCGCGTGGATGGAGCCCAGATTCCGACAGCAGATGATGTGGCCGTCAGCGATTCTGCAGTGTAGATATGCTTGTTGTTAGGGTAGCAATTCCACATGTTCCCTAGAGTGAAGTAATTTAAGGGTGGTATTGGCAACCTTGATTTACTGACAATGCCTGGTACTATGGTGACGATTCGCCAGGAGGAGTACAACCAGGGCGGGACATGAAGCGTCGCAGGGCCCTTCTGACACAAGGGTGGTAGAATGTCTTGTCCCTCTAAGGCAGAGCTTGATCTCAACGGATGTCCATGGACCCTAGCCGCCAGCCGCAGTTGTAGCCGAAGCTGCTCCTCTTTTATTAGTAAGCTGGGTAAGAAGCGCCTAGACTTTCGTATGGTCCCCAGCGTAGACGTTGCCTTCGTATGACCCAGACAAAACCACAGAGCTCGGGCCTGCGTACTTTCTAACAGCCTTGTGTTGATCTTGGAAAGAGGGCCGAGTACTGGGAGGCTGTATCGGAGCAGTCCTTCGCAGAGTGATGTGTAGAGACGTAGGAGGGGCACAACACAACAGCCTCCTGATCCGCTGGTCAGCATGCGTAACACCTGAGCGAAGGAGCCCAGTTTCTCTTTCAGAAGATAAATGTGAGGGGACCATGTCATCGACCTGTCAAGTGTTACGCCCAGGAATCGGTGTGAGTTCACAAAGGGTCTGGCGACCCCTGCCGCTGAAAGATGATAGTGGGAGACATCACGTCTTGTGAAGGCTATTGCCGCACATTTCCAAGCCGAGATTTCGAGGCCACGTCTTGTCAAAATGTCCGCTATAGAATTGATAGCTTTTTGAAGGCGAGCTCGTAAAACTCGCCTGTTGCGGCCAGAGCTCCTCATGCAGATATTGCCTGCATAGAGCGATATTTTATGTATGAACGACAATAACAGGAAATGACGAACGTTAGGTTGCGTTCTTTAAACACGTGTGCAGCATTGTGCGATTTAATATAGTGCCGCTGCTCCAGCGCGTGCGCGGCAATCGCATTGTTAATGGCTTCTTTCTGTCATGTGGTGTTGGTGCTTTTTATTTTTTCTTCTCGGCAATGTTCCGGTTTCGGCAGTGTAAACTTCGCTGCAACCATCGCAAGGTGTGTGATAAACAGCACACGTAAATTGATTACCGGAAAGCCTGTTGTTGAGTTTCACCAGCTTATTCTCAAGTTAGCTGGCCGACACGTCTTCAAATCGTAGGGCATAATCTGCACAAAATGGGCCAAAGCTTTGCCCTTACTAGTGTGAGTGGATAATGTTTCAGAGTATCGGAACACTTTTCTCCAAATGTTCTGTGCCGGCGCCTTGATCATTGGTCAGTTCACATCAGGTGAGATTTGTTTGCACTGCGATGGTTCATAGGCGCCGCCATTTTGTTGTTTATGCTTCGTTGTCCGTCGACTGTGATAATCGTAGTTTGACCTCTCTGCTATACGGTTGCGCCTCAGGCGTCGTTCCGAACGCAATCAAAGATATCGAGCCTCGCTACATGTCAGCTGCAGAAGTGTGTCCGAAGGTACCGTGTTCCTGCATCTTCGGCAGTGTTGTTTACAAATGATCTTGGCGAACTTAGCGGTTAGTCCGCGGAAGTGGAAGTCTGGCAACACTGATAAATATCAAAATGGCCGCCGCTGCTCACTTGCGGGCCTCAGTGACGGTTCTCTATATCTTATCAAGTGACACTAGCTTATACCACGTACTTAGAGAATGCCGTCAGTGGCCGTAAAGGCCTTATGATTGCAAACCCTCGTTTGCAGTACCTAATTCTCCAGTCTTCTGAAAACGTGCTCGGGGTAGCCCTTAACAGAGAACTTCCGGCGTACCAATTTTAGTTGTGTTTGCAAATATTCTCCGTCCTTTTCTTTTTTCGCAAGTCACCAACGGTGACACAACGGCGTGTTTGTGGACAACCGGGTGGTTCGATTGAAAGTCAATGTCGGAAACGCAGTGTCTTGCCTTGCTGTACACGCTGATAGGAAATTCACCTTTCCTGCGTTTTATCAACACGTCAAGGAACGGCAGACGTCTATGTTCTTCGTACTGGACCTTAATCTGTATGCTACAGTTTTGGCTCGATGGTATTTAGTTCATGCAAAAGACGGGAGGTGTCTTGTTTCCGAACAATGTAGCAGTCATGCACGTAGTGGTAGAAAACCATTGCTTGGGGGGTGAAAGTCAAGAAGATTGTTCTTCCAGAGTTTCCATAACAATATTTGCGGTTACGAAGGCGGGAGTGTCCACGACTGTGCCATGCTCCTGCAAGTACAACTCCGAGCAGTAAGTAAAATACTTATTGCTGAGGAACAGCCGAAGTGGAGTATATTACGTAGTGTGGGGCGAAACAGGAAAGATCATCAGAACAAGATAAAGAGCACCAACACAACGTTAAAAACCAAAAAGTGAATGACAACGCTATTGGTGAACAGGCGCAAGAGCGGCAGCACAATATTCAGTGAAACTACGCTGCAACTCGGCAGAGGGCAACCTGACGTCAGGCCTTTTGCTGAAATCATCGTTCATGCGGACACACACGGATACGATGAACCGGAAAGAACCGCGTTGCCATTGATAAACATGCTGTCGTTACCTCACCAGTCTCGACTTTCAATTTCGGCTTGTCAATTTTCGCCTTGTGATGAACACAGAACCAGTAGTGTTCCGAGCAGCCTTTCACCTTTCTGACTTCGTGAGTGACTGCATAACTATTTCTTCATGGAAACTACTTATTGAGACGTACACGTGGGTAATGATTTCAGCATGCTGATTACCGAAACGACAATAAAGCCCGTAGAGCCTCCCCCCTAATCCCCCTCTCTGGTAAGAAGAACGAGAGTATGCGGCAGCCTGACGCGGTTAGCACCATTATGCGGATGACCGCAAAATTTGCTTTCGTTCGTTGCAGCCACAACAGATGGCAGGATAGTAGCGCAAAAGCGAATATGTGCCGTCGTAACGCTGGAGTTATTATTACGCTTTGAGTTGCAATGTAGTTAATCGGTTACTGGTACCCGCAGGTTGACTCACTAGAGTTTGACGTTGGTTGCCATGTCGTGAGGCACAGCCTTTCCGCTGCTTAAGGGTAATCCTATGCATATGGCTATCAAGTGCAATTGGCCAAGCCTGAACTATTTCGAATCCCAGAAGAAAAGACGCGAGGGGCCATGGTGGTGCTTCTGCTGTAAAAACAGGTTAGGAATTTCGCAATAATTCTTCCTATTCACTACTCCGAAAGATTCGTTTCCTCTCCTCGTAATGTTAGTTCATTTATTCGTTTAATAGAGCCATACTTGATTTGCAAACACTTTGCAGATATGTACGTCTTTAACACCATCATTTCAAGCTTTTATTTTATTGGAAAAGTGTCTACAATACCCACTTCGATGGACGAACATTTAACTGGAATCTCTCCAAATAGGTATTCTTGATGCCACAGGTAATTGCCCAGGCGGAATGTGTACACAGCGTTCAGAATGTTCGAGCCAGTGTCAGACATTTATGAAAGCTCTCCGTCTTAATCAAGCCCCAATGACGCTGATACAAAACAGCTTATGCGTTTGGGTCTGGAGATACTTTTGGTTGCGTGTGGGACTGAGAATAACAAAAACATTTAGGTTTTCAGTGTTGAAACGTAACGGTAGTGTTTGCCCTAACTGAAATTCTATATCTTATGGGAGTAGGTGAGGTGGGGACGACTTTCAGTTTCGGTTTGAGTAAAGCTACGGCCCGGACATAAGCGTGTCTTGTCATCTGTTTTTGAATAGTATGACTGAAACGAGGGGATTTGTAAATTCTCAAACTCGTCAAAATATTCATCTTTGCAAGCACGCATTGGATTGTAACTTCAACGCTGACATTAACGAAAAACCATCGGGGCACAACCTGCGTACGTGCTTCTGAGGTGAAAGACTCCCAATAATTATCAATGGCTTCTTTTATGCCGCATCACTTTTTCATCCTTTTTGTTGCGTCCTTATTTTTTGGCGCAAATAACTTCGACGGCCACTTTTATTGCAACGTGAAAAATATATATAGTAATCAACAAATCAGTCCTTGAGGAACACCAAAGCATGTGGGCAGCGGTGCGAAATAATAAAAAAAGTGTTCTAGAAGAGGGAAATTACCGGTAATTCATACTCGACAAACTTGTCGAACACACCTTTTTGTGCTTTGTGCTGATGCGGGAGCTTCACAGCGTTAAAATTATGTCCCCCCTGACTCCTTGTTTTTCCATCCTATTCGCAGTACCTTCGGCATCGCTTCAACACTGCCATTTCTTTAACGGCTTGTGCAATTTACATGTTCCTAACGGTAAGTAAATGTTTTAATGCGTCACACATAACTCATACATGTATATAGCGCACGGTCGCAGAGAGATGATCAGAGAAATGCTTTTTTAAAAGCCCCGACACCCATTTAACATCAAAGTAAATGACAAATGTATAGTTATAGATATAAATAGCTATAAATACCCACAATGGGCATTGCAAGAAATTGCGAAGTGTTAGGAGCACAGGGAAATACGGAAATTTTTCGGATGTCTAAAAGGGCACTTTTTTTTCCACCGCCCAAATTGTGATGGCAAAAGGCATTTGGATGCCATAATGTCTTAAGCCTGTCGTAGCCGTATAATATAAAAAAGAAGCAGGTTAGACTGAAAAAAAAGCACACTGCGATTTGGCGCTTTCATTTCAATAATAAACATTACCCTATGCCAGAGAATTTGGGCGGGCTACGAGCGTAACAATATTAATCAAGAGCAAAAAGCGGTGAATAATTGAAGTTGAGTGGTACACAATCTTCGTTTTGTTTTGTTTACGATGAACTCGATAAAGCAATATTTAAACGGTAAATGTTTTTCAAAATGACTGCGCATTGGTGAAGTATTTCTCTTGGGGATCGCGAAACTATATCCAATATATAAGTGCGGCCAAATTAAGAGCCATAGTGTTTATTTTACTCAAAATTACCTCTTATTGGTCTAAAGGGGAAGACAAAGATTATTGCAACAAGAGTATAACAAGTAACTAAATCCTCCGTTCTTCTAAGCTAACGCGCCACAATATATTCACTCCAAGTCAACGAATATCGTATGTTACCGGTACCTTTCATTCTCTTTGTTGTGGTAATGAAATATACGTGTTAATAATTCTGTGGTGTATTGTAGTTTTATTTCCCCAAAGTGCTGCGTTTCGTCAAAAGTCTTTTGGGCGAGTACTTACCTGCCGCCCAGTCTGATCCTTTACACTTCACCCCCTACGGGTATCACCTGTTAACCATGTGGAAAATTCAACGCAAGCACAGTGCTGAACCCATGCCCTGCTTGGTTTAATAAAGGGTGCGTTTTAAAATTTTGCATGCCCATAGCTTAGGGCTTTCAATGAAACCTTAAATTGCGCATCTTTCGTCAATACGTGGGTGTTGTTTATGCTTTCGGTTATATTACTGCGTCAGCTCGACTGTAGAAGAAAAGCTATTAAACGAAAACCCTTTCTATTTGGTGCCTATGTGAAGTCCCATGAAACTGGGTGGGAGACCAAGGTGCAAGTAAGCGGGAGGGATAGACGTCCTGGGAGGCGGAAAGAGAAAGGATTTAGGGAACGAACTGAATGCAAACTAACAGAGGTTTGCCAAACAGTTCTAATCGCTGTGTTGGTGCGCACCACGCCCCTGAAATTTAAGCATCGCCCTTGACTTATTATTGCCACTAGTAGAAAGTATCAGGGACATAGGTACTGTCTGTTTTTTATCTAAAAGCATGGGTGTCCCCTTTAGAAAAAAATCAGAGAAGCTTTCACCCATGCGCAAGATTTGAATGGTAAAGCGGTTGTGGGTGAGCGTTGTGGTACACATTGTTAAGCTTCCGTATCATTGTTTATTTGCATCGCTGCGCTGGCAGTAATCGTCGTCAAATGCATCGAAGATGTCGTCGTCTCCTTCACGGCAAGTGCTAGATATAAAGTCATCCTCAGTATTGTGGAATCTTACCAGCTGAAGTCGCGAAGCTTGCGCTAAGTACGCAAGGCTTGCACCATGGCGAAGTTCCAATACTTCTTTATACGTAAGCACTGAAGGAAACACCACCACGCATTTGTACAAGTTTGAAATTGTTTATTTACAAGTTCCGTCGTTGCTTTGCGCTCTACTAGCAGTAGTCATCGTCATCTGCATCGATATACTCGCGTTCCTTATGCCGAGCACAACATGCGCAGCAGCGCTTCATGACAGTGCTGGAAAATGTTTTGTTGCTGTTGTTGTTTTGTTTTGCTTAAGCCACAGCCTGCGCGCGTGCCTTGGCGGTCGGCGCGAGGAACATGCTCACAAGAGCTCATCATGTTCGCGCTCTTCGGTGTTTATTCAGGTGTTTTTTTGTTTTCTTTTGTTTGTAAAGCCACTGCGCGTGTCGGGAACGCTCGGAGGTCACTGTGAGCCTCGCGGTAAAGAGCGCTCTGCATTTTCATGGTATTTTTTTTTTGCAACGGCAAAGTTCGGGATTTTACAACAATTCCGCTGTTTAAAAAAACCGCCTACGTAGTAGGAAATTTTTTATTTGCAGCCCCGAGTTAGTAAAGAATAAAATTTCATAAAACAGATCGTGGAAGGGCGACTTTTTATACCATTCTTGAATCCCGTTGACTGTAGAAGACGCATTTCTGTAGAAATAACCCTAGGGCAAAACGGGCCCAAGTTTTTACTCACTTTGCGGCAAATGTTGTCTTTAAACAAGAACCCCATGCCACCCCTGCCACGCCAATGCCTCTCTTCTCCTGCCGTCTCGTTCCTGGCACGATGAACACGGTGGAGGTTTCCTCAAGTGAATTCAATCTTCCCCCGTTCCCCTGCTTGAGCGCCAAATACAGGAACACTCTGTAATTGTTAGACGAATAATGCTACTCCAAAGCACATGCTCTTAGGCAAATCCAATTTTCATTTGTATGTCGAAACATTGTTTTCAACGTGTATTTTTATTTTCTATCGCCAAACCCGATCTCACGCGTATTTTTAATCAAAAGAGCACTGCTGGTACCGTGACGCCTGGGGTTGCGCTAGTTGCTTGAATATGGTTAGCTTGTCTGCGCTGGTTATAACACAAGACGGACTAAAATAGATACATACCGTCGACGTGTAAAAAGCGAAGGCTATACGTCTGGCACACGTGTAATTTTTAGTCCGCCTTTTGCTATAACCAGCGCAGTCCAATGAACGATCCTAGTGCCCGTTCCGTATTGATGGTTTGCTCCATATAGGCCTAATGTTTTCGTTTTCTTCAACAATGTGGACAACTAGTATTTAGTATGGTACGCGTTTTAGTGGTTTCGAAAGTTTGGGTATTAAAATTTTCATTTCACAATTTTTATAACCGTTCGCCGGGTGGCTGAATCGATGGATGGACAGACAGACCGACACACTAACAGACCAATATTTTTGTGCACAAACAATATTGAATGTAAAAAGCGCGAAACCCCATCAGAGTTGCCATGTTTTCAGCCCAACTGTTTGCTCGAGTCACCAGGTGGGGAAACGAATGTGCATGGGCTAGCGTACGGCAAAACAGGCATGGCATGTGCACACTTTGAAGAAAACAGTTTCTGTGAACGTCCTGTTACTGTGAACGTCCTTATACCTCTAACCAGCCACGGACATTTCCGTGTCCGCGTCAGCAGAAAACTCACAAGCTACTACTGGCTACACCAGCAAACATCCCAGGCTTCTCTGGCTACACCTTTGGCCACACAAATAAACTGGCACCACCAGGGATCGAACCTGGGCACTCATACAGAGGAGGAGGGAGAACCCGTCATCCTCCCGACTAAGCTACGCCCAAACGTGTAGGTTGTAGAGGCAGATGGTGTATTGGATTCAGCGTTTGGGGAGGGCGAGGCTGCTCTTTGGTGGCGACGCTTTAAACAAGAGTGAGGGGGAAGCAGTGAGAAAGTATACACCAAAGACGTCCGTGTCACTCTTATCCTCTCCCTCCAAAAAACGCTAAACGTGGCCACCAAAAACGACGCGTTCTAAACTGCGCGGTAAGGCGCTGGTACATGCGACATGAAAGCAAAAAAAAAGAACAGAACACCCCTGGCACTCAAGCAGCAAGGGGGCGCGCGGGCACTGCGAAGGGGGAAAATTCGAATTGCACTTTATTCACGTCCGTTCAATTCATCATGGAAGGGGTGAGACAGGGAGGGAAGACTATGATGGGCGGCAGGAAGCGGATGCCTTGCGTGTGAATTCAAGTGTCGCCACGTGGGTAGTCGTTTTGGGTGTCGTTTAAAGCTTCGCAGTCCAACCACGTTCACAGCATCAATTGCAGCCAATTTTTTAACACAAAAGTGTTTTATTCCCGGGTACACCAAGATTTTACTGACGTCAATTCCGTCATGGAAGTGACGCCACTACAACGAAGCAGGCGGCCTGTAAAGGGTGCACCCCTGCACACGGGGTCTTCCTGCGGGGAAGCAACCTTTAGCACTAAAGAGTAGGTTACACTAAGGGTTCTGCGTTTTCGGGTTTTTAATTTTAACACGGAAGTGTTGTATGCCGCTGTCACAAACCCCTCCCCTGGATAATTGCGTCCGCTCCCAAGAACCGATGAAGAACGGCGCGAGGAAAGATATTTTTATTTCAGCCGGGTGGCCGGCCCGTGCGTTTTCACGTGTGCCGAGACTGCTGGGGTGAATTAAATCACAACGGAGATGCTCGACTACGTTTTCAACTAGTATATATGTTTACTACAAGAACAGCAGCTTACAGGGCAACGCCCGAAACAAGAAAAAAAAAGAAACCTTCACACTGCCATCGGCCATCGGCCGTGTGCGCCCAGGCCCTAATATGCCGTACACTAGGCGCACGCGCACTGGGAGGCTAGCGCACGGGGTAACTGGGTAGTAACTCAACAAAGCAAAACCAAATACACATGGTGGCGACTATGGCGACACTCGATCCGCCGCGGCCGACGCCTTAACCTTCGACCTCGAACTCATAACTCAGACAGCTGTGGGCGACACGCGAAACACTCTAAAGGCAAACACTTGTTTAAACCTCGACAATGCAACTACAAAAAATACTAACAATTACGCAACGCGCAAAACCCTCTAGGGGCAAAACATCGTTAACCCCCGACAACAGAACTTACTATAAAAACATCTAGCAGCTCTGCAAGCTGTACGCGACACGTGAAATGCCACCATGCATCGTTACAATCGACAACAACACAACACATAAAAAACCAACTCTCAGCTCGTTAGCTACAAGTGACGCTAGAAAAAACCACAAGGAGGCGGATATCTTAATCCGATGCAACTAACAATTACGAAGGGGAGGCGCGGCAAAAGAAAGTGTCTACGAGCCAAGGAGAACCCGCCTGTTCACGGCGGGTTCTCACAGTCGGGCAGCCGCTTACGTGTTTCGGAGCTCCGGGGTGCGGAAGCTGGTCAGCCATGGGACTCCGGACGACGGGCGAACTCGAGCGCTAAGCCAAGGCGTTGGTCGATCCGCCGCGAGCCTACCGAGGAACTTCCGCTAATGCGTGTCATCCCCGGACCCTTCACCGCGTAGCACGTTCCAGAATCTCAAGCTGACTGCACCAAGCGACCGCGTGTGCTCTCTTAAAGAAACTTCCGCCTGCCATGGATCTGTCCTTCTCTGACGTCTTCCCATTGTTCCTCTGTCCGCCCCCCCCCGGGGCCCTCCGCAACTCGTCACGATCGCACGCGCGCATCCGAGCCAGCGATCATGACGTCACCCCCTGGACCTGCACGCTGGAATGTCGCAGCCCACTTTTGTCCTCGTAGCAGGCAGGGCGAAACAATGGGTGTGAGCACCAATCCGAGGGAACCCCCGGATTCCTCAACGCGCCTCAAAATGGCCGATCCCCGTCCGGGAGGCCGTCATGTCGGCCGCCCGAATGTAAAAAATGGAAGGCCCGGTGACACTTGCTCCCTCCTAAAGAATATTCTCCCAGACTATTCTAACCTACACAATCAAGAGGCCGCAACACATACACACTGCTGTAGACAGGCAATAAGAAAAAGCCACAAAAAAGTTCGTGACGAGTCAGTGTCTGTTTTTGGCCGCACAGCTCCGATGAACCGTTGAAATGCGCACTCACGGACCTGAACATGACCCACCTGCAGAGCACTTTCGGTCGACTGCAGTGCGCAAGTTCACGCGGCGCCACCACATCGCGCACACAACTGTTTGAGTTTTTTGCGCATCGTGGGCGCGCGCCACTGACGCACCCTAGGTCCACGTACTCAAAAATACGCAAAACACGAAATATCGCACACTTTGTTCTCGCAAAATCTCCCCCCCAAAAAAACGCGTCCTCCGCTAAAGCACATTTCACGTGCCTAGAGGACACGCGTGCGCTCCACTACTTACGAAAAGAATGGATTCGTACCACACTCAAAAAGCCACCCTACGCCGAAATTCTATTCGCATGCATCGGGGACACAAGCAGCATCACGCTGAAAACAACACAAAAAAAACCTACAGCATAACCAAACATGTACTACGTCTTTAACCATCCAAAAGACTGAAGCTACGACAAGCTGCCCGACACGCCTAGGCAGACTACACTCAGTCCCGGAGGCTTATGTAATCCGTCCCCATGATACCGAGGTAGGCTGTCCCTTACCCGTTAGACCAAAACGGGGGATGGCCGCGTGTGTGTAGTATGATACGAACTTCCTGTAGTACCCTGCCAAATCGGAGAATATTTCTCTGAACTCCGGCTGTAAGTTCCGTGTCCCCTCCTGCTGTCGTTCAGTAAGGCCAGTCCCAAGCTCCACGTCCCGAACAGACTGCGATTGGCGTGGTGGTAAGAGCTCCGTATCACCCGAGTCTCCATCTTCCCATGTAGTGGCCGTTCCTGCCCGTGCCACGTTGGCCTCCGCTTCCATCGCTTGCTATTGACAACTTGACGGACGTGCTCATAGCAAGTCCTCAAGGTTGGGAAGCACATCTGTTCTTGCACGAGGTCGCTGCGACCAACCTTCTGAATGTAGCCCGCCATCTTCGGTTTCTGGCGCGGCGCCGCGTTGCGACTCTGGGCCTGGTTGACCACGGGGTTTGCCGTCGCGTCGCCAGACACGAGCGTATAGGCGGTTCCCCTCTCCTGTGGCCGCGGCCCCTTGGCCTGTTTTTATGGCGCTTGTAGAGTTTGTCGCCAGGTGCTGATTTTTGGAGTTTGGCCTCCTTGCCCCAGTGTAGATCCGGGCAATTTAAGGGTCGTGCTCTCTCAATGTTTCCAAAACCAGGTGGTTCATCAAGTTTTCTAGGCACTTACCCTTCAGGCGACCGGAAAAGTAGGAGGTGGCAATCAATATGGAAGCCTCAGGCAGTATTAGCACCGAGCAGTCCAAAAGGCGGACAGGCGATTTTGCCCCGGTTAGGTCCTTGTCCGAAACCAGGTACCGCTTCCCGATTACCGTATTGCAGCCAGTTTCCCTAAGAACGCGGAGTTTGCTCTCGCCGACAAACCTCTCCACGACTGTCAGGCTTTGGTTATCCGCCGGAGACTCCCCAAAAAAAACGCGCCGACGATTGCGGGCTCCCCTCCGTTCTTGAGCTCGTCCAACCCCTCCACCACACATGCTGAGGCGGATTCTTCGAGAGGTGCCGACGGTTTCTGCGGCGCCTCCAGCATGCACCGCCAGCCATGGTGGCCCATTTTGCCACACTTGAACATTGAAAATTAATATGCAGAAAACTAAAGTAATGATCAATCACCTCGGGACAGCACAGCAGTTTGAGATAGGTGGCGAGGCAGTGGAAGTGGTAAGCGAATATATCTACTTAGGCCAAGTTGTGACCCCAGATCCCAACGATGAGGCAGAGATAATTAGAAGGATCAGAATGGGGTGGGGTGAATATGGCAGACATTCCCAGATAATGAATAGCAGCCTACCATTGTCGCTGAAGAAGAAAGTGTATGACAGCTGCATCTTACCGGTACTCACCTACGGGGCAGAAACTTGGAGGCTCACTAAGTGGGTTCAACTTAAATTGAGAACGACTCAGCGGGCAATGGAGCGGAAAATGATGGGTGTAACATTAAGGGACAAGAAGAGAGCGGAGTGGGTCAGAGAGCAAACTGGTGTTAAATACATATTAGTAGAAATTAAGAAGAAGAAATGGACATGGGCAGGGCACGTAATGCGAAGGCAAGATAACCGCTGGTCATTAAGGGTAACATAGTGGATCCCTAGAGAAGGCAAGCGTTGCAGGGGGCGGCAGAACGTTAGATGGGCAGATGAGATCAAGAAGTTTGCGGGGATAAATTGGTCACAGTTGGCACAGGACCTAGGTAATTGGAGAATAATGGGAGAGGCCTTTGCCCTGCAGTGGGCGTAGATAGGCTGGTGATGATGATGATGATGATGATGATGAACATTTCGTCAGATCCACCCCCCGACCGGGCTGAACGCTGCGGCAGTCTTTCTCAAAGTGTCTCACAAGGGAGAAGAGGTAGCACTGCCTTGCCTCCGAACCCTTACTCGTGAGAGGCGCAGCGGCAGGGCCCGTTTTCCCTTGGGCCCCGGTCGCATCCCAAGCGGCCTTGTGCTCCGGGGCGGTGCGTCCCGCAAAATTGCTCCATCCATGATCATCGACGTACTGATCCGCCCTAGCCACAAGGTACGCTAACCCAGAATCCTTTCTCTCCTTTAAAAACAATTCCAGACTCGGGGCGCACATAGACAAAAACTCCTCCCTCAGGAAGAACTCGAAAAAGGCCTTATAGGTTTTCTCTGCTCCCGCGAGCTCTATCCACCGATCCAAGAAGTGCAGCCGAGTCACAAACTGAAAGCACGTTAATTCGTTCACGGGCGTGTTTCCTCGAACCCTTTCGCGGAAACCCTCCTCGGTCATTCGGTATCTCGCCATCAGGGCCTGCCGCAGGTTATAGTCCGCACACTCCGCTGCGGGCATGCGGCTGAACACAGTCATTGCCTCGCCACTCAGACAGAGGCTCAGGGCAGTCGCCCACTGATCCCTAGGCCGGTTTAGGGCCTCGGCCACGCGTTCGTATCGTAAGAGGTACGCGTCTCGATTGTCGCGTTGCTCATTCAAAGGCGGCATAAATTTATGAGGGCTTATCTTGCTCGTTCCCAAAAAACGGCAGACCCCTCTGACGCGGCGCCAGAAGTTGGGCTCTCACGTTCGCGACGCTGCAACGCCAGCTCATGTTCCTTTTCCATTTCTTGTATTTGTAATTGGGACTCCTGCTCTTTCTTGCGGAGCTGCCGTTCGAACTCTGCTTGCCTTCTCTGACGCTTACTTTCCTCCTCCTGTTTCTTTCTCTGCCGCTCCCTGTGTTCTTCCTCTCTGCGCCACATGCGTTCCGAATTCCGCTCATCCCGGCACCGTGCCGTCTCCTCTGTCAAATACTCTTGCAGGTTCTTTCCCTCAAAGCCGAGGGCTCGTCCTAGTTCAATTAGTTTTTCTGTCTCCGCATTATTCCCTCGAGATGCACGCTACAATAACCTCAGAGAACAAATGCGCGAGCCAGAGGCCAGCTTTACTACAAGTGAGCCTCTCCGATTCCATCGACCTCAACGCGCGGCCGACCGGTCCTGCCATGGACGCCACTTATTTTCACAAACCCCTCCCTGGATAATTGCGTCCGCTCCCAAGAACCGATAAGGAACGGCGCGAGGAAAGATATTTGTATTTTAGCCGGGTGGCCGGCCCGTGCGTTTTCACGTGTGCCGAGACTGCTGGGGTGAATTAAATCACAACGGAGATGCCCGACTAGGTTTTCAAATACTATATATGTTTACTACAAGAACAAGAGATTACAGGGCAACGCCCGACACAAGAAAAAAAAGAAACCTTCACACTACCATCGGCCTTGTGCGCGCAGGCACTAATCTGCCGTACACTAGGCGCACGCGCGCGCTGGGGTGCTAGCGTACGGGGCTAACTAGGTCGTAACACAACAAAAGAAAACCAAATACGAAGGGTAGCCACTATGGCGACACTCGATCCGCCCTCAAACATTGTTACCCTCGACAGCGACACAACACACAAAAAACCAACTCTCAGCTCACTAGCTATAAGTGACGCTAAAAAAACCCGAAGGAGGCGGATATATTAATCCGATGCAACTAACAATTACGAAGGGCAGGCGCTGCAAAAGAAAGTCTCTACGAGGCAAAGAGAACCCGCCTGTTCAAGGCGGAAAGTCACGACGAGGTGGAGCCGGCCTCGCCGGGCAGCCGGTTACGTGTTTCGGGGCTCCGGGGTGCGGAAGCTGGTCGGCCATATGACTCGTGACGACGGGCGAACTCCAGTGCCAAGCCGAGGCGTTGGTCGATCTGCCGTGAGCCTACCGAGGACGTTCTGCTAAAGCGCGTCACCCCCGGACACTCCCCGCGTAGCACGTTCCAGAACCTCCAGCCGACTGCCCCAAGCCACCGCGTGCACTCCCTTAAATAAACTTCCGCCTGCCGCTGATCCGTCTTGTTCTTACGTCTTGCCATTGTTCCTCTGTACCCCCTCCCGGGGCCCTCGCTAACTCGCCACGATCGCATGCGCGCGTCAGAGCAAGCGATCGTGACGTCACTCCCTGCGTCTTCACGCTGGAATGTCGCAGCCCACGTTTGTCCTCGTAGCAGGCAGGGCGAAACAAGGGGCGGGAGCACCAAGCCGAGGGGACCCCGGATTGCTCAGCGCGCCGCAAAATGGCCGACCCCCTTCCGGGAGGCCGTCATGTCAGCCACCCGAATACAAAAATGCAGGGCTAGGCCTGCAGTTTGTGACAGCCGCGATACCACAAGATTTCACTGACGTGATATCCGTCACGGAAATGACACCAGTACACCTTTGTCGAAGCGACCCGCCCACAGGGCGTCGCTCATCAAAAACACCCACAAGATAGCCGCCGACCCGCAAATCATGCTTAGCTGCACAGCTGGCTGCACATTTCACTTTCGTGTTTCACTTATCCCTATGACCGAGGAATCAGCCGCAAATTTTTGAATAATCCCCGATGGTTCGCTCTCTCGTGCCTATACATGACACTTCCTTTCAGATTTTACGTATATATCAGTGTATTCTGTATTGAGCTAGGAAGCCTGATTTCGTTCATTTTCTTATTTGCCCAAAATGGCATGACAAAATTCAAGAGCTAGATGACGCAGTTTTTTCTTGCTGCTGCAAGCAAGGAGCCTACGCTAAAGCAGTTGTTCAGTAACGGAGCGGTTTATTCGCTGCCCCCAATGGTTGTGGCCCGATGATTGCAGACCGCTGTCCGCGAAGATGTTGTAAACTGGGTTTCCGCGCGGCGCATTCGCTACCAGGGCTGGCTGCCCCCATCAGCGCTGGCCCGTGTTGTCATCGTTTAAGCATGCGTGAAGACAGGTCACGTAAACATCTCCAAAGGCACTGACTCGGCTACTAAAACCAATGCCGCGGGCACCCTACAAGACATGCGGGTATTTTTAGAAGGTGCGAGAGGGCCAGGGTCCCGTCCGTAGCTCAGGATACGAGGGAGTAGTGTCAGGTTCAGTAGTTGGCGACTCTCTCTGGGAAAAAGGCCCCCCTTGCTTATCATAAATTCCATAATGCACGCAGTATGACAGTAAACCGGCGCGACAGCTGGACGGTGTTCTAAAACACGGAGGTCCTTGCAGAACGCCCCGTGGGCCTCTGGCAGAAAGAGAGAATCAACTTTTCTTGAGCCCAATGAGGTATTGGCTAGTGCACGCAGGCACCGGATAGAGTGGAACCCTCTTCTCGGGTCCCATATGAGTCTAGCAGCTCCTGGCCCCTGGCTGCCAGTGCGAGCTAGATCGTAATGTCGGGGCTAGACAACAAGGTCTCCCATCGCTCTCGGGGATCGGGTGTGGGAATAGGGGTGGGGGGCGGGCGGATCTCAAGAGCTTCGCACTCGGCTAGGACGTGTGCCAGAGTGCCTTGTCTCTCCTTGCAGAACGGGCTAATATTCTCGTACCTGTCCGGGTACATCTTGTTTAGAAGGTTGTGATGCGCTAGCGACGCCGCCTGTATTCTTTGGATTACGGTCTGCTGTTTTCGGCTCAATTGCGGGTGAGGCCTGGGAAATCTGCATCTACGCTCTCTGTACATTTCAGTACTTTCTCTATAGGTCGTGACGGGGCGCAGCTGCGCCGGCTCGTCCTCGGCCCGGACGGATAACTCTCGGGTGTGGTGGTCGGCAAGTTCGTTTCCTTCACCTTCAAGTGAGCCGGCACCCACACGAGCTCTAAGGCTCGCCTCGGGAGCCTTCGCTTGGACAAAATCGCATGTGCCGCGGGGGACACCCTCCCTTTTCGGAAGCTGGCGTACGCCTTCTTAGAGTCCATTACTATAGTGCCGGCCGTCGGATGTGTTAGCGCGAGGGCCACGGCAACTTCCTCTGCTTCGATCGATTGGGTCGTGCGGACCGATGCGCAGGTCACCAGGGTGTCTATGGTGGTGACCGCCGCCGTACCCTGTGTACCGTACTAGGGAAGCGCTGCGTCCGCGTAGAGGACATCGGGGTCCTGTTCGAGCTGGCGGGACAGCGCCCTGGCCCTTGCGGATCGCCTCCCTTCGTATTTCCCGGGCTGCATCTTCCTGGTAAGGGGCTTGGTCTTTACGACGTCCCTCCTCTCGGTAGGTAATGTCTGGGTGTCTGGTTGTGGTTCGATGCTCCATGCCACCTTGCGCAGGACGGCCCGTCCGTGTTCGGTCTGACTTAGTCTGATCCTTTGATTAGAGAGGTGGGCCTCCACCATTTCGTCCACCGTGTTGCGCCTGCCCATGCCCAGAAGTTTCTGCGTGCACGAATGGACGGGCACTCCCAGGGCGACCTTGGTCGCCTTTCTGACTACCGTGTCCAGGGCCTCACGGGCCGCCCTCGTCAGCTGGAGGTACGGGGCAGAGTAAGTGATGCGGGACACGATGAACGCCTGCACCAATTTTAGGGCGTCGTCTTCCTTGATTCCTCGGTTCCTGTTGGTGACTCTTCTGATCATGCTCGAGATCTGCTCGGAGACGGTCTTGATCTTGTGTGTTGCCGCGGTGGCCTTGCCGCCGTCACGCAGCAACAGGCCCAGGATGCGGACCTGCTGTGTGGGCTCGATCTTCGTGCCGTCAATCGTGACGATCACGTTCGGTGGCGGATCCTTTTTGGGTCTACCTGGCTGCCACATCAACAGCTTCCACTTCTGCAGGGCACAGCTCAGCCCGCAGGTCGTGGCGTACTCAGGGACGGTTGTCGCCACCCTCTGCAAGGTTTCTTCCACCCAGGCTTCGGAGCCCGCTCGGGACGTCCACACCGTAATGTCATCGGCGTAGAACGCGTGGTCCACGCCTTCGATCTCTTGGAGTGACCTAGGCAGGGGCAGGAGGGCCATGTTGAAAAGCAGCGGCGACAATACGGACCCTTGCGGAGTGCCCCTGTCTCCGAGCTCGATCGGGTCAGACCGTTTCTCTCCTATCCTTATGGTCGCCGTATGCTTGATGAGAAAGTTCTCGACGTAGCCGTACGTCCTACGGCTGCATACTGTCGTGCGGAGGTTCTCGAGCACGGCTCCGTGGGACACATTGCAAAAGGCCCCCTTGAGGTCCAACGCACGTATCCCACGGGGCGAGTGTCTCGTGGCCTTCTTGAACACCAGTTCGTTTAGCTGGAGGAGGACGTCTTGGGTGCACAGGTGCTGGCGGAACCCGGACATAGTAGCCGGCATCTGGTTCGTCTCGTCCAGGAACCATTGGAGTCATCGAAGAACCATGCGTTCCATGACCTTGCCCACGCAAGACGTGAGCGATATCGGGCGCATGTTCTCGATTGTCAGCGGTTTGCCCGGCTTGGGAATGAATCTCACTTCTGCTTGCTTCCATTCCGCGGGTAGTTCCGAGCGTTCCCAGGCCAGGTTGATGTGGTCCAGGAGCTCGGCCGTAGCCGCGTCGCTCATGTTGTTCAGGTGTCGGTAGGTAATGGCGTCCGTGCCGGGTGCGCTCTTTTTGTTACTCTCGTCGATGGCCGTCAGTAGTTCTGTGGTGGTAAAGGGCTCGTCCAACTCCGGATTTTCGGGTCCCCCGTATTCCTCCGGCAGATACTTCGCCTTCAGGTCTTCGATGAGCCTCTTGCCATCCCCGCCGCAGGCGTTGAGGACCTTGGTGAGGCCCTGCCATTTAGCGGGGCGACCAAGTGACGCAGGAGGCACCAGGTCTTGTGCGCGAACAGCATACCCTGCAGGCCGTCGCACGTGGTAATCCAGTTCTCCCGGCAGAGCTTGGCAGCGTAGTCGGAGATTTGCTTGTTCAGCAAGGCTATGCGCTTGGGCAGCTTTGTGTTCCTTCTCTGCCGTTTCCACCTCCGAGTCAGCGAGTGTCGAGCCGCCAACATGTGCGCGAGCTTGGCGTCGATGAACGGTGTCTTTGCTGTCGTGGCGACGGTCTCCGTGAACCTATCGAGCGCGGCCTTCTGTTCTCTTGCCCATCCCGCGTACGGTCTTCCACTACTCTCCACGGCTTCGGCGGAAGATTCGGCCGCTTCTGCCCCGCACTTGCGCATGCGGTTCCAGTCGGCGATCCTCGCCGTGCCGATTTCCGCTCTGAACTTGGGTCCTGTGATCGTCACGCTCAGGATGTCGTGGTCGGATCCCAGGCTGACGTCCTCGTTGCGCCAGGTCGCGTCGAGAGTCCCCGCGAGCCACGAGAGGTCCGGGACGGTGTCCCGGTTCGTGCCGGTTCCCCTTAGGGTCGCTACCCCAGGCTCGTTGAGGAGCGCCCGTTCCAGGTCTTCCATCGTTTTCACGAGGGCCTTGCCCCGCTTGGATTGAAACTTGTAACCCCATGTGGTGTGCGGGGTGTTGAAGTCTCCGAGGACCAGGAGCGGCCTGTTCCCCGCCAGCTGCTTCGCCTGCCCGACCGTCTCGTCGAAATTGAGGTCCCTGCGTGACGGCCTGCAGTAGGCGCTCACACGAACGGGTTCCCTGCGCTGCCTGTGGTTCTCGTGTGTATCTCGACCAGAGTGTGTTCGCAGCCCTTCTGGGCCGTGAGGTGCTGGGTGGCCGCCACGTTGCTGCGTACCGGGACCGCCGTCCCTTCTTCGGACGGTCCGCGTAAGTCACGCATCCCGAGATTCTGGGTCTGCCGCAGGTCTCCTGTAGCGCAATCACATCCGGCTTCTTGTCGAGGCTCTCGATGTTGAATTGAAATTCTGCCGAATTCTTCTTGATTCCCATGCAGTTTCATTGGTAAAAGATTGTGGTCTCCCTCCACGGTTGCGCCTATTATTGTTGTTCCTCTTCATTGTCCTCCGAGGTCACCTAGTCGCGCCTACTTGCGACCGCCCCCTTGATTTTACTGGTACTCGCGCGCTCCCTTCTTTTCCCGGAGAGGTCCGTGTACCGCATTTTTGCTTCCAAGGACGAGGTCTTAGCGGCTTGTTGGTCCAGCTTGGTGGATAAGTTCTCCATCCTGCTCTCAATCTCGACCATTTCGTGCTTGAGGCTTCCCACTTTGGACCCTAGGAGCTCCACCTTCGTTGGCATGTCGTTCTGCTGTTGGATTAGTTGGTTAACGGCCGCGAGGAACGCTGCCAGGCCGTCCTGTAGCCCTTGCATCTGACTTGGCTCTAGCGACGCCCCCTGCGGCTTCGAGGTCTCAGCATCCATTTTCTCGTCACGGGGCGAAGACGACGTTGACGGATCCGCCTCCCGATCGGGTAGAGGTGCTGGGTTTCGCCGCGGCACCTTGCGTTTCGTGTTGGCATCCCCAGATGCTTCGTTTCATATAACTGCCCCAGCGAGCCTTCCGCTAGCTAGTGCATCTATTTTCTCCATTGACGCCCTGATCTGCAGGTGCTGTTGGTGGATTCGAGCGTTCTGCTTTCACCTCACCGTTCCACCTCACCGCAGGCCCGATCTGCGGTGAGGTGGTTGCCCCCGCAGAGACCGCACTTTTGGTTACAGGTGTGCTTAGAGTCCGGGTTGGCGACGCCGCACCCCCGGCAGATTCTGTTTTGGGGAATGGGGCACACATCCATCCGATGACCGATGCGGCCGCACTGGTAACAGATGTCAATCTGCTTGTGGTACAGCGAGCACTCGACCGGGAGGTTCCCGTACCGGACGTAGTTGGGGACCTTGGGCCCTGCGAAGGCGATGACGACGGACGTGGTCTTGCCTATCCGGCTCGCCTGGAGGGCCGACGGGTTGTGCTCCTGGACCACGAGTTCTTGGATTTCTCGGGCAGCGTTCGTCAGCAGAATGCCCCGTATAACTCCCTTGACCGTACCGTGAGGTGCCGACTCGTAAGCGCTCTCCTCGTGGGACGTCTCGTCGATGACGATGCGTTCCACCAGGGCGTACTTGTCGGCGTTCTCTCTCTTTGGCATGCTTACGATGACGATGTTCTGTTGGCCTATGGCAGGACCCGAGGGCACCGCTTGACTCATGAGAGATAATATACCCGACGCCATGAACGATCATTAAAATCTATCAAAAATGCACGTGGCTCTCCGCAATATGAACTAGAAGAGGTAGGGTGGTTCCTATACTGTATCAATGAATTTGAAGTGAAGAAAAATCAACTATTAGAACCCCAGTGATTTCAGAGCGTGGCATGCGAAGCTTCGCACTGAAGCCGCTGCTGCTCCTCTCTTCCTCGACATCGACTGGCTGCGCGTCCAGAGTTTCTTACTGTTCGACTGTGTTAGCGGCTTCACCAGAAGTCGAATGTGGGTTGCCCAATCACAAACAAATATTTCAAGCACCGCGCAGCGCACCTATACTTTCGAATCCTGGCAAACTTGCACTATGCGTCTTGAAAAGTTTTGTTAGCGAAGCTTTGGCTGGCTATGATCCAGCAGATCGCATCCTTGGTCGTACGCCAAGGTCTCCGTGGACGTGCACCAACAATTATGAGTGGCGGATATATATCAGGGTATACATAAAATGCTTTATTCCATGTGTGAAAATGATTTTTGGATGGCCAAGTGTTACACTCGTGGCCTCCATCTTCCCCCGCTAGAAACCTCTTTCACAAAGTAACGAAAATTCTAACAGGAGACGTTTACACGAAGCCTTTGACGTCAAACAGGATGGTTGCAAAACCTTTCTGAACTGATAAATTTGTACAAATCCTCATAATTGTCCACACTGTTGAGAAACCAGAAAGATTTCGCATATGGGCGGAAGAACATCAATATATAACTGAAACTTGCGGTGCCATTTCAATCGAAAATTGATGTGTACCTGATTTTTGCGTTATCAAATGAAAAACGAACATTGAAAAGGACATTTTTACCCTGAAACAAAAAAGGGGTCCGCACACAAGCCTAGATCTCGCAACAAAATTCTAAGTCCATCGAAAACGGGAGGTTACAATAGATTGCAACCTTCCGTCTTCCAGAGCAGTGGTAATTTTCCCCCTTTCCTTGATCAGTGTAAGGCGGGAAAATTGATTCGAATTTCGCAAACCTCCACCGTTCTTACCATGGGAGGAGCGGGACGGGGATGGAGGAACGTTAGATGTGGGCGGGTGCAGAAGAGAGGCACTTACATGGAAAAGGTGGTAGAAGAATGTTACGTGTCGATTACATTGGCAACGAGCTGGGCAGATACGAATCACGTGTCGTTAGCTCGTACGGAGAAGAGCGGGAATCGAAGAAGCGGTGGTGTTCGGTTTGAAGAAGTACGCGGAGATGTACGGGGCACCCGAATGCCCAGAACAGCTACAGCTTCGCTGGCTTCCATCTTCACAGCGTTGAAGGGCTATTAATGGTTGCTTTTTATGCATGTGGCAGGCAGGTGTTCTTTTTTCGCGGTAGCTGCTTGTAATGTAGGTCATTTCGCACTGCTGAAAAAACACGCAGGCCGCTGGAAACAGCACAGCGAGTCCGTGCAAGATGGGAAGTTGGGTTAGTTGGAGCGTATTCATACCAAAACGGAAAAGTGCTCAAAAAACGGGAACAAGAGGAACGGCAACCGCAGCACTGCAGTGCAGTGTAGTTTTTATCTCAGTAGGGATAGTACAAATATCAGACCCGAATGACCAAAAATCACAGTGGAGGCTCCCATGACAGCTCTCTGTCCCCCGTAATCTAATATCATTATGTCATCACCTACGGATTATCTGTGCGAAAAGAGTTACCTCTTTCGCCTTGAGGGAACGCCATACCCGCATTTTGATCAATGTTTTTTGAGTACAAACAGTTGAAGATATCTTGTTAGAATGTGCATCCCACATGGCCCCGAAGTAATACTTTCTTGAGGACACCGAACGCCTGGAACAATGACCAATAACTCAAGGACTTTTTAACACCATAGAATTGTCCCTCGAAACATGGTCAAGTTCTAAGGAGTTTGTTCGCCTATTTGGACGAGCCTAAATATATTATTATCTAGTCCAAGATAAAAAAAATTGCCTTATAAATAGGATATTCCCTATTGCGAAATTTCATCGCGTCGCGAACTGCAGTGTTTTTGGCCCACGGCGCATAGCTCCTTCGTCTCAGGAAGTAATCGCGTGCTCAGGAAACACACGACGGTGCGCGAAACTCTCAGCGCGTAGCCGCCGCCTATCATGGTGTTGCAAATCGAGTTTGAACTTCCCAGGGAAGTGTCACGTGGTTAGGATGTGCAATGCAACGAAAAGGACGACCAATGACCGATATACGTGCCGCTTATGATGCGCGCTGGGCTTCTGTGTTTTTTGTAAACACGAAAGAAGAAGACGCTTGCTTTCACGGATGCCTGGTTTTCCGTCTACTTGCTTGGGTGCCACTGAACTACAAGACCCCTCACGTTTTGCGTGCCCCTCCATTTCAAACTTTTGCTCTACGTTCCTCATTTACTTTCCAGCTAGCTAGATCTCGTCTACCGTCGGCGTTCCCAACGTTCGCTCCGTTACGTCAAGGGACGACGGCGACGCCAAACCGAAGAAGGCGGCCCTTAACAGCTTCCGCTCTAAAATGCGTGCAAGTTTACCTTCACCCGCTACTGCCACGGCAGAAGGCATCCCGTACAAATGACGCGTTTCACCGGGCTGTTGCCGACAGACAAGCTCCTTTACTCAGACCCATGAAGTTTATTCATTATCATCAGCGTGCCCAGCTCTTCTTTTAGCATTTTTTCCACCATCCCCAAAGCCCAAGCAGAAAATCATGTAGCCTATTGGAAGTGACGGCAAAACTCTCGGCTCTTAGATGAGGGCCTCCTCTTCTGCCACAATGGAACACCTACTACGTTTCATTTACCAGCGGTGGGATCTTCACATATATTTTATGGAAATCCCTCCATTAAATTAATACTCTGATATGCTCCTAAGGTCCCCTGGAAGGCGATTTGAACACACTAAATGAACTAGCCCAATGGTTAGAGTGCGTCGTCAACGTCGTCTGTGCCACGTATTACTCTTTTACGCGCAGCGGAAAGCTCACACTTTTGTTGCAAAGTTTGTCCCCCTTTTCTCCCCTTTCCCTGCGTGTTTTTGGGCGCCGCTATCTTCACATGTCTACGTCATAGATTCCCCGGTGTGCGTCATGAGGCAGACATCCTGCTATTAAGCGGCTCTTTAACGCACTTACGGCAAAGAGATGTGTCGTCTTCTCTGCGTCGGCTCGCCGGCTGATCTGCCAGCGGAGTTCCGATGTGCTTGGACATTTTACGACTATCCAAACAAGTGTAAACAAAGTTTTAACTGTTTGTATCGAATACTACACGTACATAACGCGACATGGATATTCTCTTACCTTAGTACGTTCCATAAAGAAAGCGTTGAAGCCCCGTGGCAATTCTTTCGTGCATTCGCAGAGAACGCCCTGAGCCGAATGCTCGGGTTTGATGCATACATTTTAGTCAACTTCAAAAAAATCGAGATATGTGTTTCGAATGAACGCAACGTCACAACATGCGTTGCAGGTCTGAACCGTGATTTACAGACGATCGGTTGCCTCCTCCTGCCCGTCCTAAATTCGGCCCTAACGTCGCGTGCGGTTTGCGGGAACGAATAGCAAGTCATTTACTCTGGCGCGCAAGCCGGGAAGGCTTTTAGCCACGCACACTGCACATACCCCAAGCGAGGTTGAGTCGTACGTCACTCGAGAAAGATAATCCAGACCATGGGAAGCACTATACACCTGGAGAAGCACAATGTCGCATTTCATCGCGAAACGAACGCGTCCGCAACAAACACACCATCGCCTCCTGTATTTTTACAATGGCAAACGCATCTGGCACTTCACAGTGGGAGTGAGTGGTGCGCTGCAGTGCCCACATGTCGCGAGGTGGGGCCCCGAGCTGAACCGGGATCACGCCACCGTAACGGACTTCGAGAGCTGTTTGTGCCTTGTTGCCAAGGACACCGAAGTTTGAGATTGTCAAAGAAATGGTGCTCTCGCCTGAGTTAGTCAGCTGGGAGCCGCGGCGGACCAAGTTTTGCCAACGTTGCCCCTATCAACTACACGTCGCCCCAAGCTTAACTGGTGACATGATTGAAGCACTGTTAAAGTACCGATTGGGGGAGAGGGGCCAGAGTAGGATAAAAGGGCTTGGTTGGCCGGTCCGGGTTTATGAGTATGTCATTGTAAAAATACAGGACGCGATGCACACACGCACACAGCTTCGGTCGCTGGCTTGGCTTAGCTGCAAGCTTTGTTCGGACAGTCAGCGATGTTACAACACTACAGAGCTCCGTGAGGGCGACGTCCTAACGACTCGACGTATTTAAAAACAAAGAGGCGAAGAACTTGGTTCATAAGAAGCAAATTTCTATACACAGAAGAGTGGAACCGTGGATGGTTGTCGCGTTAGTTGCCGCCATGATGTAACCGCAGAAGCGCCTTAACGTACGGCTCATGCCAAGTGCGAACGATGCAAAAATAGAACAAGGCACCTGCGGGGCCGCATTTGAGACGGCGCTTTTGAAAAAAACTGTGTGCAGTGTATCAAAGGGAACGAGCGCACGATCCTCACCTTGAGGCTGCGAGTGTGCCGCCGATAAAATGTCATGTGTCGCCGATAGCAACTGCAGCAACGTACACCGCAAAAGGGCACGGCGAGGCCGCACACATGCGGCCAGGTCTTTCGTGCGCTTTTGAAGCCTTGAGAGGAGTGTGGTATCCATGGTGTCAACAAAGATGAAAAAGACAAATAGCTTGCCCTTAGCAGACGGCAGTCTGAGTAGCGCAATAGCAAAAGTACGTCACCGCTGAGGAGCGCAGCATCATGGCAGGGAAGGCTGGCGCACCGTCAACAGCGAAGAAAAAGTTGAAAGAAGGAGGAAATGTGGCGCGCCGATAATGCGCGGTTTATGATTTACGATTTTTCAGCTAGTACTTATCGCGTTAGCAAAATTCGTGCAGGAGGAGATTGCTAATGCCTTGCTTTATTTGGTTACATGTACATCCATGCATCGGTTGAGCGGCAGCGTAGAGGTAGACCATCCGCCTCGAGTGCAGAAGGACCGTGGCTCGAATCGCGGTGCCGGAGAATTCCCACCGGATTAAAAAAAATCCGCGTATTGACGGAATTGCACAATGGAGCTTGGGGTGCAGCCTGACCCCGGCGACCTTTGCGGGCAACGCACTCCCTTATAAGAGCAGAATTGGCCACCCTAGTGTAGTAACTGTCACAAACGCTCCCAGGAATACACTAATTAACCCACGGCCCTCAGTCTCCACTGGCTGCAAAGAAACTGACCACGGCAGCGGTGAGACCTGTGACGCAACAGAGGGTGCTAAGAATCCCTGGAACCGGACAGGCCGCCATTGGAATATGAATTTGGCAACGTTTAACATGATATCCTCTCCTACTGCAGCGAGTCGAGAGGTGCTGTTCGAGGAATTGAAGGGCATTGAACGGGATGTCATAGGGCTTAGTGAGGTTAGGAGGACAGGTGAAGCCCTTAGGGTGCTGAAAAATGGACACGTCCTTTGTGACCGTGGTTTATTGGACAGAAAAGAAGTGGGAGTGGGATTTATAGTCAATAAAACCATAGCTGGCAACATAGAAGAACACTATAGCATTACCGAAAGGGCGTCAGGTCTTATAATTAGGCTGAATAAGACACATTCTAAAAGTGGTACAGGGCTATCCGCCCACATCCAGCCACGACGAACAGGCAGTGCCACGCTTCTATGAAGATGTGGAGCCTGCAATGGCTAATGTTAAAACCCAGTATACCGTGGTTATGGGAGACCTCAATGTTAAAGTAGGCAAGAATCGGGGTGGAGACAAGGCAGTTGCGAACTATGGTCAGGGCTATAGAAATAGCAGTGGGGCCTACTAGTTGAGTTTGCAGAACGGAATAACTTACGCATAATCAATACCTTCCTCTGTAAAAGGGAGAGTCGGAAGTGGACGTGGAGAAGCCCAAATGGGACCATAAAAATGAAATACACCTCATATTAAGCGATAACCCTGGCGTCGTAAAGGATGTGGAAGTGCTCGGAAGGGTAAGGTGTAGTGACCACCGTATGGCAATATCTCGAATTAGGCAAGATTTCAGGAAGGAGCGTAACAACCTAGTACGAAAGAACCGATGAACGAGCTAACAGTAAGACGTAAAGTGGAAGAATTCCGGATCACGTTCAGAACCGACATTCAGCTCTCACCGAGGAAGCCGAGCTTACGACACAGGAAGCCAGCTACAACATTACAAGCGTTATCACGGAGTGTGCAATAGAAGTCGGGGGCACGATGGCTATACAAACTAGTTGTAAACCCTCACAGGAGACGAAAGACCCAATTAGTTAACGGCAAACCATGACAATCTCCACCGCAGCTGACAGAATAGAACTCGCGGAGCTTTCGAAGTTAATCAACAAGCGTAAGACAGCTGACATATGGAAGTATATTATTATGGAGAGGATCGAATACGCTGCAAAGAATGGAGGCAGCCTGAACACAGTGAAGGGGAGTCTTGGCGTGGGGAAAAAACATGTATGCACTTAAAGATAAACAAGATAATGTCATCACAAATAGGGATAAAATAGTCACAGTGGCCAAGAAGTTTTATAGGCATCTGCACAGTAGCCGGGACATCCAGGATAATGCCGACCAAGAAAGTCGTTAAGAGAAGATAGACATCCCGCCAGTAACAACTGAAGAAGTAAGAAAAGCTTTAAAAGAAATGAAAGGGGGCAAAGCGCCTGGTGAGGGTCAGATAAAAGCAGACCTCTTGAAGGATGGTGGAGAAATTGTACTTGAAAAACTGGCAAACCTGTACACGCAATGGCTAATGACCGCAAGTGTACCAGAATCTTTGAAGAACGCGAACATCCTCCTAATCCATAAGAAAGGTGACATTACAGGTGAATTACAGGTCGATCAGCTTACTGCCTAACAGAAGTTCTGCAGAGAGAGAGAGAGAGACAAACATTTATTATACTGGTGAGCAGGAGGATGTTCTTAGGGCCTCCACCCAGTGAGAGGCATCCTTATTCCAAGATGCCTTGGAGCTGGCTGGCCGTCCGGGCCCGTTCCACCAGTCGGCGCTCGTCCCAGAGCTCGGAGCTGGTCAGCTGCTCCACCCACTGCTCATAGGTACCGTTGAGATTTGGAGTTAGAGTGGGGGTTCGTTGGCACTCCCACACCACGTGGTATAGGGTACCAGCAACAGGGCAGAAGTTACAGGTGGCAGGGCATTGGGTGGGGTACATAGCGTTTAGTAGGGTGTTATGGGGATACGAATTGGTTTGTAGGCGCCGGAAAGTGGTTTCTTCGTCGTGCGTTAATTGTGAATGAGGTGGCGGGAAGCGACGGCGGTCGTTTTTGTAGTGAGCTAAGATTTCGGTGTCTGCAGAATCGCCAGAATTTCTAACAGAGTCGCTAACAGATTTTCTACAACCTTAGATTTCCTCTTTTCCTCTGGTTAACGTTAGAAAACCTAGGAAGGCACGTAAATCCTATATTTCAAACGAATGCTTGAAAATGATAAAACGGAAAGATAAACTGTACAGGAAATTTCTAAAACACGTAAACCAGCCGACTGGGAAATATTTAAGAAACATAGAAACAAAACCAATACCTTAATTCGGCATGCGAGGCAACAATATTTCTATAATTACTTTGAACTAGGCTGTAATCAAAAGCCAGACAAAGTCTGGAAAAAAATTAACGAACTGCTGAACCGCGTCCCGAGCCGGCAACCCTTAACGCAATTTACAGTAAACAACGAAACGATTAGTGGCACTGATTTAGCTAACTCCTTCAGCCAATACTTTCCAAACCTTGTTACCAGCTCTCATTCCCCTGAAGCTGCAAATGCTGTCATCAGAAGGGAGGCGAGTCTCTTTCTCCGGCCCACATCTGAAACCGAGGTAGGCTTAACATATGAATCTTTTTCAAATAGCTCAGCACACGACATAGACAATTTTCAAATCAGACCGGTGAAACATGTTTTAGATTTAATTGTAACTCCAATTACATACGTATATAATCTTTCCCTCACGATGGGTATATTTCCTAAGAAGATGCAAGCATCGAGAGTGACTACTATTTTTAAAGGTGGCGACCGAAATTCTCTTACGAACTACCGCCCGATCTCAATCCAACCAGTATTTTCCAAAGGTTTGGAGAAATTGTTGCACACTAGAATAACAGGTTTCGCCGATCAGTTTAATTTGATTATTCCGGAACAATTCGGGTTTCGTAAGCACAGATCTACAGAGCTTGCCCTTATTACCCAAAAAGAATTTATTTTGAAAGCGTTTGAAGAAAAAAAGGTTGTAGCTGGAGTATATATAGAGCTTTCAAAAGCGTTCGACCACCTAAATCATGCGACTCTACAAGCAAAACTAGAACTGTATGGCGTACGAGGTATTCCATTGGCTTTAATAAAATCGTATTTATAAAATCGTACTCAAGTAGTTTCAATTGGTGAACATTCATCGGATTCTCGGACATTGTATGCGGGCGTTCCTCAGGGGAGTATTCTTGGACCCCTTCTATTTAACTTTTTCATCAATGATATTACTACAATTAGCCAAGCTCTGCAGTACGTCATATATGCAGATGATGCAACACTTTTATTTTCCAGCTCTAATTGCCAAACGCTTGGATCTGAGATAAACAAAACACTGTTAAAGCTGCATGGTTGGAGCGTAGTTAATTCCTTGGAAATTCACATTAAAAAAACCAAAGTTGTTCTCTTTTCCCCTAGGCATTCAAGCGCATTCCTAAATGCAAATAATACTCTTGGCAATTAAAATATAGAAGTAGTGGATTCCGTAAAAACACTCGGTGTACTATTCAACAAAAATATGTCTTGGAATGACCATGTAAACAATGTAATTACGCGCATATCCAAAATTGTTGAAATAGTAGCTAAATTTAAGTATTTTTTGCCACCTGCTGTTAAACAGCATATCTATAACTCGTTGTTTATGTCTCAACTAAATTACTGCTTTCTTGTGTGGTGCAACACAGCCAAAACAAACTTAAACCAAATGCAAGTGTTACAAAAAAAAGCAATACGACATATCGCTGGCGTAGAGCCTAATGCACATACTAAAAACCTTTTCAACAAACTCAATTTGATGTCAGTTCACAACCTTCATAACTTCAACCTAGCAAAATCATACCAATCTCACTTACATCATCATGACACTTTCATAACATCAATTGCGAACCTAACAGCAAAAGAATACAAATACCCAACGCGTTCAAAAGGGATATGGAGTGTACCATTTTCGCGTACTACCTTTGGAAACAACATGATTCGACACACTTTGCCTTCCTTGTTAAATTACCTTGTCGCCAATCAGATTACCACTGAGCATGCAAACAGCGTTGTATTAAAAAAAATTTTCCTTACAGCAGAATAATTTCTAAAAACTTTCTATAATGATGCCGCAAAAACAATTTTCTCTGGAAAGATGTACTTTTGTGATGCCCGTTGCTGTCTGTAACCGGGGCTCGGACTTTGTCAAGTGAATTAATTTCACTTTTTTCCGAGCCCCCCGCTTGTCGGAAATAAAGTTTTATCTTATCTTATTTCAGTCAACCTAAAGAACAAGCAGAGTTCTCTAAATTTTTTTGAACAATGGACGATTGTTCAATGGAATTTTATTGAACAACCCCTATATATAGCCGTCATTGGATTATGAGAAAGAGTTTGACTTGTTCGAACCCCTAGCAGTCATTGATTGATTGATTGTGGGGTTTAACGCGCCGGCGCAACGCAGGCGATGAGGCGCGCCGTAGTGGAGGGCTCCGGTTTAATTTTGACCACCTGGGGGTCTTTATCATGCGCCGAAATCTCGTACACACGGGCGTTTTTGCTTTTCGCCTCCATCAGAAAAGCGGCCGCCGCGGCCGGGAATCGAACCCGTGACCTCGTGCTCAGCAGCGCAACACCTTAGCCACTGAGCCACCGCGGCGGGTCCCTAGCAGTCATTGAGGCATTACAGAACCAGGGGGTAAATGAGAATTATGTTGGAATACTAGAGTATATTTACAATGGGTCTACAGCTACCATCATCCTCCATAAGGAGAGCAGTAACATGCCTATAAGGAAGGGCGTCAGTCAAGGAGGCACAATCCCTCTAATGTTACTCACCGTAAGTTTACAAGCAGTATTCAGAACGTTGGATTGGGAACAGGTGGGAGTAAGGCTTAATGGAGAGTACCTCAGTAACCTCAGATTTGCTGATGACGTTACTTTGCTAAGTAACTCGGGGGACGAATTGCAAAGCATGCCTTCCGCACTCGACAAACAGAGTAGAACCGTGCACCTGAAAATTAATATGCAGAAAACCAAAGTGATGATCAATAACACCGGGACACAGAACGGTTTGAGATACCTGGTGAGGCAGTGGAAGTGGTAAGCGAATATATCTACTTAGGCCAAGTCGTGACCCCGGATCCCAACCATGAGGCTGAAATAAATAGAAGTATAAGAATGGGGTGGAGTGCATACGGTAGACATTCCCAGATAATAAATGACAGCCTACCATTGTCTCTGAAGAAGAAAGTGTATGACAGGTGCACCTTAGCGGTACTCACCCATGGGAGAGAGTCTTCGAGGCTCACTAAGAGGGTTCAACTTAAATTGAAAACGACTCAGCGGGCAATGGGGCGGAAAATGATAGGTTTAACATTAAAGGGACACTGAAGTGATATGTAAACATTGCGGGATTACTAGCGCAAATTGTAGTCCGGAGTCCCCAGGTCATGTTTCGACCACTCTAGGCGCGTTTACGCGATTTTATTTAGTAGAAAAACTACTTCGAAAACGCTGTCCTCCTCTCTTTACGCTCGCCCATTTTCTGTGGCGTTTTCGTGTGACGTCAGGAGGGGATGAGCTGGCAATTGGCTGCGCCACGGCTGCGCTACTGCACGGCTCCCCGGCCAACAGAGTCAGTCGGCCCAGCGTTTCGTCCGCCGGCCGCCGGCGGGTCGTCGCAATCAAGGAGGTTAAAAAAAAACTGCTTGGTCGCAATTCGTTCGCTTAGGTGAAACGAAGCCAGGACACGTTTGTGAATGAAAGAATGTGCCTTTCTTTACTTGGTTTGTTTGTACACTGTATCTAGCTCCAAGTCAAGGTCGCTTCACACAAGCGCTGCACATGCGACGCTTCGCTGACTGGTACGCCAGTAGGAAAATATAAGGCCTCTTGAAGGCGGGAGAAGAGTCAGCGAAGTCAATATAGGTACTAAGCAAATAAAATCAACTGATATTTTTACCGTACAGCGTAAAACTAGGGCGCGGGAAGCACTTTTTTGCGCTGGGCGAACAAGCACAGCGGTCAGCAGCACGACTACGCATCTGCGAACGTTTTTCCGTCTAGACGTGAGCTACTGTGGAAACTCGGGCGACGCTTACTGCACGATCGCAGTACAACGAATAGTCACCTAAGCGGCTTGAAATGCCAAAACTAAATAAAAATGTAAACCGGTTGTGCAATATATACCCTATATAAGCAAGGCATGCGCGTCCCGCTGCGTGGCCTAGCAGTCTGGGGCGCTAGGAACTCACCGCAAATGTTTTGCGAGTCATGAGTTCGAATCCCCGCGGGTACGTGCTTTTCTTTTTTTTAAGTTAACTTTTTTGTTTTCCGCCGATGTTTTCTATATTGAGTTCACCTTTTTTGGGGCCGCAACGTTCCTGGCTACACGAACTAGTTTACAAAACGCGCGCAGGCTGGCACTGGCGCGCTAGCGAGTTCTCGTTGGCGTGCTGTTGCCATAAGCACCGACTGCTTGCAGGCAGCGGGCACAGGCCAGAATGAACAGACCCTTGGCCTGGTGCGAACACGCTTTTTACGATACAGGCATGAGGGAGGCAAGCTCCAAATATGGGGGAAAAGCGCATGACATTTGGGCGTCTGCGGGTACGCGGAGAGCGTTCATGCACTGCGTAGATCTCGGCTAGTGAATGCTACGACTACAAGTCGTCCTGGGAGGCTTATCTTGTGCATTTTACAGCCGACAACATGGCAGAAGCGCGGTACGATGATTACTGAGATATTGAGAATGCCCATCCAACAAAGCCATTGGTTATGTTTTACAGAACCGAAACCGAAACTTGTGTGATTGCTAACCTTGGGCATCGTCCAATCACGGCGCCCCTCCTCTCAACGTCACAGCCTTAGTTGGTGCGGCCGCCGCAAACCGCGCATGGTAGTTTTTCTTCTTTCGCGCTTTATAAAATAATTACCGATTTGTCAACCGGATAAACGATGAAAAGTGTGCTAATTTGAGCCAGTCTACGCAGTGCAAGCAAAAACGGGAGCTTGACAAATTCACTTCAGTGTCCCTTTAAGGGACAAGAGAGTGGAGTGGGTTAGGGGACAAACGTGTGCTAAGGAAATATTAGTCGAGATTAAGGAGAAGAAATGGACGTCGGCAGGCGATGTAATGCTAAGGCAAGATAGCCATTGGTCATAAAGGGCAACAGAGTGGATCCCTAGGGAAGGCAAGCGTGGCAGGGGGCGGCAGAAAGTTAGATGGGCAGATGAGATAGAGAAGTTTGCCGGGATAAATTGGTCACATTTGGCACAGGACCGGAGTAATTGGAGAATAATGGGAGAGGCCTTTCCTTTGCAGTGGGCGTAGATAGGCTGGTGGTGATGATGATGATGAAGAAGATGATGATGATGATGACATTCATTCATCGGCGGAGGTATTTCAGGATCCCTTTAAAAGAGGTGTGACGATAGACAGACTGCGGCGCCTTAATATCGTTCCACATACGTGGGAGGAGGCGAAACGTTTTATTGACCTAAAAGAAAAATAAAGAAAGGTTGGCGGTGTCCTCAGTTTAGGAAGCCGTGGTTCCTCAGCCCCCTGGCTCAGCCCGGTTGTACAGCACACGGCGCAAGATTTGTGCGTGCACTGTTTTACGCAATAGTACTGCTTGAAAGGAATGAACGGGACGGAACAAGCAACCTTTCAAAAGAAAAGAGGAACAGTTCACTTGACAACCATGGAAGTAAGAAGTAAATCAAGAAAGTGGAGGCTGTGGTTGTTTTATACATTCATAGTTTCTCCCAAATATTGAGAAAAAATCCGGAGGATTTCCGCGGTAAAGTTGTCTTTTCTGCCCTTCACAAGTCACGACACCGCACGAGAGAAAATGTCGAGGTCTCGCCACAGAAAAGCCTGAAGCCGCACCGAACAAGATTTGTGCCGTGCGTACAACTTCTTTATTCAGGGCCTCTTTACCCGTGCAATAACTGATGTACTGGGTGGACTGGCCGGTGCCTAAATGTCCGGCTGCGCTACGTCGATGTTTCCAACATTTGCAGCGGTAGTTTAGGCTTCCACTTCGAGCTCAGCGGATGGCATGCTTCGCCCATGACTGATACGAGAAGTGCATAGCGAGGTGGTTCCACATGGTGGCATTTAGGGTTTCTGGATATTATGGATTTTGTAGAGAACACGTTAACTCAACAACTGATGGGTTGAAGCTAGTTGGTAATCGATGGCACAAATTTCCAGCGCGAAAATGCAAACAGGGCACGAACGCGACAAAGACAAGCGCTAACTTCCAACTGAAATTTTATTTACAAAATTAAATATATATAAATGCAATAGTGTTAACATAAAGAAAACATTATGTGCGGAAAGTGCAGAAGCACACACGTTCTTTATTCCTTATGAAATGCGCGCACCCAGGAAGGCCAGCTGTTTCGCTGTCAAACTTACGGAGGTCATGCTAACACAATCTTCGCTCCCACGATGCATAGCAGCCGCCTACACAATCTCCCGTGTGCGCTAATCAGGGTCGCGAAATACCACCGTACGTTCAACAAACAGAGGCGAACACCTGCAATTTTGGCAATGGCTAACTAGGTTCGCATCTGCGCCTTTTTTCGTTCGATTAGCATGTTCACGGAGGCGTCGATTAAGGCACCGTCCTGTTTGCCCATGTAAGCACTATGACACAAAAATGTTATCTTATACACGACTCACACAGTGCAGTCAACGTACTGATTTTGGTGCTTCACCTCGCACCTCTCTTCTTTCGGAACCGAACACGTGTCAATGCATAGCAGTGGCATTTTGTTGTGGAACAGACATCACAACTTTGACTCAAACCCGTCCACCAGTGTTCTTAAGATTGTGTGAACTGCTGTGCAGTTACGGAGCAACCACCACGTTGTTAGGTTGCTAGGTCGGCTGGTTATCTTGGTCGCCTTGCACGATGCCAGCCCGTCTTTGCTTTCAGGGAATTGTGTCAGCCACCGCTATGATCACGTCTGCGGGGTAACCAGCGGACCTAAGGCGACGCACTTGCAAATGGAAACTGGTGTTATAAGTTGCTAACACCCTCCGCGGTGGCTCAGTGGCTACGGCGTTGCGCTGCTCAGCACGAGGTCGCGGGTTTGATTCCCGGCCTTGGCGGCCGCTTTTCTGATGGAGGCGAAAAGCAAAAACGCCCGTGTGTACGAGATTTCGGCGCACGTTAAAGATCCCCAGATGGTCAAAATTAATCCGGAGCCCTCCACTACGGCGCGCCTCATCGCCTGCATTGCGTCGGCGCGTTAAACCCTACAATCAATCAAATGAGGTGCTTACAAGTGTGGCGAAACGGTTCGGCGCCGCTTCTGCGCCTGCGCGTCGCGTCGATACCTCTAAACACGGGCGCCGGCGATAAGAACACTCCCGCCCGAAAGAAGCAAGAAAACTGTGTATGTGCCCCGATTCGGGGGCAGTTGTTGTAGAACCTTCAGTGCGGAAACAACAAAGTTATGTTATCCCACATCTGGTGACCCGGAAAACGAACGTACCGCACCGCCATGGCCGACGAGGAAACCCTTGCTGCCCTTCAACAACAAGTACAACAACTGCAACAACAACTGCAGGCCCAACAGCAAGTGATCGAGAACCAGGAGCAGCAGCTCCGGGAACAGCAGCAGCGCAATCAAAATGAAGCGCTCTCGTCCGACGACCGTGCACTGCCCCGCTTGGGCCACGCCCCCCAAAACTTCGCTCCAGCGGTCCCTGCCACCTCGGGCACCTCCATTGCTGCGGCCGCCACCAACACGGACGTCTGTCGCGTCGCCGTCAAACTTCCACCGTTTTGGGCAGAGGCGCCTGACGTGTGGTTCGCTCAAGTCGAGGCGTAGTTTTCCACGGCACGCATCACCCAGGACCGGACGCGCTACGACTACGTCGTCGCCCATCTAGACTCTCGCTTCGCGACTGAGGTTCGCGATATCCTTGCAAATCCCCCGGCTGATGACCGATAGCTACACCTGAAGAGGGAACTGATCCGCCGGCTTTCACCCTCACAAGACGAGAAGGTGCGTCACCTGCTCCAGCACGAAGAAATCGGTGACCGCAAGCCATCGCAGCTCCTGCGTTACATGCGTGACCTCTTGGGCAGCACACCGGTTGACGACTCCCTCCTCCATATCATCTGGCTTCAGCGTCTATCCTCACATGCGCAGGCCATCCTCCAGGTGCAGCCGAATCTTCCGCTGGACCAGCTCTCTCACATCGCCGACCAAGTCGTCGAGATTTCTTTGCCAGCATCGCCTCTCACCGTCAACGCCGTTGACACCCGACAGCACAGCAGTGAGCTCGCGCGCCGTATCGACGAAATCACCCGTCAGCTGGACTCAATTCAAAGGCGCCTGGCCTGGATCAAAGCCCGAAGCTGCGTCCACAAAAACGCCCCCAAAGTCAAGACAACAATTCCGCTTCATCGCACAGAAATAACGGCCCCTGCTACTACCATCGCCGCTTCGAGGACAAAGCCCGGAAATGTCAACCACCTTGTTCAGCTGAACGTCAGGGAAACTTCAACGGCAGCCCGTAGAGACGGCCGCGAGCTGCCAACTTAGAGGTCGTCGCAATTTGTCACCGACCAAGTCACTAAGCGGCGGTTCCTCGTCGACTGCGGCTCCGACATCTGTTGCTTTCCCCGAACCTTCCTGCATGACAAGCGTCCTGGCACGTCCTTTGAGCTCAGTGCGGCGAACCATTCGAGCATCAAGACCTACGGCGCGCTCCGCCTTAACATCAACTTCAAAAACCTGTGTCGGGATTTCTCATGGAATTTCGTCATCGCCGACGTCACAGAGCCGATCATCGGGTCCGACGTCTTGGCGTACTACAATCTTCTACCTGACTGCCGATATGACCGACTTATCGACGCTACAACAGGCCTCTCCACGCCGGGTCAACGTGTGACCACCCAACAGCCTAACGTCAAGGCACACACCCTTGGGAACCAGTCGCCGTACCATGCCATCTTCGCAGAATTTCCCGACCTGACTCGACCTAGAGGGCGTCCGCGAGAGGTGCGCCACTCAACCGTGCACCACATCCGCACTACTCCCGTCCCCCCGGTCTCATGACGCGCCCGTCGCCTAGCCCCGGACCGCCTACAAATCGCACAGGCCGAATTCGAAGCCATGCTCCGCGAAGGTACTGCCCGCCGCTCGGAGGGACCTTACGCCTCACCGCTTCATCTGGTACCAAAGAAGACCAATGGCTGGCGCCCCTGCGGAGATTATCGCGCCCTCAACGCCCGCACCGTCCCCGACAGGTACCCCGTCCGTCATATACAAGACTTTGCTCACCGCTTACACGGCAGCACTATCTTCTCAGTGGTGGACCTCGTAAAGGCCTACACACAAATTCCTGTCAACCCGGATGACGTCCCAAAGACCGCAATTATCACGCCCTTTGGCCTATTCGAATTCCCTTTCATAAGTTTTGGTCTCCGCAACGCGGGACAAACCTTTCAACGCTTCATCGACGACGTCGTCAGCGGCCTGGACTTCTGTTTCGTCTACCTAGACGACATCTTGATCTTCTCCCGCAACGAAACGGAACATCGCCAACACCTTCGTCATCTGTTCCAGCGTCTCGACGAACACGGCTTACTCATAAACGTTCAGAAGAGCACGCTCGGCGCCCCTGTCGTCACGTTTCTTGGCCAGGAAATCTCTTCAGAAGGAACTAGACCCTTGCCTGACCGCATGCTGGCCCTTCAAAACTACGCGCTGCCTCCCACGGCGAAATAGCTCCGCCGTTTCCTGGGCATGTTCAACTTTTACAGGCGCTTCGTGCCTAAAGCGGCCACATATCAGGCCCCTCTCCATGATGGGTTGGCCGGCCAACGCGGCAACCATCTTGATACTTGGACTCCAGCCGTAACGCAAGCGTTCAAAGACTGCAAAACGGCCCTCTGCAACGCTACGCTGCTATCCCATACCTAGCCAGAGGCGCCCCTGGGTCTTTTCACAGATGCCTCTATCACTGCCGTCGGAGCCTCTTTCATGCAGCGCGTGGGAAACAACTGGCTCCCCTTGGCGTTCTTCTCGAAGAAACTCTCTTCCCCGAAGCCGCCCCCGCCTTCCGGCAGCATCGTCGATGCAACTTCGCCCCCTGTGGAGACGACCTGGCCAGCCTACTACAGAGAGCTTCCTGCCATCTACGAAGCAGTCCAACACTTTTGCCACATCCTCGAGGCACAGCACTGCACCATTTACACCGACCATAAACCTATCACGTACGCCTTCTCCCAACGCCGCGAAAAGCTTCCACCGCTCCAGCAGAACCAACTGCCCTTCATCGCTCAGTTCACCACAGATATCCAACACATCAGCGGAAAGGAAAACGTGGTCGCCGACGCACTTTCCCGCGTCTCGGCTGACGAGCGACCAACGGTTACGACCGACGCCCTCGCCGAAGCTCAGAAAACGGACACCGAACTCCAGCAGATCCTCGATAATGGCTCCTCCCTTCAACTTCAAAAAGTTACCATCCCTGGGTCGACGGACGCTCTCTACTGTGACATATCAGCAGGACGAGTGAGACCATACGTCCCTTCTTTGCATCGCCAAAGCATCTTCAACCAGTTACACAACCTCAGTCATCCCGGCATCCGAGCTTCTACATGCCTTGTGACTGACCGGTACGCGTGGCCCTCAATGCAACGGGACTGCCGCACCTGGGCACGCATGTGCATTCAATGTCACACGCCAAAATCACCCGGCACGTCACCTTGCCACTCGGAGAATTCCCCCTCCCGCCGGAACGTTTCAGCACGTCCACATCGACATCATTGGACCACTCCCACCGGCCGGCCCTTACCGTTATTGCCTCACCGCCATTGATCATTACACTCGTTGGCCCGAGGTGTGGCCGCTCGAAAGGATCACCGCAGAAGACGTCGCATCAGCCTTCTTCTCCGGCTGGATTTCACGCTTCGGCACTCCTCGTCGAGTCACAACCGATCAAGGTAGGCAATTCGAATCACAACTCTTCAGGCTCCTCGGGCTCTCCACCGGGTTCGAACGTTCACGGACAACTAGCTACCACCCTTGCGGCAACGGGATGATTGAACGGTTTCACCGGCAGTTCAAGGCAGCCATCATGTGTCACCCTCACTCAACCTGGCTCGAAGCTCTCCCCGCCGTCGCTCTTGGTCTGCGCGCAACTTTCAAGCCGGACGTTCAAGCCACGCCCGCGGAACTTGTCTACACAGAGCCGCTTCGCCTACCTGGAGAACTCCTCTCCGCTCCGACTACTGACGTAACCAGCTCGGACCCTGCAGACTTCGTCGCTCGGCTCCGTCGCACAATGGGCGCGCTGCGCCCGTCACCAGCGGCACGCCACACCAAGCCGACCCCGTTCGTGTTTAAGGACTTCACAACATGTTCGCATGCCTTCCCACCGACGACACTGTACGCGCACCTTTCCAACCGCCTTACTCTGGACCATATAAAGTCATTCGTCGCGACGACAAAACATTCACCCTGCAAATCAGTGGAAAGGACGTTCGCGTTTCCATAGACCGCCTAAAGCCATCATACATCCTTTCCCAGGAGACCACCAACTCCCGCACGCCTCCCGTAATTCGCCCACAACAGCCCCAAACGCCTAGGCCCACACCCTACACCACCCGCTTTGAACACCAGGTGCGGGTCCCCAAACCTCTTCAACCCTGACGGCTCCTATCTGCGTGAGGGGGTGGTGTGGCGAAACGGTTCGGCGCCGCTTCTACGCCTGCGCGTCGCGTCGATACCTCTAAACACGGGCGCCGGGGATAAGAACACCTTCGCCCGAAAGAAGCAAGAAAACTGTGTGTGTGCCCCGATTCGGGGGTAGTTGCTGTAGAACCTTCAGTGCGGAAACATTAAAGTTATGTTATCCCACACAAGTTTTGTTCAAAGCACTGTTTCAACAGCTGCTGGCAATGCCTTGTTTCACCAGTTTTGTGTGAGTAGACCTGAATGGCAGTAGCGGCTTCCGGCTGCCGTGGTACTAAATCCAAAATACGTGTTTTTCTGAGAACTGAAGTCTCAGCTTGAAATTCGGACTACGGTAACTCTTCTCTTATTATATCTTGGTGTAAGGAATTAAACTTTTACTTGGTAGTCACGCTTAGTGTCTCATTTTTCAATCTGTTGTCCCAGTCGTTATTACGTGCTTGCTTTTAAAAGTATGGCATCTGGCCAGCCAAGGAAATCGGCGATATCGAAACGCTCTCAGCGGCAATCTGGGGACACAAAGGGCATATTAAGACCTTCATTTCTCCCCTTTCGTTGGCCCATGTGGACATAAATAAAGTTTCTTGCTTAACACGTGAAGTGATAGGTGCGCTGCTAAGTTACGCGTGTGACTGCCTGTGATAGAGAGGGCTGAATAATTTTTTTGCGCAATTCGTTCCTCGTGGCAGCTGCAAATATTTGCAAAACAATTTCACCATCTTCCCGCAGGGGAACCCTGAGTAGTATGCGAAACAGCCACGGAGTCGACACAAGTTCCCATTAGTTTTCAGTTCGATCGCGGCGTTGCGGGAAGAGAATGAGTGGAGCGGAGCGCGTGGTCGCGTCGTTTATACCGGGGAGCTGGAGTGGCGCCCCCAGCGAAGTATACAGCGGCTACCGTCGCCTCTCTATCCCTAAGCTGCTTCGCATTATCGCACGCGGAGCCGCAGGTGTTGCCATTCGTTACGTGATCACGGATAGGAGAGGAGAATCAGAGAGGAGAGAAAGAATGCCGGAGAGGAGAGGATCGTCGGAGAGGTGAGGATGAATGCATCGCATACTACTCAGTGTGCCGCTACGGGAAGATCAAGACGGTGGTTGAACGCGAATGTATCTCGTGATGGATTATTTGGTTGCTCAATCCCCAGGGGCATCCTGCCACAATCATCATCAGCGGTGCCTGGCCAGGCATGCGCAGTCAGGGTGTGGTACTCTGGGTTCCCCTAGTCCAGAGTTGACGGAATACCGTCTGGTCAGGTAAAAGCATGGTTGTGACGATGAAACGTAGGTCACTGACCAAGTCAAAGAAGCGGTTTGACGTTTCGGTACCCCTACGGGTACCTTGATCACAATGAGCATGTGCGTGGAAAACGAAGCTATATATTGGGCATGAGGCGTCGCAATGAGGTGGCATAGATACGGTGCAGATTGCCGTCTGTTCTGTTGATAGTGTCGGCCGTCGTCTGAATGATGAGGGATTCGAGCAGCAATCGGGAAGACAGATTGCGCTCGGTTTTCAGAACTTTCACCTCGTCCCAGTCGACCACGTGTCCCGTTTTCTCACAGTGCTCCGCCAGTGCGCTTGTTCTTGCATGGCCGTTGTTTACGTCGTTCCGGTGCTGCGTTAATCTTCTGTGAAGATCGCCCGTTTCGCCAATGTACACTGATTTGCAATCGGCGTTGGAAGTGTTTGGGCCTGTTGGTTCATACTTCACACAAAAAACAGCGCTCAAGACGGGACAGAAGAAAGAAGGCTACAGACACAGCGCTGGAGCGTCCCGTCCCGTTTCTTCTGTCCCGTCTTGAGCGCTGTTTTTTGCAATCGGCGCACGGAATCTTGTAAACAACACCTGGGAACTTGGAGCGTGAGAGGGGGTCTTTTACGTTGACGAGGTCAGAACGCAGTTTGCTAGTTGGCACGTGCGCGATGTGCACACCGCGTTTCTTGAAAATGCGTGCGAGAGCTTCACTGATATGTGGAACGTCGGGAACCGCAGCACGCTTTGGCGCGCTTCTTGTGGACGCTTCTGCTTGCTCACCTTGATGCATAGTTGTGTTCGTCGCCCTCTTTGCCTCTTTTCGGATAAAGTGCTTTGGGTAGCCATTCCGTTGCAGGTCTCTTTTGATTTTCTTCATTTCTTCTTTCAGGCTTTCCGGTTCAGAGCACGTCCGTTTTGCTCTGTTCACAAGTGACGTCACCACTGAACGTTTATGGGACATGGGGTGCGCCGAATGGAAGCTCAGGTACCTTCCGGAGTGCGTAGGTTTTCTGTATACGCTGAATGATAGTCCACTCGGGGAGCGTTTTACGAGCGTGTCCAGAAAAGGAATAGAGCCATTGGATTCCTCTTCCACAGTAAAGTTGATTGAAGGCCCTGTATCATTCAGATGCTGTAGGAAGCGTCGGACATGCTGCTTGTCCACGACGCAGAAGCAATCGTCGACGTACCGTACGAAGAGCTTCCGCTGTGGTTGAAATGATTCCAATGCTCTTTCCTCAATCGCTTCCATCGTCAAATTTGCGGTTGTGACCGAGATCGATGCCCCCATGGCCGTTCCAAACGTCTGCTTGTAGATGTCGCCGTTATACGTAAAATACGTATTGCTTAGGCAAACATGGAGGAGCTTGCAAAGCTCGGCGGCATCAAAGGGAGTGCGGTCCGGAAGCCTTTCGTCCAATTCCAAATGTTTCCTGCAGGTTTCGACTGCCAGTTCGACAGGAATGCTTGTTAACAGTGCACACACACCGAAAGAAACCAGGACGTCGTCATCTTCCAGAACTATACCCTAGAACTTGCCAATAAAGTCTTCCGAGTTTCGTAAATGCGTACCTGTATTCCCCACCAGCGGTGCAAGGACCTTGTGCAGGTAGCGGGACAACCGGAGGAGCGGCGAACGTGTAAAATCCACAATTGGACGTAACGGGGTTGCATCCTTGTGAATCTTGGGAAGTCCATAAATTGCAGGCGCAGACCCGTTCGTGCAGAGAAGGTGATAGTATAGGCTTTTCTTTGACGGGGGTAAGCCACTGAATATCTCGGAGAGCAATTTCTGCAATTCCTTTTGAATTCTCGAGGTGGGATCTTTTGTAGCTTCGGAGTACGTCGTACGGTCCTCGAGTAGTGCCGACAACTTGTTCTCGTACGCAGAGCGGTCAAGGATGACTGTAACGTTTCCTTTCTCGGCAGGGAGCACAGCAATATCTGCGTTCGACCGCAGAGACTGAATGGCCTTCTGTTCCGCTCTAGTGATGGCCTCTGCATCTCTTGATCCGCGCAACCTGGAGAGAACACCGATGGCGCTTGTGCGTACTTCATCTTGTACGTCTTGCTCCAGTAGTTGAACTGCGCTTTCGACAGCGCATATCATCTTGCGGGCATCCGGTGACTTGCCTTGGTTGAAGCTCAGGCCCTTTCCGAGAACTTGAGCCTCTGCGGTCGATAGCTCGTACGACGACATGTTCCGCACCTCGAAGGTAGGCAGAGTCTGCCTCTTTCCACCTTCTGACAGTAGGGCATTTAGCTTGCTCTCCTGAGAAGCCTCGTGTTTTTCTTTCGTCTGACGCACCTGCTGGTTCGCTACCAGCTGCACTCCAGGGAAGACATCCGGCATCATAGATTCCAGTTCCCGCCTCGCAAAGAATGCCTCATTCTGAAGCCGCCTGACAGTGCCTTTGCATTCTTCAATGCGTGCCTGTAGAAGCAGGCGTTCTGCCTTCGCCACCACTTGGTGGCCGAATGCAGAACAAACAGGTCGCTTAAGCCGCAGGGACCTTGGAAACACCTGGCTAGACTTGCAACGCAGGTTGAAGCGTAGGTGGGTCGAAAACGCCGTTATTCTTCTTGAGATGCCCAAATATCGTCGAATTCTACTGACACCTTCTTGTCCATGTTGAAGGCGTATGTTAACATAGTCCAGAGTTTGACTGAATACCGTCTGGTCAGGTAAAAGCATGGTTGTGACGATGAAACGTAGGTCACTGACCAAGTCAAAGAAGCGGTTTGACGTTTCGGTACCCCTACGGGTACCTTGATCACAATGAGCATGTGCGTGGAAAACGAAGCTATATATTACGCATGAGGCGTCGCAATGAGGTGGCATAGATACGGTGCAGATTGCCGTCTGTTCTGTTGATAGTGTCGGCCGTCGTCTGAATGATGAGGAATTCGAGCAGCAATCGGGAAGACAGATTGCGCTCGGTTATCAGAACTTTCGCCTCGTCCCAGTCGACCACGTGTCCCGTTTTCTCACAGTGCTCCGCCAGTGCGCTTGTTCTTGCATGCCCCTTGTTTACGTCGTTACGGTGCTGCGTTAATCTTCTGTGAAGATTGCCCGTTTCGCCAATGTACACTGATTTGCAATCGGCGCACGGAATCTTGTTCCCTTACAAGAACATGACGCCGGTGGTTGAACGCGAAGCTATCTCAACCATAAAGCAGAAGAGAAACGCAAAGTCATCGATCTGGCGCTGACCGCCGCCGAATCCCAAGGGATTCCCGCCGACGGTTAGGGGGTGAAGGGTGGTCTAGGCTCATGCCCTCTCCCTCGTCATTTTTAGACGGGTGCAAATAAAAGTTAATTATCTCTCTTTCTCTCTCTCTCTCACTCTATCGTGGTGGATTCTTTGGTTCACCCATCCCTAGGAGCATCCTGCCACAATCATCATCAGTGGTGCCTGGCCAGGCGTGCGCTGTGGGGGTGTCGACGCCGCACAACGGCGCCCACACAATGGCGGAGGAAAAAGGCTCGACCATAAGCTTGTTCGCATTTAAAATAAATAAAATCGAATGTACCTATAAATGAGGCATTCAATCACTCAACCCTATTTTACGAATAGGCGTAAATTGGTCATGGGTTTGGTGTCATGAAGCGCTGGAGCTCTTCACCTAACTGCTGCCTTTTGTGTTTTATATTCAGATAGAAAAGATGCTACCAGCGGTTAGTTAAACCTCATGGGTGTTTTTTGTCGGCTTCATGTACTGATTTTGCTTGCATTTTTCAGCAAAGCATCGGGGCTATCTGTATTCTGGCAGCATCAGTTACACTTGTCACAGGTATGTCATATAACCATTTATTTGTTGTATACTCAGGTACAAGTTAAAAACTGAAATAGTTCATGTAGTGTATCAATCTGCCGAAGCGGCGAAACCAGATGTCAACGAAACTACACTGCGCTATGTGAAACATGGTCTAATTTTCCTGACCTAAGGTTTTTGTCATCGCTGCAGGAATTTATCAGGAGGTTAAGTACGACAGGCCGTGTCACGTTCAAAATACTCGGATTAGGCACTTTCAGCGCCGGTCAGGGCAATAGCCGGATGTGGTGATGAGGCGCACGGCAACTTCTGTTCTCGTTCTTCATCGTCGCGTGAACGAGTGTACAGACCGTTTACAGAGCGGCGGCTTGGGAGCAGCCTCGTTGGTTAGTGCGACGTCCCTCCCCATCGCTGGTCTCCTTGGCCTTCCATGGGGCCGGGACGCATCTACGAGCGCCGCGGTGTGGCTTTATGGGCGCATTGTACCGACATTTTCGAGTGACGGTGCTCATGGGTTAGATATTGTGTACAAACCTTCAGGGACTATTTCGTCACAAAACAAGGCCCATGAAGCTTGTTTAAAGGCTGGTATGTCAGGCGCCCATGGCCTAAACTCCTGTAGACGTGTTTCGCAAATTTTGGGAGGCAGTTTAACACAAAAGTATTTTATACGGGGTACGCAAACCTCACCGACGTCATATCCGTCACCGAAATGACATCACGAAAAAAAGTTTCATTGGCGTGCCGGCGCTAGGTTTTCACCCCACGATAAGTATGGCCGCAACGGGAAATGTTAAGCGCACTGCCAACTGACGAATGAAGTCGTGCCCGCATAGCTGTACGAACGCGCCTGATGTCCTTGCCTTTAACTTTCCCATTCATATGGTGCTGCCGTCTAGGAGAGGTGAAGCGAAGTAGTGCGTCATGACTTTAATGAGCGCCGATAGTTGGCGCCTTGACATGGCAGCGTATAGCAGAAGAAGCTGCTGCGTTTACCTGCTCGCCACCTATGTGGCACGCCTCTCAGCTTGTGGAACGCCGCTGCCTGGTTGCACAAGCTGAGATTGTCGCGACGCAAGTGTCTGGCGTACACCCCACGGAGCACGACCAATGTGGCCGAAGTTACCCGCCAGCAGGACGTCGCTCACCAGCAGGACTCCGGTCGCCGAGCAAACCCGCAAGACTGCTTTCAAACCGCAAATCATGCTGCTTTTGCTGTAGCAGACTGCGACTTCACCAAATGGTTAGCTGACAGCCCGTTCGGTTTCGTTCGCACGGTTTGCGAGCACGTTTGGTTTCAATCGCATTTACGTAATGCTCCGGCGCGTGTAATTCATCATCTAATGTTGATGCGTCTAGCGGTGCCATACCGACAAAATATAAATAGCGATGTGCAAGTTCATGTCGATGCACAATAAACATTCACATGCTCCTGTGAGGGCACATTCCACTTTCATGTTTCACCGGTTCCTATGAAACAAGGATCAGCCACATTTTTTTATATTGACAAGTACACAGCAACTTCTTAAACCAGGGATCGGCAACCCACGTGCCGCTGGCTGCATGCGCCCGCGGGGAAGAAGTTCGCGGTCTCCAGAACGACGGCAGAACCCCCTCCTCTTGTCACTTCCTATCTGAAGGCTGCCGTAGCAATTGTATCCTGAAACCTGAAATGGGGTAGGATGGACACAAGTGGGAACTGCTTCCCATATAAGTATATCTGGGACTTTTTAATTGCCCATACTAAAGTCAATGCCTCTCCCTTCTCAGTGGAGTAGGATGCTTCCCGAGCAAGAGACGAAGACTCCCGTAGGCTGAGGAAGCTCATGATGCTGTTGTATGACGACTGCACTTACTCTTGTGGACGACGAATCGGTTCGGAGTACGAAAAGCTTGGAGACGTCCGGCGCTATCACTATGGCTGCCGCGGACAACACTTGCCTAAGAGGGTCAAACACTGTTTGTTCCATGTCCCCTTACGAGCCTCTTGGGCACCCGCTTTTGTCAGCTCCGTCAGGGGGGGACATTCGTGAGTGTAGTTTCGCATGGACTGCCGGTAATAGCACGTAAGGCCAAGAAAAGAGACCACTTCTAACTTTGTCGTCAGCTGTGTGCCGTCCTGCACCTTTGGGAGCGTTTCCACATACGAGCATTGAAGATCATGGCCAACGATGTGTCGCAGAACTTTTACTGCGGAGCAGCCTATATCTTTCGTTTTTTCAGGTCGGATCTATAGTCCGGCCTTCTGCACACTCCTGACGAATTCATCGAGGGTTTCGAGGTTCTCCTCCCAAGTCTCTGTGGCGATGAGGACGTCGTCCAACCACTGGAAGATATTTTAAAGGCCACAAACCACATTACGCTTAAGACGTGTAAAACCCGTAGGGGCCGTCTTGATGCGGAACAGCATAAGCCTAGACTGGTATAATCCTGAGGCAGAAGCGAAGACGGTAAATATCTTGGTTCATCATCCATGGTCACTTCCCAATAGCCCATAGTAAAGTAAAATTTCAAAATAATCGGCTCTATCCCAACGTTGCGAACATCATTTACAGTATGGATGTGGGCGAGTTTTCAGCCTCAAAGACAAGATTAAGTTGTCGGAAGTCAATGCACAGTCTTATCGTTCCTTCCTTTTCGTCTACTGGCAAGATGAGACACTGGTACGACGACTCTGAAGGCGTCATAATACCCATCCGCAGCATTTTGTGCTCCTAGTTCTGAACGGGCTCATGTATGGCAAATGGAATGGTAGACTGCCTCCCCCTAGGCGGTTGGTTCGTTGTAAGGCACCACTTAAAGTATGATGATGATGGTTTGATTTTATTGGCGCAAGGCCGACATGGGCAAAGAGCGCCAAACACAAAGTGATTTGATGAGGAGAGAACAAGAAATAAAATCAGTTAAAAGCTATGAGCATGGCTGGTGTGAAGGGCCAGGGTGAAGAACAAGAGTGGTTAAAAATAAATAAGGTGGCTGGTGTATAGGACCAGGGGTAAAAGCTATGGGTGGTATGAGATGAGTTGTAAAAAGTGAACTTCTGATAGGAACTGAAAGGTGCGTTGAACAGAGAACATGGCATCGTCTCCTAAGAAGTATGACGGGTGTGGTGGAATATGTCGTGTGTGTAGTTGAGGGAAGTGTTTGCGTCGTGTAGTGTCGAGTGCCTTACATTGTATGAGAATGTGCATCACGGATAGGGCCTCTCCGCACCTGCTGCAAAGAGGTCTTGGAGATCCAGTGAGCATGTGCGAGTGCGTTGCATGAGTGTGCCCTATCCGTAATCTAGCCAAGGCGACTTCTGTGTATCTATTGCGTGTATCGGAGGTGTACGGTCCCAAGTGTGGTTTTATTACGTGTAACTTGTTGTCTGTCTGTTCGCTCCAATGTGTTTGCCATGTTTTGCGAAGTTGTTGTTTGATGTGTGGTTTCACGTCGGTGTAGGGTAATGTGGTGATGTCTACTGCATTCGAGAGTGTAGCAGCAGCGGCCATTCGATCCGCGGCTTCGTTCCCGGCTATACCACAGTGGCCAGGGACCCAGCAAAGGACGAGTTCAAATTTGTGGACATACACCGACATAATACCTTTGATGATAAGATTTACGACGTGATTTTTTGAAGACTTTGTAGAAGACAATGCCCGCACAACACTGAGGGAGTCTGTATAGATAATGGATCGTGGGATGTGACTTTGAAGGACATGATTAACAACAAGAAGTACACCATAAGCCTCTGCCGTAAAGATACTGGTATTACTGTTAAGAATTCTAGTGACACTAAGGCCGGGCCCATGCGCAGCGCAGGACACAGAGGTGGAAGTCTTAGAGGCATCCGTATAAAATTCAGAATAATGATACTTCTCCTGCAAATACAAGAAGTGCTGCTGAATTGCACATGTGGGAGCTCGGTTTTTATCTACATGTGTGAAAGATGTGTCGCATGACACAGGGCGGAGATGCCATGGTGCTATGAAATCTGTTACGGAACTTTGGATGGTGTCTAAAAAGGAGACAGCAAGTTCTGACGCTTCCTCTCTAACTCTGTAAGAGAAGGGCGCAGAGAACGATGGTCGGTTTAGGAGTAGTGCAGTCATGGAGGTATCATGAAAAACTGATTTAAAAGGATGGTGAGGCATGGATGAAATTTTAAAAGCATAAAGGAGGTCTGTGTATGCTCGCTGACGTTGTAGGTTCCATTTGTTGCACTCTACATACAGACTTTCGACTGGACTAGTCCGAAAGGCACCGCAGGACAAGCGGAGCCCTAGATGAAGCACAGGGTCCAGCATTCTGAGGGATGTTTTAGTGGCTGACCCATAGACAACGCTACCATAGTCCAGTCGTGAACCTATCAAGCTGGTAAAAACACGCAACAGAAGCTGTTTGTCAGCACCAAAAGAAATGTGCGAGAGAACCTTCAGGATATTCATTGTTTTTAAGCATTTATGTTTTAGTTGTTTTATGTGGGGGATGAATGTGAGCTTTTCGTCAAAGATTATACCTAAAAACTTGTGTTCCTTTTTGACAGGAATAGAGACACCGTGGAGTCGAATGTCTGGATCCGGCCGAATGCCACGCCTCTTGGAAAACAGAACACAAGTGCACTTTCCTGGATTAAATTTAAAACCGTTGCTATCTGCCCAGCCGGCTAGCTTGTTCACACCAAGCTGGACTTGGCGCTCGCAGACAGACAGGTTACAAGACTTAAAGGATAATTGAACGTCGTCTACATAAATGGAGGAGGAAATCGATGGTGGTAGCGCCTTACGAAGAGAATTCATTTTTACAATAAAAAGGGTGCAACTTAAAACTCCACCTTGCGGCACGCCGTTTTCCTGCACATGAACCCTAGAAAGTGCATTTCCAACTCGAACGCGAAACGTTCTTTCAGACAGGTAACTGGCAAGCGTGTTCATCATGTTACCCGACATGCCAAAGGACTTCAAGTCGCTAAGGATGCCGTACCGCCAAGCAGTATCGTACGCCTTTTCAAGATCAAAGAAGACCGTCATGCAGTACTGCTTGTGGAGGAAAGCATCTTTGATATAAGACTCTAACGCAACGAGTTGATCGTTGGTAGATCGCCCCGCCCTGAAGCCCGCCTGGCAGCTCTCGAGAAGACCATTGTACTCTAAGAAGTACACAAGTCTCCTGTTTATCATCTTCTCGAAGAGCTTACACAGGCAGCTTGTCAGGGCAATGGGGCGATAACTGGCAGGAGAGGAAGGGTCCTTCCCTTCCTTTAGGACAGCCACTACTATGGCCTCCTTCCAAGAGCGAGGAATGTGCCCCGAAAGCCATATTTTGTTGTATAGGTGTAGGAGTGTTTCAAGGGTGTCTGAGTGTAAGAATTGTATCATTGTGTAAGTAATCTTATCTGCACCTGGAGCTGAAGGTTTACATGTGGTCAAAGCAGCCTTCAGCTCATAAATTGAAAAAGGAGAGTTGTAAGAAGTGTGCGACTTATTGCTATCACGCAGTGACTTCTTCTCCGCAGATGTTTTGTGTTTCATGAAAGTGTTCGTGTAGTGTGCTGAACTGGACACGTGTTCGAAGTGTTGTGCAAGCGTGTTAGCCTGGTCTTCCAGTGTGTCCCCTGTTGTACTAACCAGGGGCAGGCTGTGTGTCTGTTGTCCTTTGAGCTTGCGTATACGTGTCCAGACTTTGTGTGTGTCCGTGTATGAATTAATGGATGTCAAGAAGGTGTGCCAACTCTCTCGTTTCGCCTCACGGCGCACACGTTTTCCTAACGCCTTGGCCCGTTTGAACAAAATGAGGTTACCCGACGTGGGGTACCGACGAAGGACACCCCACGCCTTGTTCTGGGCCTCTCGCGCCCGCCTACAGTCCTCATTCCACCACGGCCTCCGCTGGTTGCGCGGGGCACCAGAGGCGTGGGGAATGGACTTTTCGGCGGCGTCGAGGATGTGCGCCGTGAGGAGTTGCGTAGCTTCTTCAACGTGTAGGTGTCCTATGGATGTGTGGTGTAGTTTGGATGTCTCTGTAAATGTGTTCCAGTTAGCTCGTGCTTCATTGAACCTATTATGGGAAGATGGACTGCTCGGGCCTTTACCTATATACGTTAATGAAGTGGGGAAATGGTCACTGCCATATGGGTCAGGTCCCACACCCCACTCGAGAAGAGGAAAGAGAACTGCGGAGCCAATCGCCAAGTCAAGACAAGAGTATGTGTTGTGTCCTATGTTATGGTATGTAGGCTGCTTATTGTTGAAAAGGCATGCTCCTGAAGATGTAAGGAATTTCTCTATAAGGCGACCTCGGGCATCCGTGCGAGAAGAGCCCCAAAGAGTGTTGTGAGCATTAAGGTCGCCTGTAAGGATGTACGGTTCGGGCAGCTGGTCAACCAGCGCCTCGAAGTCGGAGCTCGTAAGTGCAACATCAGGAGGAATGTATATGGAGCATACCGTTATCAACCTATTAAATATTATTAAGCGTATTGCTACAGCCTCAAGGACGGTGTTCAAGGTGACAGGGTGGCATGCTAAGGATTTGCGGGTGATTATGGCAACACCGCCAGAAGAGTGTGTGCAGCCATCCCTGTCTTTCCTGTATACCATGTAACTATTCAAGAAATTTGTGTGTTTGGAATTCAGATGTGTTTCCTGGACACACATTATACTTGGCTGATTGGCATGCAGAATCTCATAAACGTCGTCAAGATTATTCAGAAGGCCTCTGCAGTTCCATTGAACAATATTTTCTCTTCCCATTATTATGTGTTCAGAGCTACTGGAGTGTGACTATTTATGTAGGGTCTTTCGGGGCTTGGACTCTTGGAAGGGGTTTTCTGGCCTTCTCTACTGACCTGGACGTCGCAGCCCGTTCCTTCCGCTGCGATGAAAGCCGGAAGGGCTCGACGTCCATGTCGTCATCTGAAGGCAAAGGGGTGCCCAGCGGACTGGGCCCCCTTGACATGGTACCCTTTCGGGTGTTCTTTGCCTGCGCTGCCAGTGCCGAAGGCGTGGGGAGCACCCCAGATGGCACAGGCAGTGAGGCGGGAGAGGGGGTCGCTGCGACTGCCTCCGTCTCCATCTCGTCCGGGCCCTCGCGTGTGCTTCGGACCGGTAGAGAGGGGGAAACGGTGGGTGCAGCAGCATCCCCACCGGACGTGGATGCCACCACAGCCGCTGCTGGCTCAGCGAGCGGTGCGGAGGCGGGTTGGGCTGCCAGAGGCAACCCAGGGGGGGGCGGGGGCGGGACCAAGTCCGACTCGCGGTACTGGGTCCCCGCTGAAACCAGACGCCGCTCCGCCCCCCGGCGAGCTGCGTCGGCGTACCTCCTCAGAGGGAAAGAGGCGAACCTCTTCCGCGCCTCTGGGAAGGTGATGTTCTCAGTTACTTTCACTTGGATAATCTTCTTTTCCTGGTTGAACTTCTCACATTTTCGAGAATAGGCGGCATGGGGTCCCTGGCAGTTGGCGCAGGTGAGGGTTGATGATGGACAATTGTCCGATGGGTGATCATGCTGGGCGCACTTTGCGCAGGTCAGACGGCCACGGCAGGAGTTGGTTCCATGCCCGAACCGCTGGCACTTGAAGCAGCGGCGCGGGTTCGGAATGTATGGCCGAACCGAACATCGAATGTATCCTGCGTTAATGAATTCTGGTAGTGTTGATCGATCAAATGTTAAGATGAGATGTTTAGTAGGAATTTCTTTGTCTTCTCTGCGTATCGTTATGCGCCTCACTGCTGTTACGCCCTGACTTTTCAGGCCCTCCAGCAGATCGGTTTCAGTTTCGGTCATGAGGTCAGGATCTGAGATCACGCCCTGTGAGCTGTTAAGGCTTCGGTGGGGCGTGACCGTGATGTCAAAATCTGCAATGCGTGTCTGGCTCAGGAGATTTGTTGCCTGCTGCTGGTTATTGACTTCGACCAACAGTTCTCCCGTTCTCTGTTTCTTTGCTTTGTAGGATTTTCCTATTATACCTTCTATGAACTTTCACCACTTAAAGTAGACCACGTTTTTTTTCAGGAAGGTCTGCGAGGCTGTTCTAAGATTACAGAAGCGAAAAGGCTTCATCGAGCTGCTCAGGAGTGAGATCCGTCGAAACTGGCACATTCTTGTAAGTCTCATGATGCCTTAGTGAGACACACAGGAAGTTGTCTCTTTCAGTTTCGCTCGTCTGAAGTGCGAAGTAGACAAGTTGTGGATCTGGCGTAGACAGTTTCCGCTCTTTAAATCTTCTTTGCATAATGATGTGGAACAGGCTATTCTGGGTTTAAAGGTCAATGACATAAACGACTTCGTCACGCTTTTAAAAAACAGTGAATGGGCCTCTCCATGTCACGATTACTTTATTAGTGTCCGTCGGCAGCAGAAGCATAACTTTGTCACCAACGGTGAGGTGGCGTGTCTTTACCTTTCGGTTATAATACTTCTTTTTCCTCCAACTTCACTTTTCTGGAGCTCTTCGTGTGCCAGCCGGCAAATGTCTTCCAGAGGCTGAGGGAGCTCCACGACGTAAGCCTAAGACGTCTTGGCACCAGGGTTGACGTTCTTTCCTGTCCAAAGCTCTTTCAGTATAGGTAGTATTCACTAAACAGTACAGCAGTAAACTTCTTTGCTTGGCAACACTGCAAACGGCCGCGGACATAGCCGAAGCGCCACGGACATGGCGCTGCTTGTGCCACTGTGCCTGCGCACCGCAGAAAAAACACACCAGCGTGCTTAGACTGCTCCGTTTCAATTCGATTCTCAACAGTGGTTTCAACAGGTAGGTTATTAATCGCATTCACATCGGAGTCGAGGCATTACTTTGCGTTCGTTGGGGTAGAGTTTGCAACGTGAAACACACATCATGTACTTAGGACGAACAAGTACCGCCATCCCGTGGTGCCCGGCGTAACGACGGACGATGCACTCATACGGTTGCCGGCATGTGTGCCTCGCCAGTGAATAAAACCTATCGCCATCGGTCCTCGAGTATGTCTGTCGTACAAGAGATCGAACACTGCCAATACCAGGCTTGATTGTGGCACCTCTGGGCAGGAAAACAGCAGTTGTTCACGGTAGCGTTCACAGTTTTTACATGGTTCTTGGCACATCCACCTTATCATTTGTTTTAGCGTGCCGTTGAGCCATTCAACAAGCCCGTTAGCCATTCTGTGGTGCGGTGTAGTTGGCAGCTGTGCAAACAAAATAAGACGGCTCAACTCCTTTATAAGTGCTGGTTTGAAGGTTGGCTGGATCGCTGACGATCTGTATCAATGCATGGTAACGCCACGCCACCGCAGTAGCAGATCGCCAAGTCCACCATCGTTAGCACGTAGCGGTTGTCGTTTTCTGCGGTGGGGGGGGAGCAGTCGCACTATACGGATGGCGGCACGCTGAAATGGCGTCTCGATCACTGGCAAGTTCGCTAGTGGCACGTGTCCTACTAGATGTTAGGTACATCCCGCTGACAAATGTCGCCGGATTTCACAAATAGTCCTATGTCAACCTGCATACAGCGCCAGTATCAATCCTGGCGCACGCCTTCCAGAGTTCGTCTAACTCCCTGGTGTCCAGCAAGTATGCCTTCTTGAGCTATTATCGAAGCGAAGTCTCGAATCTCCACTCGGACAACAAGCTGCTCAATTTCCTTTCTCGAGGGCAAACGGTACCTCCGGCACAAAACGCCATTTACCATTAAAAACTGGGTAGCAGCCGCAGAAAAAATTTCGAAAAACCTCACCGACAAACTTTCGAGGCGTAGGATCATGCTCTTGCATTTGTCTTAACTCGGCAACGCTGACCGTAGAAGCGCCAACAGTAACCGCAGGTATCCCCAGCGTGTTCCTCGAAGCCTCACGTCTTGCTGCGCTAGCGCGCATATCGGTCTTTGACCCTACGTTCCTTGACGGACAAGGCGGTTCCGTCGGGCTACACTGGTCTTCTGGAACGAGTGTTGGAACGTGGCCTGTTCCGCTTGCTTGGCTGGTTCTGGTCGATTCCGGGTACTGGGACTCCTCTCGTGTGTTCTTCAAGTTATGTTCTGGAATGGAGGCATCGCAAGCGCCCTCGATGTTCCCTATGATAACATCATAGACGGCGTCCTCCATGCGGAAGGCTAGTACGCGGCCGGAGGAAAAGGGGACTCGATCTTTACTTCGGCTTCTGGTAAAATGAGGCGGGTTGGGTCCAATAGTGCTGCTATTTCAAGTGAGCTTGATATCAAGAACCAAAGAGCGCCTAACGATTTCGGAAAACACCCCGTGTCGCGTAAGAGCGTCACGGTATGCCCTTCAAGTAATCATTAAGTTGTTGGCATTTACTCCCGCTTAGCTCTGAACGTTTTCTGTTTCGAATCTTGCGCACCTTTCTGCTTCCCCTTTTTTGGCGGGAAAGCTTCCCCTTTTTTGACGTTTCCCGCCACGTTGCCTCTCCAGTGAAGCAACATAATGATTGACCTTTCATCTCTGACTGGTGGGGCAAACGTAAGCTCGGTATCCGTGCTTCCGGCACCTTCCGTAAAGGAGAGTCTTCGGGCTGTGCTGTCTAGAACCCCGCGACTTCGGGCAGACGTCCGATGGACGCTGGCCTTGCTTATTGCATGAAAAGCAATGTGGCTTTGTTTTCTCACCTCGATTACCAGAAGCGCCAGTAGGTTCAATCACCATCCTCTCCCATTTTCCCAATGCACGAGATAACATCTTGACTTCCTTTCTTTGCTCTGATGCAAGAAAAAGCTCCCCTCGCGCTCCCTCCCACTCCGATTCGCCGCCCGGCCCTAGCCATGTCAGCTTCATGCAACTCGACCCTCCGTCTTGAAAGGCTGCTTACTCCTGATATAAGTTAAATGAATTTGAGCCCCTGGTCAGCCCATATTCCTTTCATGAGCATGTACAGGTTCTTTCGCAGACGGGCTATTAGGAGAGTACGAAACAACATGGAAGCTGCAGCCTCTGGCGCAACGCAACTGCGGCTACAGCTTAGCTACGATTGCGCCACCGTGCATAATACAGGCCTGCATTGTGACCAAACACATGCAATGAGCACTGAAGCCAGGTTTATGCGCTCATCGCGAGTGGTAAGGATGTGTTAGCGGCAGCGATGACCGGCGAGGCTCCGGGGCGCCAGCAGTGCGGTGAAAGGCATTTGGTGGACTCTTAGTAACGCGAGATTAGTAATTCTGCTCCATTTCAAAGCTGATATGCGCCACAGAAAACTATAAAATATTCTTGAGACACCGCTCCCATCGGCTTAAACAGACAGTCTGACTAGTTGCGCTGCGATGACGCCCAAGAAACACGTAAACACAACAGGAGGCATCCTTACGTGCTCAAGCTGGTGGTGGGCACTACGCTACGATAGCCGGCGGCCTTCCGTGGCAATCTGAAAAACTCACCTTTGCCGACCTTCTCGGAGCAGAATACTTCCGTTCGAGGCTGGCAATCCCGCGAAGCCTGGTCACACTGTCGCGCGGTCTGTACGGAAAGCTGTGCATTGCGAAAGGCCGCACAAACGGACATAATTTGAGACCTCCCGGCCAGTGAGACTCGCAGGCGATTTGCCCCACACCTTGAGGTCCCGATCACAGCTGGTATATCCGGCTACGGCGGGCGTTTTCTCCTGTGACTATTGCACTTTCTGACTGAGCACTTCGCTTAGTACCATGGCAGCGTAGGGCGGAAACCGAAAGCGATGCATGCGAAGCCAAGTCATGGCGAGTGCGTTGCTAGCGTCACCTCTTTAGGTCAGCCCAACTGGTCGCTGTAGATAGTCTATAAATAGAGCATGCAAAACTCCATCCACAAGGGTGCATGGCGGCGGACGTCCGTACACTAAAGGCGCGGTCACACTATCCCGACCATCGGCCGATTTAGTCGGCCAACACCGTGTCGGTGAGCTGCCGGTGGCCATGTGACACCGCGCCGACGCCGACCGTTGGCCCACCATCTGCGGTGGCGAGGAATCGGCGGGGCGTCGGTGTCTGCACGCTGTCGGCCGATGCACTTGTCACGCCACCCCGACGACTGCGAGACGACCCACAACGCCGCCTCCCCTCTTCGCCAGAAATATCTTTCTTTCTCTAGTCAAACTTGGAGTATCGCGTCCCCGCTTTCGCGACTGGAGCCGTTCGTGCCTACTCGCGTGTGCTCTGCTTGTAAGTTTTTGTTGGATCACTGACAAAGAAGAATAAAGAGCTGTGTTCGCTGCTGCCGCGGCAGTAATATTGCTGATGTTATGAAGGAATCCCCGGCGAAAAGACCTCTGTAGCACGTAGAACACGCGTATAAATTAGTTCATACATCAGCGGAAGTTAACCTCCTCTAATACAGAAGGTCTTACAGTGCACCATGGTAACTAATTTTCACAAACGCGGCGCAAGAAAAAGAAAAATTAATTGTTGTGGCTCTAGAAGCCACTCGCTGCTTCGAGGAAAATTGTTATTACTAAGGTAGTTCTCTCTCAAAATAACGCAGGAAATGGTGTCCCGTCGCGAAATTGCCGGTGTACTAGATGAGTGCCCATCCTTTGAGCAGTACGCCGGTGTTTACTAGGTAGTTTACAGAATGCCTGGCTGGTAAACTAAAATTTCTTAAATAGTGCTTGCGCGGCAAGGTGTCCCGAAGCCCCCGCAATAGCTTATCGCCATCAACTCTGCTCCTCGCGAAAGCGCTCGCAAAATAAGTGTGCCCGGCTACGACTGTGATTTTGCACAGTAGGGATAGTGCTTGCCGTACTTTGGTTACACATTTACGTTAAAAACCTTGGTCGGTATTGATCTCCTATTACCCCAATTACCCTACGGAACTCTTCTTTTGCACAAAACAGACCGTATATTTTCTACAGGTGAGCCGATTGCACACACATATGCAGTTTGCAGCTCCGCGGTAGCGGCGTCGCCGATAAGCCCGGATGAAGCGTCGAACGCCAAAATACGGATTGCATTAGCGATACTGTTGAGTCGTACGGGCTTCATGGACCTTACTGCGTTTATTACACTCCAGAAACTAACAAAATAGAGACGCATTCATTGCGGCATGAATGTTCTCGGGGCGCAGTTTTCGCTTCGTCGATTCCCGACGACCCGTCGGGCGACCGGTCGGGCGACCGGTTTTGTGGGCATCTTCGTTCGGCAATTCAGTCACATTACGGTGACTTCACATTGGCCGACGTGTTCGTGTCGCCGTCGGCCTAGTGTGACGACGCGTTCTGGCAACTCGGCAGTTGGCCGATGGTTTGGGGACTCGTCGGCGTCGCCGTCGTGTCTGCCTAGTGTGACCGGGCCTTAAGTACATTAGCAGCCCCATTGCAGAAAAAAAGAAATCTACACAGATAACCGACATAATAGTGGGAAAGAAGCGGGCCCACGGGGAGGACGTGGCGAAAGAAAAATATTAAACGAATGTAGACAGCAAGGAGGCTTCTCATAACATGTCTAGCAATTCCTCCTTGGTAGAAGGCAGCAATAGAAATGCGGTGGAGCTTGTTGGGGTGTGGTAAGTAAGTCCATGTAGTGTAAAGTAAACCAGAAACGTTCTTCACCTAGAATGTTCTTCGCAGTGCACTTGACTAGCACGTCTATATTGTGTTGCTGCAATATTGGTCTGCTGCTCACTACTCTGAATTCATTTCAAATATCTGTTCTGCGTCTTTTCCTGGAAACTTTACAGTGTTTAATGCACCCCTTCTCTGGTGCAACGTGCTTATCGGATTGTGTGGAGCCTTCTACACAGCAATGGTGAGTATGTTTTGGCTCTAAGAGATCAGTTAAAAAAAAAAGTTGAGAATGTGCACTGGGTAGCAGGCGCTGCGGATACCGTGCACTGAGCGCCACCTAGGAGGGTGGCGCACAAACTTTGCTAATTCCGTCCCTGTCTGTTTGTGTCTCGGACCGCTAGGGGGTGCTCTTTGAACACATTTCGTGCTGCGTTTGCCCGTACACACTGCCGCCAGTAGTTTTGCGGTAGGGAGTTGGGAAGGTACTATCACAAAAAGAATTTCTACGAGAAAGTTTGATGGATAAAGGTCAGCAGCTGGGTAGAGCAAGCAAGCGGGCGACATGGAGGAGCGCGAATCACAAAATGGCGGCAATTGTCGTGTTATTGCCAATTGCCATTCGCAAGTAAAGGATGTTTTATTACAATGTAACAATAGACCGTAGCATCTTATTAGTGTTTTTGTAGTTGTTGTTAAAGAGAAAAAACAATACTCGACAACATTTTTGTATTTTTGTTTGGCGGCCGTTTTCTGGCTTGTCAATCGTCGCGGGCCCATTTATATCTGCGTCTTCAGCGTTAGGCTGTGCTGGGCTTGCGCTGCTGTGAGCATGTATTGCACACCTGTGAAAGCAGACAGAAAAGAGGTCCTTTAATCGCAAAAACAGCTAATTAGGGAAGAACAAACATGGTCCCAAGTGTAAAGGAAAGTTTGACATCCACCTAAATGCAGCCATACGGCTACAAAGGAAAGCTATACAGCTTTCTCGGAAACTTCGCAGTTGAATAAAAATTCGTCCTGGTCAAGGATCCTAGACCGCTCACTTGGTGCTGAGAGAGCGGCTTCTCTGATTTCTTCAAGAGCGTCATGAAGACACAATAGAAGGGCCTATTCATCGTCATCATCATCCCCATCCTATTTAGGTCGACCGCAGGACGAGGGCCTCTCCCATTGACGTTCCCCGCTCCTGTCCTGCTCTCCGAGAATCCATTCTTTGCCTCAAAATGTTGCTATTTCTTCCCTCCATCGAGTTAATGGCTGACCCCAACTTCTAAACCTATCTCTGGCTGCCCATTCTGTTACTCTCATTGTCAGTTCGACTCAGGTTGTCAGTTCGACCCACGGCCAAAATTGCGACGTTGAGGAGTGCCCTATATGCTGTCCTAATGATGGTGTTTTTTTCATTTTTTTCGGTGCGGGAAAATTTGTGTTACGGTCAGCTCTGCAATATCCGGCTCAGGATCAGCGGCCGATTGAGTCTTACCGTTTGTTCTTCCTTCTTTCCTGCTTGTTCTTGGTTAGGAGTTTTGAAATTTGGTTAATTGGTCACAGATTTTCTCTTTTTTGGCGACGGTGAGTTCGGCTGTGCCACTTTACCCTACAGGCACGCTGCTCACCTGTACCTAACTGTTCTCTGGGAAGACATCCGTATGTATTTTAGGGTGATCTTTAACTTGGCCGCGTAACGCCGTCCGTACTTTGCCAAACGGAGTTTGGAGCGGAAACAGAACCACCGTAATTTTGTAAGGCAGTTTGAAAATTCATGTGATTAAACACCTTGGGTTTTATTTTAGTTCGTTTCTGCTCATAATCAACGTCTTCCGTGGGTTCTGAAAAACTGGCGTTAACCCTTTGCCCCCTCTTTTACTTACGTGACCCAAGGCTGGTGCCAGCATCAGTCACGGTGAAAGCAGACCGGGGTTGTATGGGCGTTCTAATTATTGAGAGTGCGCTTTTCGATAAAGTACTTGAGCAATGTAACACGCAAAAAGTTGTATAAGGACCTCATTGATGTTATGTTACCCATTCCCTATATAGGTCTATGTATGCAGTGGGAAAGGGAGGTGATGTGCTCAAGAGGGTATAAAGAATGCCCATGCGCGCCTCCATTAAAAGTTTCTTTTTTCGGCTCCACAGTGGCACCATTCCTGTAAAAGAATTGCTCCATGGGAAAGGATTAGGCATACCTTAGGATCATAACTGTAGCATATGCTTAAAGGCGGAAACTATTGACCACACTTTTCTGGACTGATCAGACGCGAGATTTCACTGGGACATCCTGCAGCTTACTGTTAACAAGGACCTGCCCATAAACCCTTTCTGGATCCGTGTCCTGTCTGTAGGCGATACAGGAGGCATGCCATTTGACATGTTTATGTCGATCAGCTTGCACAGCTTGTGGCGCACAAGGATGGCTGACAGGCATGGCGATTCCAATGCGCGGCTCGCCAGAGAGTATTTTATTGACAGTATGGTCAACATACCGGAAATATACGGAGCGCTAAGCGACCCTCCTGAATCGTTGCCAACGCTAGATGAACTTGTTCAGCTGAAGAGAGTTTAAACTTGTATTTTTGCGAAATTGGCGAATGTTACAGAATCACTGTAACCGGGGTTTTTGTTTGAGATGAACGGTAATAAACAGATATAAAAAGAAAAGACCGGGGTGGCCCAGTGGGTACGGCGTCGCACTAATGACCCCAAATTCGTGGGTCCGATTCCCGGCCCCGGTGGCTGGCTTTCTGATGGAAGCAGAAAACTGAATCGCCCGTGTGGCGGCACGTCGGCGCATGTTAAGGATCGCCAAGTGGTCGAAATTATTCGAAAAACCTAACGCGTGCCTAGTAGCACAGGTGTAGCTTGGACTCATTATTACTGGAATTCTATTCTCATCTTTCCGCGGAAAGACGCCCTGATGCGGTGACGTCATGTGGGCATGGCTGGTGCTGTGTCTGTCGAGTATGCTACCACAGACTTGGAGTTTAACAAACTGCAATGCGCAGGCGCGGCACCTGATGTAAATGCGTGTCCTCTATTTCGTCTCAGCCGTAGTATCATTGTCCTCCTTTCCACACTTTAGTTGCCTCTATTTTGGCCAGCCTTCGAATCTTGCTGCTTCAGTAGTAGCTTCCGGCCGACAGCGATGACATTTCCGTGGACACTTGATGAGGAACGCTGATAGCAGATGGCTGGCTGGCACGGGGAAATCGAAAAGTGAGCCTAAATAATCCTGTCGTGTTAATATACGAGCTGGCGCGTGCGCAGTCTAATCAAGAACGCTTTTTTTCTTCGCCAGGGAGGGCTACGAGGCGTCGTCTGGATGGACTGCATGCAGCTTGTCATTATATTAATCGCCCCAATAGCCCTTATTGCGAATATTTCAGTGGACTTTTTATCTGCCAGCTCACCTATCCAGCCACTGACTGAATTCAACGCCAAAAAATACTTTGCTGAGTAAGTCCTCAAATTTTGTCGCATTGTTAATCGATTGAGACGGTGATACTATTTGTTACGTCTCGCTCCTGCAAAATTAATTGACGAAAGATGCGCTTCCAGCAGTTGTTTATTGCTGAAACGTCGCATGCAGTTAAGCATTTTCTGGCAGCAACCACTTTTCGTAAAATTAGGGGGGCAGAGGTTGCGTCACAAGGCTATGCCACTAAATATTGCTTCCACAATGTAAGCTTTACCTAAATGGTTAGCCGCTCGCAGTTTAACACTTGTCAAAGAGGCCCTGTTCATCCTTAATGAACATGCCGGTTTGACCAGAGCTGTGAAAGGGCTTCCGATTACACCACAAAAGCCGTAGTTTGTCCATTAATCAGAGAATTTGTAGGCCGCGGCAGCCAATTGGCGCCTGGTATGGGCGACGGCGCAAAAAACTATTAAGAATAGTTGGAAATTAAGAATAGTTGGAAGTTGGTGGGAATAAAATCTGTGTCCTCTTGAATTTGAATTTAGCGCGCATGTCGGCGGCAGTTTCGCTCCATGGTTCTAGCTTACGCGAAAAGAAATTCGCTAATGGCTAACTGCACTCAAATTTTTGTCAACATAAAAATAACGTCATCTAATAGCACGTATAAAAGAGTGAAAACTACGAAACACTGCGTTTCAAACAGGAACGCAGGACACGCAAGCGGCTTTTGAAGATTGGCGTTTTCGGGACCGAGACTGGAAGAAAACGCAGCCATTACCGGCTGCCGGAGGTTACCTTCGGGAAGGAACGGACGCGGGTGTGCCAGTGTCAGCGGCCGCTTGCAGTAGCCCTAAAATGCGCGTGGTAGCGTCGCGTTTACCTCTGTTATTTCTACAGAAGTACTTCCGGTAACATGTCGCCAAGAAAAATGAAGTTAAGGGAAAGTCCGACATCGCGGTGCTATCAACCGAGATTAAAATGGCAGTTGTAGTACCTGCCGGGGTTGCAGTCCTTGGCACTGTGAGTCCAGGTCCAGACTTGTCAAGCTCTTTGCTTGCATGATGTCGAAAATCAGCTTTTGGTAGCCGGAGCCTTGGCAATTACTCCGTTTTTTGTGTGTTTTTTTTACAGGAACGAACCGTGCACAGGTGTCAAATATTTATAATTTCCTTTTCCTTTGCATTTGGGAGCAGACCGCTTTGCGAATATTCGTTCAGCAACTTTCATCTCGCTTCATATCAAGGATCAAAAGTTGTAAAATAGGTTTGCGACCGTATGAACAAGACTCTTGAACACGACGCGAAGGGTTTTTTCCTTCTTACGACTATGTAGGCTTCCAATACACGCTCATATCTACGAAGCCCTTTCTACCGCTGCCTTCCAAGAAATGAGACATCACCACAGTCCAGGCTTCCCGTCTACAAGGAATTTTAACCTCTCCCAGGGGTGGACAAAATAATGCCGAGACCGCAAAAAGAAATGCCTTTTATCACACAATAATACAGAAGGGAGAAATGTCCAAATTGAATTGGGTCACTGACTATTAGTTGACCAACGAAAATAACAATGAGGAATGTGTGTGCACCATACCTGTGATTGGAACTGACCGCTTTACGTCTATTGCCGCCTAGCTGGAACCAGGAGCTTCCTTCCTGATGACAGCGCTATTATGGGTTCATCTGCACCTGAAAACAGCAACTTGGAAACTGCGCAAGCTTCGATGACCGGCTCATCAGCCGACCAGCGGGGCGAGTACCGGCACGGCGGAGGCTATATAAGCAACTCTACGAGCGTCAGGCTGACCGGCGGAGCAAGCCGACCGAACGAGTGCCGTTAATTCGGCTCTTCACTTTGGACTTTCGTAGAAATATGCCAAGCCAGGAACCGTCCACCACTGGGTGACAGCGCTATCCTGGGTTCATCTGCACCTGAAAACAGTGACTTGGAAACTGCGCAAGCTCGGATGACCGGCTGATCAGCCGACCAGCGGGACGAGTACTGGGACGGCGGAGGCTATATAAGCAGCTCTACGAGTGTCAGGCTTCGCACACCGGCGGGGCAAGCCGACCGAACGGGCGCCGTTAATTCGGCTCTTCACTTTCGCCTTTCGTAGGCGGGTGGTTGTTTGTTTAACTGCTTCGTGGCCGCTTCATTGCAGCTACTTAGCTGTTTTTGCTGTTTCTGCTTTGCCCCGCTGGTCGGCACGGCCTTAATTCAACATGTCTGATGATAAGAACGTGTTTTGCCTTGCGTGTCATAAGAATTTTGCCGAAGGAACTAGTTCGATGAAATGTGGGGAAAGTGGCAATGTATACCATTGTGGCAAGTGTTCCGGCGTTACGAAGAATAAGCTGAGGGCTATGAGTGCTGAGGACTGTGAAGCATGGAGATGTACAACTTGTCAAGCGTTCGCGGGGCGACAGTCACGTGGAGTGATCGATGATAGCTGGACACCTCAGGCCACCCAGATAGATGCGAACGACGCGCTGAAGTTGCTCGTGCAGCAGGGGGCAGAATCTCTTGCGAGAATAACAAAGATGTTGGAGAGAATAGTAGTGATTGAAACGCAGCTCAGCGCTCAAAGCACCAAGCAGGAAAATATCCAGGAAACTCTGGAAGAGCAAAACAAAACTCTTGGAGGCTTTGAAGCGTCGGTCAAATTTTTATCTCAAACATTTGATGCGGTCTCAATCACACTCGGTGCACAAGAAAAGGCAATCACCGAACTAAGTTTGCAAGTATGCAGTCTTCAGGCTCAGATGAAAATTAAGGAAAAAGAGAATAAATAGTTTAGGACAGCTCTCAGCGACGTGAAGCAGGACTCCAGACGGAAAAACTTTGAGGTGCATGGAGTCGCCGTCACAGACAAGGAAGATCTCATAAGTGTTCTAGGGGAAATAGCTGAAAAACCAGAGGTGTCCACATCCACTGTCGATAGCGTTGAAGCTGTGCACAGGATAAGGTGAAAAGATGGTAAGATACCGGCTATCCTTGTCAGATTTCGGGACAGGACAGTCTGCGACACTTGGGCAGCGAAGAGAACCAAACTCAGGGAAGATGACATTTTTTGTGAATGAAAACCTAACGCAGTACGTTAGACAGTTGATGTGGGCTACGAAACTGAAAGAAGGTGAAATATCTTACAAGTTTGCGTGGACACTAACTGGCAAGGTCTTCCTGAGGGAGAAGGAAAGAAAGCCTGCCATTCAAATAAAGTCTGAGGAAGACCTAATGCAGCTGTAATGGCTACACGTACATTACAAAATTTGAATGAATGGAACTTCTTTACTGAAGGTGTAATGGTCCAAGAAAAGCGTTGCAAGCATCTTGAATTGCTTCATGTAAATATTAACAGCCTTTGAAAACACTCGAACGAACTATTCGTTCATCTTGCCGAAAAACAGCAAAAGCAGATTGACATATTTGTATTAACTGAGACTAACTTTGATGAAACGTCGTGTATAACGTATAAAATACCTGGTTATGACTCATACCAGTATTGCCGCGAGGGTACACGGAATGGTGGAATATTAGTATTTGTGAACAAAGAACTAAATTCTGACTAACTGAGCATTCAACAAACAGAAGCAGAAATTCTAGCAATGAAAATATCGTCGAAAGAGAATATGTTTGTACTGTCGGCGGTATATCGACCACGTCCAAGTGAAGCTCGCGAATTTCTAAATGAGCTGGAATCATTAATGAAAAAGTTCGATTACGCAACAAACCTTATAATTACTGGAGACATCAACATTGACACATTCCAGAAGAGTATCTTGATATACTATCGCAGTTCTCATTAGATAACGTAATTTCGGGAGTGACTAGAGAAGATCACCTAAAAGACCCGAAAACAAGGTCTTGTATTGGTCATATTATGTGTAGGAAAAATTATCTAACGCCGGTACCTGGCATCATAGCAAAAAAAATGACGGATGACTTCTATATTACGGTAGCCTTACTAGAGGACTGCGCTACAGAAGTCGTTGAATGTGAATTGAATTTGAATTTATAATATTTCCAATGGTGTGAAATACATACAAGTTAGTATACAGAGAAGGGTCCCATAGTCAACAGACTGCAACAGGACCCTTGATTAATTAATACGAAATAAAGAATACACAAAAAACAGCAAAACAAAAAAAAACAGTAACTAACAGCAATGAACACAGCTTAGGCAGCGCTAAAGTAGAATAAAAAAAGTGAAGAAATCGGTGAAACAAAAATGCGAGAATAAATACGTGTTGCACATTGCTAGCCCAATACTAATTCAAACAAGGTAAAAAGGTTGACAGCAAAAAATACATTAAGTATACACTTGCATTACATATACAATCTAGCTGAACTCAGAAAACTTGGGCAATGAAATGAACAATATCATAGCAATAGAGATAATGGAAACAATACATTCATCGATTCAACAAAAACGTTTTAGCAGGTGTTTGAAGGAAAAGAATGATGATGAAGATTTTAGTTCTGCCGAAAGACTATTCCAGAATGAGATAGCTGAAAAAGCGGATGTCATCTGACCATAGTTAAACTTTTTAAACTGGGAAACAGCGCTCTAAACGAGGACAGAGAAGAAGAAGACACAGACACTAGCCCTGACTATCAACTGAGCAATATTTTATTGCTTGCGGAAATATAAAGGAAGCATACAATGACGTCACACGCGTGAAAAAGAAAAAGAAAAAGGAAAACACAAACAAACTACAGGCGCATCTGCTATGCCAAGGTAATTCAAAATTACATGTTCAAGTACACAAGTTCTTGAATCTGGAATTGAACACAAGTACACCAGTACACAAGTTTAGGACAGCTGTCAACGACGTGGAGCAGTACACCAGACGGAAAAACATTGAGGTGCATGGAGTCGCGGTCACAGACAAGGAAGATCTTATAAGTGTTCTAGGGGAAATTGCTGAAAACCTAGAGGTGTCCACATCCACTGGCGATAGCGTTGAAGCTGTGCACAGGATAACATTTTTTAAGTGCGAATGCACTTCTTAAGCGAGCCTGAAGCGTACGCCGCCGTAGTCCACATAGCAATAGCTGCGGGTGCGCGCGCTCCTCGTCTTCCTTGGCAACGGGGGGAGATGGGCGCCCGCTGCCTGGCCGCTGACATGGCACATACCCACGTGGGGGATTGGCCAGGAATCTCCTCGTCTTCCTTGGCAACGGGGGGAGATGGGCGCGCGCTGCCTGGCCGCTGACAAGGCACATACCCACGTGGGGGATTGGCCAGGAATAGGGCGTGAGAAGGGCTAATGCACCCGCCTAAAGGAGTACTGACACGAAATTTCAAATCTGAGATCCGCTCTAGCAATCACGTACAACGACAACACAAATAGATGTCTGTGAATAAATGCATCTTTCTTTCTTTGTGGTTGTGTGTGTGTGTGTGTGATCTCTCTTTGGCGAACATTACCGAACCGCGCAAATTCAACTCGTGCATTCGCACTTTCACATTCTTCCCCTCGGGGAAATGCGGGGAATTTTTTTTTTCAAAATCTTGAACCAGTACACAAGTTCAAGATGACAAAGCACGCGAAGCGCTTCGTGGCGTGCCGCGACAGCGTTGTGTACGAGGTGCCCCTAGCATGTGGTCGTGTGTATGTGGGGCAGACCGGGCGTTGCCTGAACGAGCGCCTAAGGGAGCATGCGTACTCCCTTAAGACCGGCACAAGAAGCAACTTGGCAACGCACTGCAAGGCCTGCAAGGCCTGGAAGTGCTTCCCGCGTTTGGAAGAAACTAAGATACTCAAGAGGTTCCGCGACACACGCGCACGCCATATCTACGAGGCGTGGCAGATCGCCAGCGTGGCGAAGAATGTGTGAGCACCCCTTCCGTAGCTTTGTATCAGAAAGAACTTGTGTACTTGAACATGTAATTTTGAGTTATCTTGGCATAGCAGATGCGCCTGTAGTTTGTTTGTGTTCTTCTTTTTCTTTTTCTTTTTCACGCGTGTGACGTCATTGTATTCTTCCTTTATATTTCCGCAAGCAATAAAATATTGCTCAGTTGATAGTCAGCGCTAGTGTCTGGGTCTTCTTCTTCGCTGTCCTCGTTTAAAGCGCTGTTTCCCAGTTTAAATATGAACCAACTAGCCCAAACCCAAACTTTAGTTTGACCATAGTTCGTACGGGCTATGGGTATTAAGTTATTTTCGTTGGCTGCAAATCTGGTGGAGTTGTTAATTTGTAATAGTTGCCTGTCAATAAATTCGTACAATACATTATTAGCACGCAGTTGAAACAAAAGCGTGGCTATGTCGTAATAGAATAAATTTTTAACCGATAAGACATTATTCGGTTGAAGCAAAATACAGGCGTTAGCACGGAATGAGCTGTTAGTAATGATACGAAGAGCCTGATTTTGAATATGTTGTAACGGTGCCAGATGACAATCATAATTGTTACCCCATGCCACAATACCATATGTGATATGACTATGAACGAAAGCAAAATAAAGAGACATAAGAGCTTCGCGTGAAAAAATGGGCGGGATTTTATGAGCTCGAATGAGTTAGTGACACACAGTGCACAAAAATAATTGATAGTAAATTATACAAAAATATGTACAAGAATACGGCTGGATGAAACTGATAACATCTGATTATATAAAAACATATGATCTTGTAATGAAGAAATATAAAACAATTTAGGCAAATTCGACAAAGACTGTAAAGATTAAGTAGAGCAAAGCTGAGAATAAATAGATTGATGATGAAATCTTGGAAGTGTTACTTGAACGATAAAGCCTGGGAAAAACTAGACAAAAGCGCGACGATTCAGTCCTAAAAGCGGAGTTACGTACTCTTTGTAATTAGGAGACAGCGAAAGTTAGATTAGCGAGACGGAAGTATTTAGAAGAAACGTTTGAGCAGGCAAAAGGAAACCACAAAAAACTCTGGAATTCTCTAATGACCCTATTGGGAGGAATGAATATGAAAGCAGACACGATAATACAACAAGGATTTGGCAATATGAACGACTGAACAACTCTCTTGGATACGTTCAATTCCGGATTTGTGGAAGCTCCAACGAAGTTAAGGGCACAAATTATTACATCACAGCTCGACACATCTAAGCGTCCGAGTATTATGAACACAGCTATATTACCAGAAATAACACCAAACGATCTATTGTGGCGACTATATCTCCCCATAAGCCCACAGGTTTTGGTGCCTTAAGGCCAGGCAATATTAGGGAAAATATTGTGGAAATATTAGGGAAAATATTAGGGAAAATATTAGGGAAAATTAACTTTATTCTGTTATTACTTTCATCATAATGAAATTTACACATCTTGGCAATTTCCAGATCTCATGAAAATTGCTGTAGTGCGTCCAATACATAAACAAGGTTCGAAAAGCGATCCAGATAATTACGGACCCATTTCACATTTATCTGTCCTATCACACATGAAGGAAAAAGATATCTTGAAAATTATGGTGAAGTTTTGCACAAAATATTCAAATCTTTCAAAGACTCAGTTCGGGTTTCCTAAAAACAAAAGTACCATTTCCCTCCTTGAAGAATTTGTAATGTAGTTACTGCAGCTTTGGGCAGTAATCTAATAGCGTTAGTTTTATTTCTTGATATGAATAAAGCATTTGACACAGTTGATCATGTAATACTTATTAATAAGCTGTAGCTAATGAGATTTAGGGGAAAGTTTGCCGATTTCTTTGAAAATTATTTTAATGACAGTCAACAAGCGGTGAAAATTGATGACACTATCGGTAACAAAATGACTGTAAGGTATAGATTTCCTCAAGGCTCTACTATCGGTCCTCTACTTTTCAACATTTATAAATATGACTTAAATTCACTCTCTTTTTCGTCCGATCTGTATCAATATGCAGACGACACTGCGTTAATTTATGTGTACTTTTCGTACAAACATTCCGTCGAAGTTATACAAGATGATATAAGCAACCTAACTTATAAAACAGCGGTAGAAACAGGACTACAGAAAGGGCACACAGACAGGGCACTCAGACAGCGTATAGCGACTGGTCTGTGTGCCCTTTCTGTAGTCCTGTTTCTAGCGCTGTTTTATAAGTCTGTTATGTACCAACTGGCCCGCCTTCAATCTGTATAAGCAAGATGTTTACTCGGATGTCAACAAACTATATATTCGTAAACCAAACAAAAACGAAAATCATGTGTAACAGAAGCCCTTACCAAGTACTCTGTCCAAGCCTCGATATTTTTCTATTCGTAAACCCAACAAAAACCAAAATCATGTGTAACAGAAGCCCTTACAAAATACTCTGTCCAAACCTCCATATTTTTCTACACAAAAGAGACTTCGAAAACTGTTCTTTCTCACCGTTAATGTATGTTAAGCATATAAAGTACCTAGGTATTTACATTGATGATCATTTAAACTTGGACGAACAAATTACGCAAATATGTAAAAAACTGAGGGCTCTGTCGGCATGTATGGGACGGTTTGGGACGGTTGCAACATGCAAACCCGATACCAAGTATATCAGTCTTTAGCTGAAAGTGTTATTCGATATGGAATAACAAGATATGGCATGTGTGCTGCTACCAGGCAAATGAAAATAAATAACATTCTTCACAGGATATCCAAGAACATAGCGCATTGAACACGATTGCATGACTTTAAAACTACCGAGGTAATGAATAAATTACAGCTGCTAAATTTTTACCAACTATGCAGCTATAATATCCTGACTACTCAATATTATGACACCGAATATAAATCACCCAGGAAAAGAGACCGTTTACTGAGACAAACCGAGCGATACCACATGCCACGTGTTTTTACAATTTATGGAAAAAGAAATATATATAAATAACATTCTTCACAGGATATCCAAGAACATAGCGCATGGAACACGATTGCATGACTTTAAAACTACCGAGGTAATGAATGAATTACAGATGCTAAATTTTTATCATTTATGCAGCTATAATATCCTGACTACTCGATATTATGACACCGAATGTAAATCACCCAGGAAAAGAGACCGTTTACTGAGACAAACCGAGCGATACCACATGCCACGTGTTTTTACAAATTATGGAAAGAGAAACCGTTAATATTATGTGACGTTTTTGTTTAATACCCTTCCTTTGGAACTAACTAACATATTCAGCCTAAAAAATGTAAAGAACACTACAAAGAAATGGTGCCTTCTCTCTTCATAACATCCTAGGACACATATCGCGTAGATGACAAGGGACTGTGATTTTAAGTGCGAATGCACTTTATAAGCAACCCCAAACCATCCACCGCCGGCGGCGGTGGCGGCGACGGCGGCGTCCGCAGTGCTCCTCTATATTTAAAAAAGAAACAGCATCCGGCGCCAGGTTTCGATCCGAGGACTTTGCGGCCGCAGCGCGACGCTCTACCGACCAAGCCACGGACGCGACGCTGATATCAGTGTTAGTGACGCGCCTTATATCTTTAACGCATTCAAACTACGTCGTCAGCGGCGTGCGTTGGCGACTCAGCGGCGTTATAGCGGCTTGATAACTGCGTGGTGTACACGTGATACTACAAACCCGATGGAAGAGATGGAAGAGAAGGCGGCGAGGCGGTGGGCTGCGAGGGCCGAGCGCAAGCGCCGCAAGCGGGCCGACAACCGTGCATTCGCACTTTCACATTCTCCCCCTCGGGGAAATGCAGGGGAATTTTTTTATTGACGCGTGTACAAAAATGCATTGTTGTGTACTGCCTTCGATATTACGCTCTATATTTCCGTTCCTTGTCTTTTTTTCCTGTTTTCTCTTTGTTTTAACTTTTTTATTGTTTTTCTTTCTTCTCGTTTTTTTTTTCTTCAACCGTACCAGTCCAGTACGCGTTTATCTTCATGATACCGCTTGTCTTTTTTTGTCACGTTCCTTACATCTTTTTATACGTCAATGGCTGCTTTCCATCGCAATCCTTTCTTTTTTTACGTTTTGTTTTATCCCTTTCCACAAAAAGTACCACTACTGCCCGTCTGGTCGGGTGCTGCTGTTCTGCCTGCCTTCGCCCTAGCATTGCGTGCTTAGGAAGGCAAGGAAACCCTTTTACCACTATGATGTGCAATAAACTATCGATCTATCTTAGATGTTTCCAGGCTTGAAAATGTTATCGCTAGCACATCCCCACCTCGTATAATTGGCGGAGACTTCAACTCACACAACTAAATTTGGGGAAGTGCACACACCAATCGCCGCGGAGCAAGGCATGCTGAGCTGCTCATAAAACGTGGCTTGAACCAGTAAATGATGGTAGCGCCGCTTAACTAAAAATTTCAACAGTCAGCAGATGCATCGATCTTTCATTTGCCTCAAACAGCTTCATCCAAAAGTTTACTTGGTGTACTGACCTTAAAACGAGAGGCAGTGATCACTTCCCCAATTTTAGTATTATACCAAGATGTGTCTGCGTCACAGCGCGAAACCAACTTAAGCGCACAGACAAGGAAGCAGTGTTGTACGGAACGGCGTGACAAAGAACGGCATTCCTGGAACTAGTTCCTTTTTGGAGGAACAAAGGAATGCCACCGTTTCACTAGGTGTCGGTAGAACTGTAACGGTAACTGGTTAGGTTTATGAAGGAACGGCAGGAATGGAGTTCCTCCTGAAAACGATACATTGCTATGATTTAACCGTTTTTGATACCAAGGCTCGAATACAACAATCTACAGGTCGTTACTGTGTTTTTGCTTCCTACAAGCTGTCCAATTCGCCCCCGCCCTTCAGCGGAACGTGCTTCCTCGTAAGTCAAAGGCTGAAGAATAACCACGCAGCGGGCCGCAGCTTGTGCTTGCTTTCATGCCGGTCGAGCTAACGCGGCGTTCGATGGGTCAATAGCGCATTCGCGAGAATGCTTTGTGCCTTTCATAGGGCATCCTCAATTTACAAGTCCTGGACGGTCCGCAGGCAGTCCGAGGAATGCGTGAGGACCGGAAGTCCCATAGGAATGCACGGAAAGATCGAGCGCCGGATCGCGTCTGGGGCAGTCCGGAGACAATCCGGGACTTATAATCGAGGAGGCCCATAGTTTGTCTGGAGAGGGCAGGAAAGGTTGTCTAAGTCCGAGCGGCGCTAAAGGTCAATGTGAAACCACCGTATCTGTATATTATCAGGTGTAACTAACGCATTAGCGCGCGCGAGGCGCGGGTGCGTTGCTGTCGGGGGAGTGGCGCTCGCTGTGAGATCATTCGAAGGATCACGGGCTATAAATACTGCTCGGAGCGCCGCAGTGCCTCGGGATGCCGTACTGCTCGAAGTTCCGTGCACGCAGTTCCTCACCTGACATCGATCTGGCGGGAATGAGTCGACGGGAGAGCCAAGTCCTTTTGTATTGCACGCGTCCTGTTGACAAAGGACAGGAATTTCGTCATTGTTGGACGTAATTTCATAGCGTGCTGTATGGCCAATAACTGAGAAAGACCGCCCGAACGTATACGGCCAGCGTTTAGAGTTGCTTTAGTGTGCAGTTTACAACGTGTGCTTTGATTTTTTCTAGTATCAATCTTTTTTTACACACGTGAATAAGCTCCGCGTTATTTACTGTGCTTTTCCCTTATGCATAGTTCTAACCACAGCAACTAATTTGTGCGTCGCGTCCACATATTTTGCCATCCTTGCTTGTTTCCTTTATCTACTACCCTGATTGTGTTCGGTATACTTTGCAATTCTTGCGCGTAGATTTCATGTGTGACTACCCTGCTGACTTTATTTTTTTCTTGTTATCGTCTTCTGACTTAAACTTGTATGGCGAACCTCATAGCCGTTATTTCTTCTGCTCTGTTTTGTCAATCGCAAATTTGTGCTGTATGATGCGCAGAGCTTAGCTTTTGTAACCCCCTTACTCATTTCCCTGCAAACGGCCTGTAAGGTATTTTAAATACACTGCAATATTGAATAACCATTCATAAACGCCTATGTATCGTTCCTTTCGGCACACTTTCAATGGCAAGAGGTTTAATTATGTTCCTGCGTGTAACTTCCTATTTGCACATTAGAAGCGAATTTGTAAGGCCGTAGTGGAAAGTGCAAATGCGTTTCACCCATAGTAAACAAGCAGCAAAAACTGCAGTTAGGCATGTCTGGAGCTTGTCTCGTGCTTCCTTAAAAAAAAATTCGGCTAGGAGCGTTTCTGTGGATTCTTTTTATCTCCAGATAATTTGCTGCCGGTGGTGTTCCTATTCGTATAATATACTTAGGTCGGTGTGAACTTTAAATTTCTCACTTTATTTCATCTCATAATTATCCGACACCATATTTAAATTAAAAAAAAAATTAAATATAACTTTAATGTAACGACATGTTCCAATGTTCGAAAAGAAACTGGCACGAGTTCGTTTCTTATTAAAGGAACTTGTAACGGGAACTCGTTTCAAAATTTGGAAGGAACGAGGAACGAGGTTTCGTTCATGTTTTAGAGGAATGTGCACAACACTGCTGGGTAGCTTTCAAAAAACCGCTTCGACGTGGAGATAGCCGCCGCCACTTCCGACGGCGACCTAATACCAATCATGACGTGTTGTATAAAGGAGTCCTCGAGAGTCGTACGGGAGCGCCTCGCTGTGAAAACTGATGCAGAATACGAAAGGCTGCGTGCGATTCGTAGGCGCTCTGAAAGGGAAGCTCGCCGTACTAAATATTTAGAGGAATGAGGTAGGCCCTATTGCGTCGACAACGGTGGCGTGACTTCTGTTCTAAATTGGGCCGCCGGCCTCTCTCTCGGATATGGCAAGTCATAAAGGGCATGCGCAACGACAACCAGCAGCTCAATCCATTCTGGGCACTGTCATTACACGAGGGAATTTCCCAAAAATAAGCTGGTGAACAGTATTGTAGGCTCCTGTCTACCATTTCTATGCCTGAAGTGTCCTCTGTAGGTGTTTCTGACACAGTGCCACCAGCCTCCGTACCTGCCATGGACCTTCTATTTTCTATAGGCGAGAGGAATGCGGAAATGTCAAACGTCAAGAAAAGCTCTTCTCCTGGTTGCGACGGCAAAACATAGGTGGTTTCACACCTTTCTCATCATTCCCGCTTACGCCGTCTGGAGTATTATAACTCGACGTGGCTACGGAGTACTTTGCCTGCAGAATGGAAAAGAGCCACACTTACAGCACTCCTAAAACATGGAAAACAGCAAACATGTTAGCACTCTTTCCGACCCATAGTTCTACTTTGCAAAAGTAGAGCTATGGGACAAAAAATATGACCAAAATCATTAGAAAAATGATCTTGGATTGGAAAATGATTGGAAAAGAACGACTTGGTACGTGGAAAGCCGGAATCCTTATCTACCGGAAGTGAAGGGGTTTCGAGAAAAACATAATGGCTCTCGTTGCATCCCTAGAAGACGAATTACACCACGCACACATACCAACAGTGAGTTAACTGGACAAAGTAGGAATTGAATTCGGTGTCTCATACAGCCATTCTAGGGTCCCTTGCTGCGATTGGTCTTGGTGGAAGACGGTATGCATGTATATGCAGCTACTTGGATTGGCAAGAGCTTTTCATGAGCAAACCCGAAGGCCCTACGTCATGTTTCAGTATATTGAAAGGGGTACCTCAAGGAGTGGTTTTGAGTCCTGTGTTATTCAAAATTACTGTAATCAACCTAAAACATTTGCTTCCTCCTGGTGTGAAGGTCGCAATTTACGCCGAGGAAATCTGCATTTGGAGTGCAGCAAGCTCTCGCCTAAATACACAAAAGTGGCTCCAGAAAACTCTAAAAATATACCTGAATGCCTTGCACGGAAGGGCCTCCGCCTCTCACATGAGAAGATTGTTGTCATGGCATTCACCCGCAAGCGGATGACTCAGCACCCATTATTCCTTTGGGGGTCGTTGCCTGCATTATGTCCGCACTAAAAGATACCTTTCGATAACCATGCATCAAAACCTTCTCCCGGAACCCTGAGGTTGGGAGACTACTTACTCGCATTTCCTCGGTAGCGCAAGTCATAGGGTACCTTGCCGGAAGTCAATGCGGCAGTGGCTGTCAATGATGGGTGCTTCTCTACAAGGCTTATATCGATGGCTTGCTGCGTTACAGCCTGCCTGTTTTGCAGCGGCTGTCGAACACACGCAAAAAGCAGCTTGTTGGGGCGAGACATATTTGCCTGCACACCTGCCTTGTCCTCCCTAGGGGCTGTTCCTGCGCTGGTACTATGGCAAGAGGCTGGTTGCATGCCCTTAGAGTCTCTTCGGCTGCAGGAGACATTCCGAATATACCTGAGGTATCGATTGCCCACAACTAATCTTTTGACCCCTGTTGTACAGCGTAACGAAAGTTCCAGCTTCGTAGAGATGATAAACTCTAATTACATATCTGTACCATCCCAAGCGTGACTAACCATGCCGTCTGATTTCCCCCATGGACTCTCTCCCCTGTGTGCATAAACCTTAACATTCCTGGTGTCAACTCAAGCAAACTCTTCCTGAAATCTGCCTCCTTCAGATCACGCTTCCCCACGTCAGTGGCCGTTATTCACATGTGGCCCACATTTTATGGACAATTCATTTACACCTAACAGTAGTTCATCTGGCGTCTACGTTTCGTCAACCCGCCAAGTGCTGTCCTGCCGCCTTGAACGTGAAAGCTCATTCCCGTCGGCCGAGCTTTATTCAGTTAAGCAAGCCTTCCACTACATTCCTCTTCAACCATCACCGGAATGGGCTGTATTTGTGGATTCGAAGACAGCGCTGCAAACCCTACGGCAAGCCGGTTGCTTCAGCCTTCCCGACCATGTATGCCGCGACGTAACCTACCGGCACCATCTAGCCTACATTACTGGGAAACGTGTGACCTTACAATGGATACCCGCACATTTTGGCATTGTCGGCAACGGGAAAGCCGATGGGGCGGCTCACAGAGGGCTACAACTGTGCAATGTAATAAAAATTTTTTTACAAAGTACCAGGGTGCAGCTCTAGCAAAGCAGCTTGCCTTAGAAGGACGAAACCACCTCTGGTCTTTTCCCAAAACTCACCACCACTTACTGTACCATATATACTCCGACCTGAGAATGAGGCTTACAGAGCTAAACCCACGTCGACTTGAGACGCTCTACTATCAGTTGCGCCTCAGCGCAACCCTTAAGAACTACTACCGACATCGCTTCGGCAAACCACAAACCCTTATTGTGATAACGGTGGTTTGCCCGGGACTTTTCAAGGGATCCTATTAGAGTGTCCGGCGTACAACCACGATATGAAGCACTTCGCCAAGAAGATCGAGTGCCTCAACGACGGACTTTTATCATTGAGAGCTCTTCTTGGACCATGGTCATCTCTATTATCCCAGCGAAGAGTATTAGATGCACTGTTTGATTATTTACACTATATCGGTGTCGCAGAGACAATGTAGAACTATACATCCTCATCTTGTGAGGCTACCTGGACTTTTACGTGACCCACGGAACACCCCATGTTAACTTAATTTTTACCTCTTCCTTTTTCCCTCTCTTCCTTTCTGCTTTCTTTAGGGCCTTTATTCCATTAACCCGTCCCCGCAGAGTAGCATGTAGGCGAATACATGCCAGAAGACCTCTGTGCTGCCTTCTAAAAAAGAGCTCTCTCTCTCTCTCCCTCTCTTTCTTCTAGAAGCACACAAGGATGTAAGAATGAAGTAAAGGCGCTTTGTGCACAGACATTGCATATGATGGGTTTAGCCAACCACCACATTTTGTAGAAATCATAAGAAAATTGTCTTTCACATTTGAGCCCATAATTAAGGGAATACGCGGGAGCATCCAGAGCACAAACTTACTAAAAATTCCTGATTTAAAACATAGCTGACGAACAATATCTGACAGGAATTAAATGTGAAGCAAAAATAATGAAAGTAGTCTTTCAGACAGGGTTCAGAATTCTAGAGGAACTTCAAATAAATTTCAATACCACAAGAAGACAGGCGAGATTACCATGTACACGGCAAGGTGCAACTTAGCCAATTAGGCCACGGTGGTGGAAGTTACCAAAAACGTTTTGGGAAGGAATCGCTTCTGGACGCAGCCCGTCCCACTAATTTACCTCACAGGCAAGACAAACAAGGATCTGAAGATGACCTTTTTTCTGCTATGGTTAGCCAGACAAGAGGTAGCAGCAACAGGATGGCTTGCACACTCTGCGAGTTATGCATATGATGAAGCTGGGAAACTACTGGCAGGCCAATTTCAAAGTAATAATTGTAGAGGATCTGGATATGGATCACCTCTTGAGCTGGGAGACAGTAAGCATGCTCAAGAAATTCGTAAAATCTGCAAACTTCAGCTGAGGGTGCAGGTAACACGTTCTGATTCCAATTATTGAATGCACACCAAGGGAGCTTTGCACCAACGTTTGAAAAAGCAGTCCTGCTGGACCTATATTTTTTTGAAGCTGAACGGAGCCATAAATTATATCACGTCCACAGCAGTCAGAACCCAAAGCAGCACAAGTGTAATGTGTGCGGAGAGCTGGAACATTTCCGGTAATTTTGACAGGGAAAACACAGCATTCACAGGTAAGGATGGATGTGCAAGCACACAAAGCCAGACAGCTGCGGAGAACATTTTATGAAAATGAAACAGGATAAGAAGTGAGTACATCTCTGTGAGACAGCTTGAGCAAAACTCTTCTACAGTGTACAGATTGTTTTTTTTGCAATTGAAATTTATTTACCAAGAAGGGAATACATTTCGATTTGCAATACATTATCTGGGCCGATAGCAACCTTGCTAGTTCTAGTATCTGTTCTAGTGCAATACAAGTGCGCCAGGTGCGCCAACAAACAAATGTTCGCTTAATAGGTTTTCACTCATTTAGTTGAGTTCAGGGTAAAAGAGGACAGTGTACTTTTCTGGCTAGAAAAATAGGCTATACGTTTTGTTGTCGTCCGTTGAAGTAGTTGGGCCCTTCAGTGTTTCAGCGTTTCTGGTTTGTTCGTTGGTAAATTAACTATTCTACATTAAGGAAGAATATTTGTAAAACAACAATCGTACGTTCACATACCCGAATGCATTATAAGGCAAATTTCCAATAGAAAGCTCCGACACGTATTTTTTCCGCCTTCCGTTCAGTAAGATCGCCGTCAGTCAGTGTTGTAGGGACAGTGTAATGTTAAGTTCAGACTACCGACGCAAAACCCGTAACGGCATCTATGGACTTAAGAAAATGACATGTCCCGCAGTTCGGTTGGCTGGAACGTGAAATGACGTCAATTTTTAAAGAAATTACGACAGTTGCGACAACAGTCTGAACCCAGCCTAAGCCCGCACGGCATGGCCACCGGGGTATGCCGGCAGGAGAACCGGGTCAGCCGACGCCCAAATGAAAAATGGACGATCAGAATGAGGCTGTCGTTCTTCTTGATGTACCATCTGGGGTCACACACTTACCGTAAATGACGAACGCACTTAGGGCTCTTAATTATACAGTTAATTTCGTCCACACCACTGCCGAGAACTGTTAGTTCGCCTGTAGAGCCGCAGACACGACCTACCATATTTAGTGTGTATTCTTGTTAAGGTGTCCGCCTAACCCGTCTTTTGGCTCTGTCAGCATGACACGACTCACTACAGGATCACACCATTTTGCCTAGGGATCTCAAATTCTTTTAGCCACATGCAAGAGGTAAGGATAATTTATTTTGTGAGCAATAGCCGTTTCGGGCCATCGCGGTCATTCCTATCGGATGAAATTAGGAGGCTAACCTTAGTTTTCCGACCCCCGCCTCCACTGGAGCCTCCGGTCAGCGGAGATTCTTGATGTCGATTTCCCCGTGCGTAAAGCAATGCGCAGTCCTTCCCTCAGCCGAGTGGAAGGAACAAATTGAGGGAAAGAGGGACTCAGAACACGGCCCTAAATCTTTTTACAGCCCGTAAACGTAGTACACACTGTTTGTGACCGAAATACAGCTGGGGTAGTTACTTTGGCAGAATATTCGAGAAAATAGCGTGAAGTCTACGGTAACGGCAGACGAGGTTGGTATAACAATGACAAATAGGCACTGCTTTTCGTTTCTCCTCGTTTTCTCGCTTTCTTAAACACCCCACATAGCGCCCCGTGCACTTCAGGCTGTGTTGCCAATATACTAAAGAAGATATTTGCGCCTGATGACTTAGAAAGTCGTAGTAAGCCTCACAAAACACCGAAAACAAAACTTGACCCTCGTCGTATCATACCGACACAAGAATTCATAGCACGATTTTTTGTCATGAACCAAAAATATTGCGCATAAAAGAATAAGTTACGTAACACGCAGCGTTTTTCTGCCGTTCTGAATAGACGCGCTATTGACGTCCAAGCTCCCATATTATTTTGGGATTTCGACTCGTGTAGATTTCCGCATATTTTTGCCGGAGCTCGTAAACAATTTAACCTCTTTTTGTGAAGCGCTCAGCCCTTCGACAATCTCAAAGTTTGACCGTATTTCTTTTTATTCTATTTTTTTTTGCACTAGCTTCAGCCTGGACGTTACAAAAGAGGAAACTTTCTGGTCCTGCTTTTTGGGTGCTTCCGCAATGACCTTGTACAGGCTCTGTTTTGACCAAGTCGTCGTCCAAAGACAGCTTGCGTGCCGAACAATACAAGAAGCGAAAAGGTATGAAAACAATAAACGTCTTTTTCTCGTTGGGCACACTACAAATGGTTGCCTAAAATTTTATTATCGCCAACAATTTAGAGAGAAAGAGAGAGAGAGAGAGAGAGAGAGAGAGAGAGAGAGAGAGAGAGAGAGAGAGAGAGAGAAAGAGAGAATGCATTTAATGATAAAAGCCAGGTTAGCCGATCCATATCACTTAGCATGCTACGCCATTAGAATGAACGAAAACATGAGGGTCTGTGAGCTTGAATAAATAAATAAATAAAGAAATAAATAAATAAATAAAGATAAATATATAAATAAATAAATAAATAAATAAATAAATAAATAACAAAATAAGAAAAAACGAGGTGCTGCGGACGAGGTGCTTCCTCCCTCTTGCTGAGCCCAGGAGGCATTTTGAAGCTGCATTTAGGGTCAATTATATGCAGAGGCGTGTACTGACGTTCCTTGTCGGTACAAATGCACCGCTGTTTTCTCCAGGCAATCGAATGTACGAGGGTTGCCGCATCCTTTCTTGTAAAAGGAACGGGCAGCGGTGGAACAGACAGGTTGTGGGCCGATGAGGCTGCAGTATCATCTGCAACATTTCCGGCGACTCCGCAGTGAGCAGGAAGCCATTGCAGTTCGACGCTGTGCCGCTGTTGTGTTGCTTGGAGGTGCAGATGATGTATCTCCCATGTCATCTGGTCTTTCGGTAGTGACCCTAAGTATACTAGAGTGGACCGGGAATCAGTAAAAAAAGCCCATTTAGTGGGTCACTGCTTTAAGATGTAGTGAAAAGCAGCCCGCAGCCCAGCCAGCTCCGTAGCCATCGTTGACGTCTTGTGGCTAAGTGCGTCCAAATGGTGGTTCGCGACGATGGAATCCAAATCCCAACCGCCGAAGAGGTACCTGTCACTGATCTGTCCGTGTACACATGAGTATGGGCTCTTTGGTAAGTTATAATGAGCTCCGAGGAAAAAATTTCAAAGCTGGCGCCGGCATGGGTGCTTTTCGCTGGAAGCCAGAAACAGTGGTGGTGATTTTCATGGGACGGAACATCCACCGTGGGTGAAGAAATGGGGCTGGGACCGGGAAATGTGAAGGATTCATTTAAACCATTGATCTCACGGGATTCCTAGATTCATAGATTGCCGCTAGGCAGTGAAGAACTACCAACTGCCCAGAAAGTTTTTGGGTAGCGTAATGCTCAACGGGAAAAGAGTAGAGTGCTGTATAGTCAGCTGCTACATTTTCAGCTATCCTTCAGTTCAAATTTTTAATTGTTCTGTCTATCAAGTAACATTTATACAATCTATTCAGTTAAAGAATACAGAAACTAGGCTAAGGGAAGTGCAAACGATGACACGCAATTTTTAATGGCGGGTCATTTTGAACATTCCCACAGGCCTTAATCGTGGAAGAAATTGTGCTCTTGTTCTATAACTGTACTCGAGGGAATGCTTATAAAATTGCTACATTTATCATCAAATATATACGCTTCCACTGTATAATGTCGACATACGGTTCAGTGAGTCTGGTGATTTATTGAAGTATTAGAGAATTGTAAAATGTAGCCGGAATATCAGTAGCGACTTCCACCTTGCTTAGAGCAACGTCGTTGGGAGAATGGATCGCGCGTCAGGAATCATTATGTTATTCCTTATTCTGGACACTAATATCCCATTTCTGAACTTAACGATGTTACGGGGACTGTACAATTTGGTTGAACATTTTAATTATGATACGATTGAGATCCACAGACTTTCTTGTAAGAAAAGGCGAGCGTAACTCTTCCCAATGAGCTTTTTAACGTCGCTTGGAGACTCCTGGATAAAACAAAGGCGGGTACTTTCGAGCAAATCAAAGTTTCTTAACAAATTAATGTTTTGCCTACCTGGCCTGTTCGGATGCGCCCTTATATTGGTGAACCTGCCAAACGTAGTAAAGTCATGCTCGCCTTATTAAGTTAAAATACCAGTTCAGTCTCTGAAGAGTCCAGAAATAATCTTGAACTGGTTAAGTATGTATTCTCTATTGTTGTATTTGCTTCCACTTACGCAATATCTTTGCTTCGCAGAGGCTGTTCCTCCTGGCAAAATGCAATATGCAAATGTTCTTTTACTCATCAGAAAGGAAGACAACAACAATATCATTTTGTCACAGTGCTTGAACGCTCCGCCTATTTCTTAAGGTATTTCGGAAAATCTTGTTCAAAAGGAGCATATAATTCCCAGAAAAGTTTCAGGTGATACTTCACCTCATTACGGCTACAGATAAAATGCGGCAAAATTCGGAGTTTTCTACCTTTGCGCAGCATTCTTATTCCGCTCGTCTTTACTGGCATTCTTTACATAGACAGAATTGCCTATGACAAGAAGCATGCGTTGGAGTATGTTATTATTTTTAGATTTTTCTATGTTTTGTTTTGCCATATGTTGACGTTAATTGATTTTGATTTGATTGTACGGTGTAACGCGCCGACGCAACGCAGGAAATGAGGTGTGCCGTAGTGGAGGGCTCCGGATTAATTTTGACCACCTGGGGATCTTTAACGTGTGCCTAAATCTCTTACACACGGGCGTTTTTGCTTTTCGCCTCAATTAGAAAAGCGGCCGCCACGGTCGGGAATAGAACCCGCGTCCTCGTGCTCAGAAGCAGAACGCCTTAGCCACTAGCCACCACGGCGAGTCACATTATTGAAGCGATTAACTGCTGTGACTTCGGTGACTATATATTTATAAACCGATTCACGGAGCAATGCACAGTTGGTCCATTTTACCAATTTTTCAGCCGCGCTTCACGGTTTCTATTTTTGTTCTCATTTTGTAAGGAAGATGCTTATGATGCAGAGCTTCCATTGCGTTAGCTCTATTCTATCGCTCTTAATTGTCCTGTTTTCTCTGTATGTTGGGTTGTTCAAAATGCAGTACGAAGAATTATCTCCATTTCTGGGAGCCTGAAAATGGATCGATAAGAAGAATGCCGACTTTCTCGAACGAAAAAGAGGAATCTGGTTTTGGCTCTAGCTAACCAGGTGAAATGCTCGTGGAGTGCCTGTAGCGCTGGCATTGGAGCTGGACCCGACGTTTGGACTTCCCGAGTTGGACTTCCCGACGTGTTTTTTGCCAAAGGAGTCACTCTTGGGTGCGGTGCAGAGTTCGTATTACACCCATGTAACCCGAAGTAGGCTGTACATGCATACTGCGTAAAAGTGATGCTCGTATGTACGTTGGTACGACCAGATGGTATCTTGCGCATCAAGGCTTGTGATTGCTCCTATAAAGCAGCCGGTTGTGAAAGGAGTAGTACCTCAGAGCCAACCTGTATCGCTGAGTAGCACTGATGAGGGGTTGAAGGCCCGGGTTCTTTCGCTGCTCCGTTAGAAATGTCGTATGGTCTGGAAACGTCGGGTCCACATCTGTTGAAGATTCGTAAAAATTGTCTCCTTCACAGTTACTTTGCGTAACAGGAAGTGGGAAAGGGGAGTGAGGATCCGAAGGCCGAAGGCTGCATTTGGAAGTTGCCACAAAATCGTACTGTTAAAGTCTTAGAGCGCATTTGCTAGTCGACCATTCGGGTTACGGAGCCCAACCAGCCAGCAGAGTGCGTAGTGTTCAGTGACAATTCAAAAGAGGCGGCCATGTACGCATGAAAGAAATTTGGTGTTTGCAAAGATCACAGACAAGCATTCTTGCTCAATTGATGTGTAATTTCCCTCACCCTTACTAATGCAGCGGCTGGCGTAAGCGATCACGTGCTGTGCTTATACTGCGGCAAGTCCAATGCTGCTAGCGCCTGCATGCATTTTTGGTAGGAGCACGGGGAGCATGGTGCCGAAGCATGGGTTCCGATGTCAAAAGAAATCTCAACTGACCGAACGTGGCTTCGCATTCGGGTGTTTATGTTAAGAGAACATTGTTCGGCAATATGCCTGTCAGACGAGACGTAAGGTCAGCGAAAGTAGGAACAAGGCGACAGAAGTACGAGCAAATTCTCAAGAAGCTACGGGCTTCTCGCACTGTTTCGAGTTGCTTAAAGCTCTTAACTGCTGAAACCTTTTGAGGGTCGGATCTAACGTCATCCTTGCGATAAGGTGTACAAACAGCGTCTGACGTTCACAAAGACGGCGTTTTTTTTTAAATTAAGCACCAGGCCAACGCTTTGTAGGCATTGTAGAACGGTCTCTAGGCGTGTGTTACGCTCGTCAAATGTTCGTCCGAATATCCAAACGTCGTCCAGAAAACAAAGAAAAATTTCCCACTGTAAGCCTCCCTGAATCGTGTCCATGAATTGTTCAAATGTCCCTGATACGTTGCAGATGCCGAAAGGCGTGTCTTTGAATACGAAAACACCGTGCGGAGTAACTAAAGCGTTTTTTTCTCGTTTTTTTTTGTGCTTTGGGTCCTTCAGTATCTGCCAATAACCGAATTCCAGTGTCTATGGTGTGAGAAGTGCGGAAGGCCGGAAGTGTCGTCTTGGAATCATGTTGTGCAAAGTAGAAGATAGCTACAAGTTTTCAGAGGACATCGACCAATACATCACGTTCAGTTGATGCGAGGGGTTTGGCCACCATAATACAAGCTTGTTGTCCAATATATCAATGTCGGTAAAAGCAGCTTCATGGTGTCTCAAGATACTAACTAAAGCTGTCTCCTTCTCCTCATACTTTGTAAGTTTCCTACCTTGCGGTAGCACGATACTTGGAGCTGACCAGTTGA
>NW_027526460.1:142474321-142661821 GCF_048455015.1 Haemaphysalis longicornis | reverse complement strand
CCTCTTCGGCAGAACTATTAGCAGGACTGAGAGTGAGAACCCTCGATACCAAGATCGTTTTTGCACGCATGCTTGGGAAATCTACGACCGCTCTCATCACCTTCGAGGGAAATACAGTGCCGAGGGCGGTGTATTTCTATGGCGGTGAGATGACGTGCTACTTGTATAAAGCTACCAGACTGGTTTGTCAAATATGTAGAAAGACCGGACATCGAGCGGACGTATGCCCCGAACCCGACATCAACATTTGCGCACGCTGCGGAGAAGAACGCCCCAACGAAGACCACAGCTGCTCGCCACGCTGCGCGTTGTGTAAAAAAGGACATCTTACTGGCGCAAAAGAGTGCGAGCTGAAATTCAGAAACCCAAAAATACCCCCGGGGCAACAGGAGCAAGCCTGCCAATCAACAGAAGCAACCCAGGTGGTTCGACGACGAATGGCCCGAGCTCCAAGGACGCCAAGCGCAAGAAGAAACACAACCAGCTGACCGCACCCCCCAAACGAGGAAGGAGGATGCCCTACAGAAGAAGAGAAGCAAAGAAGCCGTCAAACGGGTGAGCTGGACAGGTGGAGCCTCCCAGGACCTCAGGCAGTCTTTATAAAAATTCCCCGGCATTTCCCCGAGGGGGAGAATGTGAAAGTGCGAATGCACGGTTGTCGGCCCGCTTGCGGCGCTTGCGCTCGGCCCCCGCAGCCCACCGCCTCGCCGCCTTCTCTTCCATCTCTTCCATCGGGTTTGTAGTATCACGTGTACACCATGGTTATCAAGCCGCTATAACGCCGCTGAGTCGCCAACGCACGCCGCTGACGACGTAGTTTGAATGCGTTAAAGATATAAGGCGCGTTACTGACAATATCAGCGCCGCGTCCGTAGCTTATTCGGTAGAGCGTCGGGCTGCGGCCCGCAAAGTCCTCGGATCGAAACCTGGCGCCGGACGCTGTTTCTTCTTTAAAGAGCGCTGCGGACGCCGCCGCCGCCGACGCCGGCGGTGGATGGTTTGGGGTCGCTTATAAAGTGTATTCACACTTAAAATCAATTAAAACAGATGAAATAAACGAACTGAAGAAACTCATCCTAGACATTAAGGCAGAAAATGCTATGCTAAGAGAGAAACTAGAAAAATACGAACGCGCACAACATGACACAGGCTCTACCACTGCAGGCTTTCAGAATCCCAGAGAACAGTCGAGTGCAGACACGTCAATGTGGCAACAACTTCAAGACTTTAGAAAGAAAATGAGAGCCGAAATCAGAAGGTTGATAGCGGAAATGGTAGTCTCCAGGACAAGTCCCAAAAAATCTAGCAAGAGGAAACTATCGAACACACAAGGCAGTAAGACCGTCAGGCACATCGTAATGCAGGAAAATTCAAACATGAGTACGGAGGAATCGGAAAGCGACGACGATATAGTCGCAGTGTACGGCACTAACCATGACGCCTAAATTGAAAAACACGCAAGAACAATTAGTGATATGGCAGTGGAACTGTAGGAGCATTAACAAGAAAAAAAATCTCCTGGAAGCCTACATAGACAAGAAGGACATCAAGCCCGACATTATATGTATTCAAGAGGCAGGATGTCTTACCAACTTAAGGGGCTACAATAGAATTGATACATCCAAAGACACCAGGGTGTCTACGTACGCTAAAAAAGACGTAACATGCAATAGATACGATCTTTCTACGAAATCCCCGTCTGCCGTTCTCGTTGAAGTAATACCTATGCAAAGGAAATGTAAGAGCTTCTTTGTTCTCAACGTATACAGCCCACCGTCCAGCAACAAGGAGAACTTCGAACCGCTCTTTAGAGAAACAATGAATATAGTCGCCAAAAATAACGTAATCCTTCTCGGGGATATGAACGCCCCGCACAAAGAATGGAATTATAACTTTGACTCTGCCAAAGGAAAAAATCTTGTCAATGCAATGGAGGCACTTAACCTGCACACGATAAACGACACAGCCTTCCCCACTAGAACGGGTAACAACCGCAGTGTGGATACGTGCCCCGACCTAACAATAGTTCCCGACATGGATGGCCTCACCACCTGGCTTAATACTAAAGAAAATCTCGGAAGCGATCATGACATCATCGAAGTGAAGATATGCTCAGACAACTACAGAAGAAGGCCCAGAAAACAAAAGATGACCGATTGGAACGCTTTTCGCGAAAAGCTAGGGGCCCTCGGTGACATACAAGAAATAGGCGCATGGTCCGGCAACATCAAGGAAGCCTTTCATAAAGCAACCAAAGAGTACGGACAGGAGAACGAATACTTGTGCGTTGACAGCTACCTGATCAGTCTGTGGGACAAGAAACAGAAACTGTACAAACGATGGAAGAAGAAAAGACACAATAAGAAGCTCAAGCTTCGCATCAGAAACTTAGACAAACGGGCCAGAGATCATGCCAGCAAGCTCGCAAACCAAAACTGGAACGATTTTTGCGAATCGCTTAAAGGCACCCTGAACACCTCCAAAACATGGGCTATTATCAAGGGCATGTTGAACCCCGAAACAAGAAGGAGAGAAACGAGTCACCAACTCATCAAAGTGGCTCACAACTTCAAAGGTACTAACAACGAATTGATTTTGGCTATTAAAGAGCGATTTGAACTGGGTCGAAACATCCCACCGGTACGCAGGAACTATCAAGGTAGCCCCAATGACTTACTTGATAGAGAAATCTCGAAGGAAGAGCTACAACAGGCTATATTGGCCAGCAATAAAAAAAGCGCCCCTGGTGCAGATGGAATAACAAACAATATGCTAAGAAACTTAAACGATGCTCAGATGGAGGCCCTGGCCAAATACATAAACGATTTGTGGCTCGAAGATCGACTACCCCCTCAATGGAAACACTCCACGATAACAACTATACCCAAGCCGGGGAAACCCCTTGAAATAAAAAATCTAAGACCAATTTCTCTTACCTCATGTGTCGGCAAAATCTACGAAAGAATAATTACGACAAGACTTCAAAAGTACATAAAAGAACACCAACTTTTTCCGGACTGCATGATCGGTTTCAGGCAAGGACTGTCCACCCAGGACGCCTTTCTACAGTTAAAACACGATATCATAGACAACGATAACGACCAAGATCAAATCATCCTCGCACTGGACCTCAAAGGCGCCTTCGACAATGTATCGCACGAGTCTATCCTTAAGGCCGCCGAGGAGACACAGTGCGGGGAAAGAACATACAATTACATTAGAAACTTCCTATCAGACAGAACAGCAACAATCGGCATAGGCAACACTCGATCCGACCCCTTTAAGGCACCAAACAGAGGCACGCCCCAGGGATCAATTATCTCGCCTCTTCTGTTCAACTTGACAATGATCAAAATTGCTAAGAAACTGGAAGAACGTGAAGAAATTGGAAAAGTCATATATGCCGACGACATTACTATCTGGACGAAAAGCGGAACATTGCAATCTAAATTAGATCTGCTTCAGGATGTTATCAACGACCTCCAAGATCCGATCATAAAAAATGGCTTGAAATGCGCCCCTGAAAAATCCGAACTCATCAGGCTAAGGTCGACGAGAAACAACATCCCTCCAGGCAGCATTATGCTGGATGGACAGAACATCCCTTTCCGCCCCGCAATAAGAATACTAGGCATGGTCATTCAGGAAGACAATAAAGCCACAAATACTCTCAACAAGCTTGGCAAGACGGCTCAACAGCTGGCCAGAGTAGTAAGAAGGATTACAAGAGCTAGGAAGGGCATAAGAGAGGAGGACACCCTCCGCCTTGTTCAGGCCCTCATAATGAGCCGCATTGCATATAGCCTCCCCTTCCACCGGATGGACCACAAACAAGAGGAAAGGGCCGATGCCATAATAAGAACAGCTCACAAGACCGCTCTAGGCCTACCAATTTACACATCCAACGAAAAATTCCTGAAGCTTGGCGTACACAACACCTTCAGGGAAATCAAGACTACGCTATTAGATGCCCAGAAAGAACGCCTCCTCAAAACCAGAACGGGCAGAGAAATTCTCAGAAGATCTGGACAGGAGGTTCATGCAGCCTTCATTAATAGGATGGTTCATTTAACACCCGCTCAAAGACACTGTATCAAGACCTCTCCAATTCCCAAGAAAATGGACCCCACTCACAATAAGGGCAGAAGATTGGCAAGAACTCGCTACATCCGAAAAACATATCAGGACAATCCAAACGCAATCTACACCGATGCGGCCGTAAACAAGCAAGGCAATGCGTCAGCCGTAGCTACCAATGAACAAGGGAAGATGCTGGATTTCATCATTACCAAACAACTAAATATTCAAGAAGCAGAAACTGCTGCCGTCATACTAGCAATCAGATGGGCTGAATTCAAGAATAAGGACTCAATAATTATCACTGACTCGACCACGGCCATAAGGAACTTCATCTGCGGCATCGTCCCAAGGAATGCTGAAAGACTTCTCCCAAAAATTCTAAAACAGAACCACACACTTGTCTGGACTCCCGCCCATCAGGGGCTAGAGGGTAACGAGGCGGCCGATTCTCTTGCGAGGACTACCATACACCGCAGAGACCCGGAACATTCGTACGCCCTCCCTGCTTACTGTCAAGACACAGACAAATTAGCATCCTACAGGCTTCACCGAAGATCAATGCCTACGCCACACCCCAGCCTAACTGCTGAAGAAGCGAGAAATCTTAGAAAAATACAGACAAACACCTACTTACATAAGTCCAGACTATCACTTATGTTCCCAGAAAAGTATAATGAGGACTGTAAGCAGTGTCACCAGAAGGCCGATCTATTCCACACAGTCTGGAATTGCCCAATTACTTGGGACAAAAATACCCACCAAACCTCATTAGAGTCCTGGGAGGAAGCCCTGTCCAGCCCGGACCCTGCACAGCAGCTTGCGCTGCTTAGTAGGGCCAGGGATGGCCAAATAGCTTCTGGGGTCCTGGAATTTGGATCCCACCCTTGATCTCTCCCCCTTTTCCCTCACCCCTTTTCACCAAATAAAGTTTACTACTACTACTACTACTAAATCAAGATTATGATGATTATGGCGTTAATTGGGGTGATGATGATGATTATGACAAAGAAGAACCTTGAAAAGGGAAAGGGAAGTCCACAGAAATTCGGAGCCAATGTGCCTAACCAAGTCGGTTGGCCAGTTAAGCGCTTGATTTTCTTGCTTGTAAATTTTACTTGTAAGCTTGTAAGCTATACTGTAACTGTCTTCTGAAATGTCGCTCGACTCCTGTCATTTGGTGTTTGCTTGCGCAAATATATATTGCCTTGTCCAGATCACCTGAATTTAAATTTTAATCAAGCGTCCTGTCTGTATCGACGTCTGATCCCTCGTTCGTTTTCTGCAATTCCCCCTCTGGAGCATGTTGTGCCCTACCGCGCAAGCTTTTACTTCATAATAGAAAGTTAACGTCATCATGGTTGCCGAGCGACACCGCCTGCTAGAAGTACGAATTTGGTTCCACGAGGTGACTGCGCGTTCAATGCTGAACTGGGCATGAGCAATGAACCACGAAAAGTGAAGTCGAAATATTTACAGGTGCCGCAGTACAGCCTGGGTTGGCATTTTAATGTGTGTGCCATGTTTTCTCCTCCGGACCCCTTCATTTCCTTCAACAAGGGTAGGAGAAGTAAACCGGGAACGATTAACGTGGGTGCCGTTCCAAAAGATTTCATTCAGAACACACCTTGCTTCTTTTGTTGCCTATCTCGTGACTTCACATGGTGCATAAGCGTGACCAGATGCATGCTCGGCGTGGATTCTATTCTCGGGGCGAAGCCCCTAAGGGGCTCGGGCTGTCGGTGTCTCATGTGGTTACGAGACTAAAACACCGAGACACTCGTTTTCCAACGCTTCGTGCTTCAAGGACACGATACTTTTACAGCAAAACTGTATACCTCGTCCCGCCAACAATTTCATCTTCGCGGGCAAAAACGCCCAGGCGCCAAGGCCTAAGTCGTCGAGTGCTCGCGTCGAAACAGCATTATACACTTCATCATAGTTTCGAAACCGCATCACACATCGAACCCGCATCATCGAAACCGCATCATACAGTTATACACTGCAAGCTTCGCCCTTCACCAGGTTTGACGGTAGTGGAGATGGCCCGGTTTTTGTTTTTCTGTACGCTGCTTTCCGGGATTCACGCCCGCATTCGCATTCTCTACTCCTTAGTCCACTTTGCATGGACTCGACAGCTGTGAGTGGACAGAAGAAAAGCACACGATTTTGGTGGTGGTAGCACATACTGGCTTTCTCGCCATTGCTTCTTTAAAACTTTTTGCAAGCCTTCTTACCGCGAAGCGTTTATAGACACGTTCAAACGAAAAAAATTGGCCGCGTATCTCCCTCCTTCGCCACAACTATCTTCAAAAGCCCTAGCCACGTAACGGCTTCTCCCATCTCTCCCGTCCACCTCTCACGTTGTTCCCCCTGAGTCTGGGTGCTCTATTATAAACGCCATAGAGGCTTGCTGACCTTAATTAAATTTTTCTGTGTTCGCACTGCTAAGGCGCCATCTGTTGCGATATTTTATTCTGCTCGGTTTGCCGCTCGAGCCACGAACTCCACCATTGAGTGCGCGCCCTTTTTGTATTTGAATTGTGGTTACAATTTTGTTTGTAATGCGTTCTGTGTTCTTGCTATTGCAAATATAAAGTGCACATCTACTTCCAATAAGAAAGGACTGCCTACTACCAGTTATGTATTGATGCTTTGCCTCGAATACACCTTTTTGCGCAACAATATTGACGAGTATGCTGTACAATACCACATGTGGTGGTTTGGAATGGTTTTGCCAATATAAGCTTCTTGTTTCCGTATTCTTTCATTTTTCTGGCCTGCGGCTGAATCGAGGGGAAGGCAGACAGACAGAATAAAGGGCTATAAAATAAAATAAAAGCCCAACCCGTACCACATATGTATCACAGGTGACGCCAATTAAAAATAAACAAACTGGACCGAAGTCAAAAAGAGAATTTAAGAGACAGGAAAATAAGAAAGAAAGAAGAGAGATCTATCACACAGACCAAAATTTCGGGTTTCAGTAGTCCAAGAAAGGCTATCGTCGTTAAAAAAAGGACGCTCCAGCCGTCACAGCGACTGAGGCACCCATAGGCGCACATCAAACCGGCTGTGCTCTCAGTGATCAGCGCGTGGAGACACCGAGGCAGGTGGCGCCACCTTTTCATGATCCCCGAGGGCGCCGGCTGTTCCAGCCCTATCTCTGTTGCGGGTCCCAGCCGGTTTCTACGATGCCGTACTTGCAAGCGACTCCGCGTCAGAGACTTCATTTTTGATGATCGCGCTTTCAGCTAAGTTTGTTGAGATTTCGCCACTGCGCATATCTCGCCGGTAAGTTCAAGAAAGCTGCAAATAAACGTTCACGCGTCCGTAGATGCAGACGTAGACTTCTAAATTTGCCGAGAATAAATGTGAGGGGGTCTGAGCATTTTTTTAAATTGTAGGTGCCACATAAAATGTCCCAGTCTGGATGGCTAGAGGTGCTGGCGCGCTACCCGTGCACCGGTAGGAAAGATCAGTTGTAGATGTCCCGGCATTAGTTTTCATTGATTACACGTTGTCTTTCCAGGTTATTGCAGAGGTTTTTGCATGTTCGGGAGCTAGAAATTTAAGAATGCTTGAAATTGGGTTCATTAAAATACCGCTGCGATTTACGGGAATTAAAAAGGACCGTGTTGAATTTCGGCTTTAAATTACGATTTAGCCGCTAGACCACTCAGTGTGCCATAGAGAAAGTAAGCCGGCAAGATTTGTGTACACAGAGCCAACTGGGCTTCCTAGAACCAAAAGCAAGTGCTGGAACTGCGGATTCCGCCCAGCTCGTTTGGAAGGTAATGAGACTGAGTTTTTGTCGCTTCTACGTTTCTTTTCCGTTTGCCGCCTTCCAATCTATTCCGCTAAATTCCAGAAGCAGGGCTTAGAAGGCAATGCTTGAGGATTGCACCGTAGGAGCTGTAGCAAATCGGAGAGAGCCAGCGGAGCGCGGCTGGAGGCGAGCGATTTGGATGAGAGTGCAAACAAACAGAGGCGAATAGTAAAAAGCAGCGCGCAACCCGAGAGAGCCGCACGCCGTACAGGAACGAGTGGGCGTCGCTCCTTCGACGAGCAGCCACGTCAAGCGGATGTAACGAATGGGACGGATTTTTTCCGCTGCATGTATTGATTTTGGACCTCCTCTGTTCGTTCCCCCGCGTCAGCATCACGTGGTCCTCCAAGCGGTTTCCCCCGCTCACCTATTTCTCCTTTTTGGTTCTGCCGCTTCTCCCCCCCAACTTTATTCCTCCTTTTCGCCTCCGCCGTATGTGTGACGCCCGGCCTAAATTTCCAATTCTATCGAGCAGATTCTATTTGCGGGTGTGTGGCTTTCGGGCTTTCACAGCCTCATCCCAGAAGGCGTACTGATCGTTGGAAACGAGTCCACTGAAAGGGAAAAGAGTATTAAAGGCGGCACTGCGGGCATTCACTGACTGCTGCCTTTCGCACTAAAGCGATGGGCTGCATCAATTTTTCACCAACCAAGAAAGTAGGTTTGTTCATGAAGCGATTGTCAGAAAAGGCCCTCACAATCCCTAGGCCCGGTAAACGTACCACTGGCCATGGTAAAGGTGTGGTGCCACAAACTTTCAGATCTTTTTCAAGTTAACGCTTCTGTGAATGAGAATACCGAACCAATTTTCTTCTAAGTCACCGGTAAATTAATGATAAGTGTGATCATTTGCGGTTTCTTTTCGATTATTTGAGCTTCTCTAATGCGATAATGTGAAATGAAACGGAAGTGACGAAATCAAGTATCTTGCTTTGGATGGCATTGATCATTTTTCTTCAGTATCGCTACGTCGTTGATGTGTCGACAAAAATTAGCAATTCAATCACTGTCGATCGATGTGAAGCACACAATTTTCGTTGGAAACAGCAGGTTTGAAAATTGCAATTGCAGAAAGCCATCGCGGCATATTCAGCATTCTCTATCGTCCCCAAATGACAAACTACAGACATTTTATCATGTCACAGAAGCTTTTTACGATTATATACGCTTCGTAACGAGTGGCAGCAGTGAAATCTCTTGAGTAGACGTGAAGGGAGAGCGAGAGTCGCCAAAGTACGTCACTTCCCCACGCCAGCGTATACGGCAAAAAAGTCACACAGAATCTCCCCTGGGAGTTACAATGCGAATGCGCATTTTGTGCTGTCCAGCAGATCGCGCAGAAACAGGGGCCATCTTATTTGCGACGACTGGGAAGTTTGTAGTTTTCTCGAAGACCCCGAACTGTTCACCGTGCTTTAGCTGTTTCATGGACATGATGGAGAGTCCAGGAAAAAGGAGGCGCATTCAGATTTTGTTCAATGGCGGGAAATGATTTTGCTGCGGCGAGAAGCGCTAGACGTTGCTGCGAGAGGCTAGGAATTTAGTCGTCGCCCAGAGGTATGCGAAGCAGAAAATGTGCGAAACCTTCGTCGTGGAACGCTTGATGTATCAAAGACGGTTGGTGACCGCTTTTACGCATAACATAGTTTTCGTAAATGTTTATCTTGTGTCATTAACCTTACATTGATTGATTGATTGATTGATTGATTGATTGATTGATTGATTGATTGATTGATTGATTGATTGATTGATTGATTGATTGATTGATTGATTGATTGATTGATTGATTGATTGATTGTAGGGTTTAACACGCCGACGCAACGCAGGCGATGAGGCGCGCCGCATAGGGGAGGGCTCCGGATTAATTTCGACGACCTGGGGATCTTTAACCTGCGCCGAAATCTCGTACACACGGGCGTTTTTGCTTTTCGCCTCCATCAGAACAGCGGCCGCCGTGGCCGGGAATTGAACCCGCGTCCTCGTGCTCAGCTCATTAACCTCGCAGAATTTGCTCGTCAATCTTTAGATAAAAGATACTGTTGTCTCTGTCATACCTCATAAGAGCTGTCGATACTCTGTCCGCATTGCTTGTGTATTGTGTAAATCACTAAGTGTGATAATAATCCACGGGCAGTAAAATAGGTAGGAAAGTTTTTTTCCGTTGAGAAGGCAGGTTGTAATTCTAAACGTAGTACAGTCAAGCCTGGAGTACATCACACCCGAAGTTACACAGGGTTGTTTCGGCTCCGCTATTATTTTTATTTCATATTAATGATATTGCCACGAACCATGTATTTTTTATTTATTGTTTGTTTTTACTGCCGGGCCACGCCCGGCTGTGTTATCTACGTTCCAAGCTAAGTGCAGCTTCCATTCTTTATTTTATGCCGCACGGGCTATCACATTCAGATAAACAGACTGTTTCGCCCTAACGTCGCTAGCCCAGAATAATCTTCTGTGATCTACAATGTTCTGGATGCGAATCGACGGTTCCAGAAACACTTGCGCCGAAAGATAAAAGCCTGCAGAGCAGACGCCGTGGCATTCGAATCGCCAGAGCTCACCTGCACGCGTCACTTTGTTGACTGCCGTTTCGCCGCCTCTGTATTGTTTGAGTTGTTAGGGGAGCACAAGTTCGCTCCAATAAACTTGTTTTCCTTGAAGGCAACTACGTCGTCTTTGACTTCGTGACAATATCACTTTTGAAATTAACTTTGTAACAGACTTTTTCAGATTATTTTAGCAAAATCAAATCGGCTGAAGATGCCGATATTCGAAGTGAAAGAGTGACATCGACAAAAAAGTAAGCAAGTTGGTTTGAAAATGCACTATTGGTTTAATTTACGCAAAGGTATTTCGTGGGCTTTACAAAAAAATTAAATGAAATCGCTTTTGTTATGACCAATGAACCGCTATGTCAATTAACAAAATACAAATATGTACGGTTTATTTTACGTGTAGCCTTCACTGGCAACGCAAAGTTGACTATGTGGCAGCTAGAGCATGTAGGGCATTAGGTAAATACTTTTGCTCAGGATGGTATGCTAAATACCTCCCTTCCGAATGGAATGATTTACTCTACAAGTCAAACGTAAGGTCAATCATGGAATATCCGTGCACGGTATGGGATCCGCCGACAATGTGTGCTCAGCAGGAATTGTAAAGGTTACAAAGTTTAGCGGTGCGCTTTGTTTTCTGAAAAAGGAGTGTGTGATATAGTGCAACGGGAACGAAAGCACAACTAAAATTCGGAAAATCCGCCGACAAGAAAAAAAAACAAATTTGTACTGAAATTTAACATGCGGTTTGGGATATAGTGCAACCGGAACAAAACAAAAACTAAAATTCAGAAAATCGGCCGCGTCGCCAAAAAAAAAACATCAACTTTTTACTGAAATTGATCATGCGGCGTGGAATATAGCACAACCGGAACATAAAAACAGATAAAGTTCGGGAAATCCGCCGCCGCCGCCAAAAAAAAAAAATATCAACCTTTCTGCTGAAGTTTATCATGCGCTGTGTGACAGCGCAACCTAAACAAAAGAACAACTGAAGTTCGAAAAATCGGCCCCCCAAAAAAACATCCACTTTCTACCGAAATTTATCATTCTCAAGCAGTCATAGCGCGGAAAGGAAATTTTTATTGGCATCACAGCGAGCGCATCAAACATTTATTGTTAGGAAATACTTCTGCTAAACTCATTCATTCCGGCTGTCTTTCTTCCCCCAGACCATCCGCAATTGGAGCAACTTCCCTTGCGACATCGTCTCTGTTACATCGAATGAATCATTCGTTGGACGTCCGTGTAAAGCGTTTTGTTTGTGCCCACAACTTCATTTATTTTGTTTTATGATCTCGGTCACTTTATGTGTACTAGTTCTGTGTTGTGTATCTGCATATACAGCTGTGTTGTAAGTATGATATGCCGCAAGCCGGATGTGCAGTTGACTGCATCTTTATATTATTTTGTTCTGCGCACGTTTCTCCCCACTATGCGTATTAATAAAGAAATCAAAGTGAATGAGTGTGAAGTTCGCAGAAACCACAATCTAGCGGACGCAACACGAAGTTTCCAATTCGTCTTCGAGGAAAATTTCTACTAAGTGCATCAGACTCGCGATAATTCAAACTCAAATAATTCGAACTTTCGGTTAATTCAGACCAATTTCAACATTTTGCTTGGCCAGCTATGTTTTCAATGTATTTTAAAGCCGCTGTATTCAAACTGCCCTAATGCGTAAATTCGGTTAATTCGTACATTTTTGCTTGTTCTAGCCGGGAATTGTCTGCTGAATTGAATGCTTCTAGCTGCACATTTGCATCCTTATATCACCAACAGTCCCAAACAAAGCCGATTACCTGCATGCACGCACCAATGCGCAACCGCGCGCGCCAACAACCGCCTGAGGAGTAAGTAAGAAAGAAAGAAAGAAAGAAAGAAAGAAAGAAAGAAAGAAAGAAACAAAGAAAGGAAGAAACAAAGAAAGAAAGAAAGAAAGAAAGAAAGAAAGAAAAGAAAGAAAGAAAGAAAAAGAAAGAAAGAAAGAAAGAAAGAAAGAAAGAAAGAAAGAAAGAAAGAAAGAAAGAAAGAAAGAAAGAGAGAAGGGAAGAAAGAAAGAAATAGAGAAAGAAAAAGAAACAAAGAAAGAAAGGAATAAAGGAAGAAAAAGAAAGAAAGAAAGAAAGAAAGAAAGAAAGAAAGAAAGAAAGAAAGAAAGAAAGAAAGAAAGAAAGAAAGAAAGAAAGAGAAAGATGCTGGCATCGAAAACTTAGTTTGTTTTGTACTCTCATACGAAGACAAAGCAGTCGTTTATTCGCGATTTTTTTTGTCAAACTGTAAATTAGCCCTTAAGTATTGTGTGTTAATGCTGTAGTATTGCTAGTGGGCGTGAATGTTGTATTATTGTATATATGTGAGAATGTTTCATTCCAACACAAGTTTACACGAAGTTATATTTAAGGAACTTGTGATAATTCAAACTACAGATAACTTAAACAACATCCTGAGGCCCCCTTGAGCTCGAATTATCGCAAACCCACTGTATTTTTTGGGGGGGGGAATCCTGTAGCTGTTGTAACCGGATGACCGTCGCCGACGCGTTGCTGGTGGCGCCATGTCTATGTTATATCGCGTTTTGTTTAAATTTTCAATTTTATTTGTCAACCACAGGCTTCCAGAGAAAGCAGTGATGCGAGGGTGCAGGCAAAACGTCTGTTTTGCACTTGACAAATGCCTGCGCCCTGTCTGGACTTGTCCATGTTCAACTTAGCAATTTCTTCCCGGTGATTTTCGATGTACCGTGTCTGTATCTACCATGTTTCGTCATCAACTACGTTATCCCTTCAATCCCTACGGGGCTCGGTATCCCAAGATAGTATGTCTCGCGCTTGTTCTCCATGGCGGCTTTCTCTGCAGAATCTCTGTCAGGCTGCACCGGAATCCCGTTTTTCCTTTTCTGTCGCTTCACCTCTGTTCACAGCAGCGGGGGCGCCTTGTACCGCCTCCCGCAGTTTCTCTGGCAGCCGGCACACAGCCGACAACGTCGATCTTTATATTGCATCCGAAGGGATAAATTCTCGGCCCGTCTGCGAGAAACGTTCCACCGATTCTTGACGTAAGGCGTGTGGGCAGTAGCAGCCTGGTTTTTTGAATCTTTGCGAAAGGTGCAGCATCTGCACAAAACGGTTAGGGCATATAAACGAACTTGTTGACTGCTTGCGCACCGCTCACAAACCGAGCAAAGTCCTGTGATGTCGTCCGTTATAAAGGCAGCCGGTGCAGCCAGGTTCCCATTCTGGTTCGGACGGCGACATGGTAAGTGGAAGGTGAGCCCGTTAAATCAGCGCCGACCTTTATACTGCATCGGTCGACATGAATGCTCGGTACGCCTGCGAGTGTATACGGTGCGGTCAGTCTTCCCTTGACATACTGCTTCCTTCCCCTAGCAAAAAAAAGAACAAGGGTAAAGCACCAGAGAAGCTGTATGGAGGAAAATCAGCATGAAACTACAAAAAAATCGTGAATCATTAAAAGAAAGCTGGAGACATTGTACTTGAAATCCTACAAAGATATGTTCAAGATTCTTGTGGAGTTTAAGGCGGTGCCGAGACAGGAATAATGCCAGCTTAATGCTGATTCGCAAGAAGAGTGGCGTCAAAGAGCCTAAACATTACCCATCGATGACCACACTCCGGGGCTGTATGCAAGCTGTTTATAAAATGCAGCTTACGGCATATGCAAAAGTCCAGATTTGTGGCGAGTGGAGGAACGACTCAACAATTCATCATATTCATGGCACCCTAGAAAAATAAGCAGGGTATCATCTTCCCCCTTACTGGGTGTTTATAGACTACGGAAATAAACCAACCCTGGCTCTTCGTTCGTGCTGATCGAAACTGCCGGAGGAGAACTGCGGTTCAGAGTTGACATTGTATAGGGCCCACTAGACCTGCACTCTCAATTTAATAATAGTGAGTGATAGTGATACAGTCTAACCCAATTATAACGAACCCGGATAGAGAGAATTATGCTATATATCGAACAAAAATTCAGTTACGGAAATACATGTGAAACATATTCCTGTTAACGAAGTTCGCATCTTATAAATCGAACTCGGCGCGTAGACTTCCCGCCGAAATGCAAATCTCGGAGCGGTGATTGAGGTGTTGATTGGCCGCGATTGCGAGGTTGAGCCTCGCATAGAGGGACGTGACGGTCGAAACTTTCCGTAACTGTTTCCGACACGCGGGACTCACGACGGAACCCGCCCAGTCAGCGAGTCCGGACGAAGACGGCAGCATCGGTGAATTGTGGGAAGCGCTCGCCAACGCTCCCGATGCTTTGCCAAAAGCAGTGACCTTCCAGGATTTTCTGAGTGTCGAGGACCACGTTGCCGCTGCTGTCATCTGATGCCATGGCAGCTGGTGCTGCTGAAAGCACAGAAAAAGCGGGGTATGTCGCCAGTGAAAGCCATCCGACGCCTAATATAGCGCTTTCAGCTGTCGACGTGCTCCGCCAATATTGTTCGGTATTGACGGACGCCGACTCTAACAGGTGCAAACGATATCTCGTGTAGTGTAGAGAATTGTGTGCTAATTGACGCCACCAAAATGAAAGAGAAAACAAAAATGACCGTCTTTTCTTTCTTTGCGAAGTAGGCACCTAGGGCGGCAAGTAACTGTATTGCTGGCAATGAATGGATTGTTTTTCTGTTTGGTAATGGCACAATTCACTGGGTTCGTTTCTGTATGCCATGGCGGAATTGTAACAAAAACCTTGTCATAGGCGGGTTCGGCTATATCGAACTAAACGCTGCGCATATAACCGGGTTCGCTATAATCGGGTTTGACTGCAATAGTCACTAAACACAATGGTATGAGACCAATGCGCATTGGCGGTAATGTCTTAACGGGCAGAAACTTCTTGCCTCACTAAACACATGCAAAAAAACTAACGTCAGCCCAACAGGTCTTGGAAGGAGGGGTTATAGCAGTAACTCTTAGGAACAGGAAACAAGCGTCTTGGAAGTGGGAACATGCTCAGGTGACAGGCATTACTGTTCAAATTAGGAGACAGGAGTGAACGGGAGCTGGGCTTGTTATGCGCTGAATTTATGGCATTTGCACTACCAAGGTACCAGAGTGGATGCCTAGAGAGGAGACTACGGAGACACACAGGGAAAGACACTATATTTATGGAGGTATGAAAGGAGGGAATGCGGGTACAAGAACGAACTAAGCCCGCACTACAGGAGTGCTTGGGCAGTCTTGAGAAATGCCTTGGTCCTGAGCGGACGAATCAGCCTTCGTCCTCAACGGACATGGCTGATGATGTTATGCGCCGGGCGGATATTGTTTTGAGGGGCGCAACCCTGTTTCACTGACGTCGGAGGTGGAATGGGGGAGAATAAGGGGGGACGGTGGTAAACCGAAATTCCATAGCATTTAAAGGATTTCATGAAGGAGATGGAAAAAAAAAACCTCTTTTCTGTTCTCAAGGGTTACATGTTTCAAAACGCCAATATACGTCACACATCACAGAGAGAGTCTACTGCGTTACATAACGGCAGCCGTGAAAACAAAACACAAGTTTGGTTCATTCCAAAGACGGCCTCGTTAGAATCATACTGACACCAGTTTTAACGTAAACTTCGCTGAAATAAGTTTTTTAATTAGGACAAAAATGGAATGACCATGCGAACCACTAGCTCATTTCCCGCACCAGAACCTATGATGTCATACCAGCCTGCTCTACGGTTGGCGGAGGCCGGCAAAAGCAAACGCAAATTAGGCTGAGCTTACAAGCTTGCAGAACGAGCTCTTTGTGCTCAAATTTAGGGCACATTCTTTTTAAAGCAATAAGAATGGTGGGACAAACAGTGGAAGTTACGAAAGCACAGTAAACATAGCAGTATAGTACTGCGCGCACTATGCTTGGTTTAGCTGCACAGCACTGCGGTGCTTTGGGGTTGTCTCAGACGACACTGGCCGATTGACGCAAGCAACGGTGTCTTACGTGACCATTGTTGTCGAGCGAGCACTATGTTACACGAGACGATTATTTTTTCCCAGAACAAAAACAAGCCAGGATTAAATACGGCTTGCCACGGTATGTTGACGCCATGTAGGTTAACGTAAACAAAAGCGCGAACGCCGCCGTAGGTACCTCGATGCCAGCGCCGCCGTACAGGGTGGAGACACCCTTTGAATGGTCCCGTGCCACCGCAGTTGGGTCAACGTGCTCATCGCACTGTGATTTTCGTTTCCTACGAGACCCAGCAACGCGAAACAGATAATATGATTCAAACTTCGCGAGTAAACCGCGTTGCGGCGATAAGCTTAGCGTGGTTTTGATACAATGACTAGCTTGGGCGGCGAGCGAGTGACCCAAAATGGCGGCACCAGCGTATACGTGTCTCCACCCTGTACGGCGGACGCGTAAATAAAGGCACCCCAGGCTGCAGGGCGGTAGGTTCCTGTGATGTTACTGCAGACCACGAAAACACACGATTTAGCGGGAAAATTAAAACTGTAACTTAAATTGATTAATTTCTCAGTGAACAAAGCAGCGTTTGTATCCAGACAAGCGCTGGGGGCACTATAAAACACGAAATGTTTCGAATAAAACAAACTTGTATTTTGTCTTCATGGCTCCTTTAACAGAACGAGCGAAGGCGCAGGTTTCTCGAACAATTGTATTGCGCCGACCGAGCCACCACGTAAAGGTTACATGTCGTTGCGAGTCAAGATTACGAAAAATTGGTTTTTGGTTTGTGCAACCCATCTTTCCAGTCATTCATCTGTAAACGCACCATGCGCGGGCATCGCAAAGTCTTTATCTCTGTGAGTGCTGTTTGCCCCTTTTTATCAATTCGTTCACGATCCAGCGAAGGCATACCGAGTCCTAACACGCGGTTACCCGGCATCGTCAAGCGAAGCCACGTTTTCACGCGCCAAGTCACGCTAAACGAACGTTCACGGGATATTAGGTCGCTCGCAGAGGACGATGGATATTGGAATACATCCCCTAAGACAACCTTTTGAGGCGGATGGCCGATTTGCATGAACACGACACTGCGAAAGCAGGACGGCCAAGGGGGAGGGGGGAGGGGTGTGCTTTGCAGCAAAGAGGAAAAAATTGGCGAGTTTACATTAATGTACAAAACTGCAACAGAAACCTCGTTTTTTTGTTTTCTTTTTTTTTTCCTGTCTAACCCCATATAGGGTCAAATGTACCATGCTGACCTTGACCTCGAGATAGGAACTGACAAAGGAAGGAGCAAATTCTGACCTCGTGTCAGGAGCCGCATAATCCGGCCCGGGGGCCGCAGGTTGTTTATAAGAGAATAACAAACAACCATAGGACTCCCATTAAAGTCCGTTCCCATCCACAATCGACGTCAAAGAGTTTATCTGCTGAGTCGAAGTCGCCGAATGGCAGCATTTCTTAACTGGCTCGCACAGCTTCGTCTTGAAATCTTGCTCGTTCCCTCGAAGTCTTTGGGGGAGGAAATAAAAATAAAGCAAAAGCGGGAGTGTTTCAAAATCTTTCTTCCCAGGCTGATCGCAGACAGTCGAAAAGAAACGGATGAAGAGGCTACGGGTATTCTCCCTGGTCATCTATATTCTTTGTCAGACGAGGCGCAACATTAGAATCAGAATCTGAATATGCCTGATGATGATGATGAATAAATCTTTATTTGTCAAGCTGGTGCAGATGTTAGGGCACCCGCCCAGAAGGGGGCTTCCCTATTCCGGGATGCCCTGAGCTCGGCTGGCGGTGCAGGCCCTCTTCACCCGTTCACGCTGGATCCCAAGGTCTGGGCTCGTCAGGCGGTTCACCCACTGCTTGTAGGAGGGGGAAGTTATTGGACCAAGGCCTAGGGTCTTCTGGCACTCCCAAATCTGGTGGTACACTGTACCGGGCGTCGGACAGAAATTGCAGGTTGACGAGTATTGGGTGGGGTAAATCGCATGGAGTAGGGTTCTGTGGGGGTACGTATTTGTGTGTAGTCTTCGAAGGGTGGTGGCCTCTGCTCTTGTTAAATGGGAATGCGAAGTCGGGAAGGTTCTTCGGCCTTGACGGTAGTAAATGAGAATGTCAGCATACCTGACAAGCGGTTCTGTTTTGGGGGCCGCAAGTGGTGTTTGTCCCTCTGTCGTAATGGCCCGGTGTATGAGCGCGCGGGCAGCGGCGTGAGCCGCCTCATTACCTTCGAGAGATTCGTGACCAGGTATCCAGATGAGCCGCGTTTCAGGTATGTGGGCAGTATTCTTAAGAATTTGAAGTGCCGTTTTGCTGGTGCGGCCTCGTTGTTAACTGCGGCACGCCGCCTGCGAATCCGTCAAAATTGTAATTGCATCTTTTCCTGTCGTGATGGCCAGGGCAATAGCGGCTTCTTCAGCAGCTTCCGTTGATGTTGTGTGGACGGTGAGGGCGGTTGTTACTTGCCCTGCTGCATTGGTGACACACACGATGTGGGCTGGCTTGTTTCTGCATGGAGACGCGCCCGTATACCTTGTTGGATTGTCGCCGTATTTATTATTCATGGCTCGTACTCTTGCTATGCGTCGAGATTTGTTGTGTAGTGGGTACATGTTTCTTGGAAGAAGCCTCTAATGACCAGTTTAGCTTTGCAATGGCACCGCGCTTGACAATAAAAGCTGGCGATGCTGATTGATGTCAAGTCGCGAGCTCCCTTTGGCGAGTGGAGCTGCGAGGATCATAGCCTAATTTTTCTCTTTTCCTGTTTACGCTATGAAGCACAAATTTGTGGCCACGACCGGCTTATATGAAAAGGTTTCTATTGTGTATGTACCGTATTTGCATGGTTCTAACGCGCTCCGATTGTAAGGCGCAGTAGAATTCAACACCCGGAAACCACAAAAATAAATTCGTGTCGATTCTACCTTGCAGACAAAATAATGCCAAAATAATTCTACCTTTCGTACGAAATAATTGAACATATATCGACACAAGCTGTGAAAGATAAAGCCCTTCCTCGAAGCATTGCACTTAAAAATGCGGTCTCTTTGTTTTCGCCAATGGCGACCACGGGACTCCGGGACTCCTTATGCACGGGACGCTGCTCGTTTCCCTTCCGTTTCTTTGCGTTTTCTTTGCGTTTAAACAAAGCTTCGTATGATGACATTGTTTCTTTTCGATCTTGACACTGGCAGAATTCGCGCAGCTTTCTTCTCAGTACAGCACCGGAGCGACTGCGACAATAATGATAATGAACAAACGTTTATTATAGAGAAACTTGGTAAAGGAAGGGATGTGGTCAGCCGCCTACGTCCAGGAGGTCGCGAGAGGACGCCGCCGTCACCGCCCGGTCGACCAGCATCGCTTGATCTTCACGGTCGGAGCTGGTCAGCAACCTTTCCCACTGCTCACGGGAAGGGGTCGGGATGTGTCTGGGAGGTAGGAGTGTAGTGCGCGGCCAATCAGTGACAAGATGGAAAGTGTCTAGTGGGGTATTACTTGGTTGACAAGTTTTCGGGTACAGCGTTGGAGCAACGTGGTGGAGTCATGTACAGTTGTAGTATCTGTTTGTAGCGGTCGCCAGGTGTATGCTTGGAAGTGCGTGAGGGAGGGTTCGGTGGATGGTATTTGTAGCGGAGGTGCCCGTAGTGTGTGAGAATGGCTTCAGTGGGGGTCAGGGGGTCGGTGATGATGTCTTCCGTGGCTGAAGATTCGAATGCTTGCATACCCGGTTTTCAATCTCGCGGGCTGCAGCATGAAATGCTTCATTCCCCAGCAGGTTGGTGTGAGCAGGGGTCCATATTATTGTGGTGGATAGTTGAGGGGGAAGTTTTTGCAGAAGGATAATTGCTTCCAGAGGAGTTTGTCCGCGACTGTAGTGTAGGCATGCCTGGAGGGAATCCGTAACACTCGTGAGTGGGTGCTGAATGCGGTGCGTAGTAGCGGCGTGAACTATGACGATTGTTTCAGCAGTACTTGGGGAGATTCCGCGGTACGTGGCAGCAGTCATCGTGGTACCCGTGGAACCCAGAGCCACAATTGTGGTACGCCGGTCGTGGTGAGTACACGCAATATCTGTATATCGGACGTGCGGTTCCCTGTCAAGTCTTCTTTGTAGCGTTCGGACACGAGCTAGTCTTCTGGCCCTGTTGCAATTCGGTGCATGTGCTTCTGGGTAGGGGCGATGTGAATTCGTTGACGCACACAAATGGGGATCGGGTGGGGCGAGCCCTGAGCTTTCGGGGTGTCGTGTTCCACAAGACCGAGCGGGTGTCGTTCTGTTGGAGTAAGGTGAAGGCGATGGATTTGAGTCGTGTGTTGTGCTAAAGAATCTCCGCAACGGTATTGTGAGCCCCAGTTCGAGGAGTTTTTGTGTGGGCATAAAGGTTGGCAAATGAAGGGCTGTTTTGTAGGTTTTCCGTACTGCTATGTCAAGTTTTAACAATTCGGCTTGTTTGAGTGTGACATACGGCGTTCCATAGGTAATTCGACTAAGTAGCCGAGCTTGTATGAGCTTGCAGGATTCATTCTCCTTTAGCCCTGCATGTTGGTGACTTAGACATTGTATCGGATGAGTAAGCTGGGCGCGTGTTTTGTTGGGTTGAGGGAATGTGGAACCGATGGAAATGTGGCTGGCCATCATTCGTATGAAGCGCTTCGTCTCGGTTTCGAGTTTTGAGTCCGATTCTAATGCGCAGAGATTTTTGAACGCCTATTTTCATAAAAAGGACGCACGCGTTTGAATGGTGCAAATACAGTAATTGAGTTTGTGATGCAACGCACGTGAGGAACTGAACGTCGGTGCTGCCGATTTCACCTGCCGCTGCCACCCTGCAGCCGAGATAAAAAAAAAGGGGGGGGGGGGGGGGAGAGAAGGGATTTTTTGCCTTTGGAACGGAAGCAGAACGGGGGACTTCAGGCGACGTAGTAAACTTGCCGCCCACTTACGGACGAAACGAGATCCCGAGGGGTGGCAAACGGGGTTCAAAAAGTTTATTGCTCCGCCAGTCAGCAAAAGCTTTCGAGCACGCACCCAGATTTCCGAAAATACGGAACGGATGTGAGCACTTTGCGATTGACAGATGCGTTTACTTTGTGAATGCTCACAGTCCCTCACGGGGGCCCGGAAACAGAAAAGACGACGGGGGCCCGCGGGATCTCAACGGATTTCCATATTCACCGGAACCCCGTTCCTTGCACTTATGGCCTTGCAGCTTTAGCACAGCTGTGCGGGAAGAAAAAGTAAACGTACGTTTCGACTCTGAACAGCTTCCGACCAGAATGTTTTGCAGGTGCAAAGCGCACACAATCCAGCCTTTCGAACACATTTGACACGGTCATTGAGAGGCTCAGTACCTGCCTTTAGGCGAGCAGTCGTTAACAAAGAACTCGGGCATAGCTATCCCAGGCACGGACAACGTTGAAGCCACTAAATAAGCTTTCGTGACTTTAGACAAGGTAGATCTAGAATTCATTCGTAGTAAAAACTTCGGTTTCTGAGGAAAAATTCTATGGGCAGCATTTACACGGTAAAGACTTCCTTGGATGGATGGATGGCTTACCACTTCGTTGGGGATGTCTACTTGCGTTCTCGAGCAAGATCAGCACAACCCACCCACCGCTCTTTTTTTTCTTTTAGACGTTGTGGTCGCACATTCTGGGAGGTATCTGCTCACCAGTGTCAGAGGGAAAACATGGAATCACGAGTGGAGCAGCGGAGCTGATAAAGATAGAGGGGAGAAGGCAAGAGCTCAAGTGCACCTGCGGGGGGGGGGGGGGGGGGAAGGGGGGAAGGGGGCGGGGAAAGTGCGTTTTTTGCATGCCCCCCCCCCCCCCCCCCCCCCTGCCGACGCCCACGCTGATGATTATGAACACGATGTTGAAAAGATGATGTGCTTGTCAAACCATAGATGTGGCCGAATGAAAGAGGGTAACTGGTAGATTCAGTGAGTCGTCTGGTGTTGAATGGTGCCAAAATTTTATTTGCCCAAACTGGGGAATGGAAGGGGACGAAAAGAAATGTTTCACGGTCCTTTCCCGTCAGATAGCGGCCTGGAGCCCGTGACTCCAAGCGGCATTTTCCACCAATTGGTCAAGGCTGCGTTGAGTCAGCAACACGGTCCCATTTCTCTAAAGTACTTATCGCTATTGTCTGTGATCTGTGTTGTGGTTTCTGGGGACAGCCTCATACGATATTCTCGGCTATCGGCTATCGATTACGCCTGCGTTATGTTTTCGTGACGCACTTATAGGATGACCCTTCGTCTCGACAGGCCAACATCGTGGACCCGGAAAACATTGGTCTTGTTTATTTGAAGCAGGGCCCCAAGTGCATAACGTGCGCATAAAATCACGCCCAATTAGTTCGAACCAAGAACGAAAGAGCAAAAAGGAACAAAATTTTCAGACCCAAAACTGCGCTACAGGGCAACATATCAGTGATGGGAAAAGCAACTTTTCTTTATTTTTAACAATAACGCACGCACCAGCAAGCTTCAGTACATTAGCATGCAAAGCTACAAATTTCTTCGTAACTCCCCTACACCTCACTCTTTGTCAGGAAGCTCGAGCTACGGAGTGCTTCGACGACCATACCATGAACATAGCCGAGAACGTTTGTCGCCAACATCGAATACAAGAGAATATCCTGCATAATTGTTTTTAACAAGACAACGTTTTATTCCAGGATACACGCATTTAAATGACGTCATATTCGTCACGGAAATGACGCCAGTAGAACGAAGCAAACGGCCTGTGAAGAGTGCAACCCGCATACACGGTTTTCTTGCGGGTAAGCAACCTTTAGTACTAAAGAGTACGTTACACTTAGGGTTGTTCGGTCTCGGGTTTTATATTTTAACACGAAAGTGTTTTATGTCGGGATACACCAATATTTCAGTGACGTCATATCCGTCCCGAAAATGACGCCAGTACACCTTTGCCGAAGCGATCCTGCAGCAGGAACCCGTTCGCCAAGCACAACGACAGCCGACAGCCCAAGACAGCCGCCGACCCGCAAATCATGCTCAGCTGCCGATTTCGCCGCAATTCCACTTTCGCGTTTCACCGATTCCTCTGACAGGGGAATCTGGCCCAGTGTTTTTTTTTTTATGTGAATCTTTATTTTGAAGAATTGCTATTTCTATCAACGTTATTACATATGTAACTCCAAATAGTGGTGCCCTAACTCAAATAATGTTATTACGTGGCGGTAGAACCCCACCGCCACGTAACAATATACAGTTTTAACAGTTTTAGCCCTCCGTATGTTCCGTTCGTTCCGTTCGTGCCGTGTTGACCGGAACTCGACTGCGGCTGCGCACGCGGGTACGGCTAAGCGAAAACCCCCCCACCGTGACGAATGAGCGGGCATGGCGAGGGCCGGCACGCGGAACTAATCCATCCTATCGGAACGAATGCGCAAGTGCCCCGACGGGTCCCAGTCAATACTGTACGAACGCTAGGCACGGATCGTACGGAATGCCAACACTCTCTATTATTACGTTTCCCGGCGGCCCTTCGGCCCATAAGGCAAGTAAATTGGATGTAAATTTGGTCGGGCTGTACAACAATCTGAAAGGTTTAAAATACCCTGGGTTAACAGATCCGTTCAAAGGAATACTTTCTGAATTCCAAGGAATATTTGAAATACGAAGGCATTAAATTTTCGATTGATCCGAGGAGCCGCCATCAGGTGTCTAGCAAAAACACTAAAACTACGGGCGGCACAAGGATAACGAAAAAAAATTATTTAAAATTCGATTGCAGAAACCTAGAACTGTTGAGCAATGGAATTAAGGGCCTCCTGAACGCGAATCGAACGCGTCACCCCACGTTTTTTTTTTTTTTTTTTTTTTCCCTCGATTGGACTGAAGGTGAATGGTCATAGTGAAGCGAGATTCCGCTCCGCTCCCCTGCGGGTACACGCCCTCCACTTCCTGCCCGCAACCAGCGATATCTAGTGGCTCGCTTGGAATACTCCCTCTGTTTTTCCGAGCACCTGCTAAGAGAGACCCGCTCTTTGGCTTCAGTAGCAATGGAATAGAATCGGAGTTTTTGGAGCGAAATACCTGGGCTGGAGGCTCAGCATTGCCAAATTTTTTTGCGATGCCCGCGATTTCCTTTTACTGTAATATGCGCCCTTAGCCCAATTCAACACATTCTTTTAGCATATAAGGGTGGTTGTGTATTTTTTAGATTGGTTTGGGGTTTGGGGCGCGGCATGTCAACACGTTTAATTAACTTTCCGCGTCGAACACTCAGGCTTACATTATTGCGTACTTGTATGGCGATTTGCATCACCATCGTTCGTGGTAGGCTTGAATCGCATGCAAAAAAAAAAGGGTCTGCGGTTCATCCATCATCTGTCAAGCTATGCCAACGCATTTCCATACTTTCAACAAGATTGCATACTTGATGTTCAGTCTTTCTATAATAAACGACTGGCTGAAACGATTTTTGTGGAGTTCAAAGCTGACCCACACTTTTTTTTTTCTTTTTAATTACACTGACACTGAAGTGCCGTATAATCTTCGGCATAAACCCTTTATAAAAATACGAACCAGAACGAATTATGGCACTCAAACACTTAACTAACAAATTCCTCGTCTTCTGAACAGTCACCTCCCACAGTATGACATGATTGAACACATTTCTTCGGTAGCCGCTTTTAGACGGAAAACGAAATTGCATTTTCTACGTGATGTGTAAGATTTTCTTGTAATTTTGTGTTATTTTGCATATACGTTTACACTATTTTTGTTTCCTTGGTAAAAGCGGAATGATTGCACGGTAATTTTATTTTAATTTTGTTACGCAGGAAAAACGTGTATCTCTCTTTGGTTATACATCTTTATAGCGTTTATTATTTTTGTTGTTTATTACGCTAAAGGTGTGTATCATATTTATATTTATTTAGGCATGTATAGTTGCTTCTGTTCGTGTTGGTTTCGCTGTCAGGTGCTGGGCGCCTAGTCAGGCGACTATTACCGTGGCCTTTTGCCTCAGCACCTGGCGATTTCTGATCGAAAAGCAAAAACGCCCGTGTGTACGACAGATCCCCACGAGGTCAAAATTATTTCGCTGCCCTTCACTACGGCGCGCCTTATTGCCTGCGTAGCGTCGGCGCGTTAAACCCTACAATCAATCAATTTCTGATTGTCAAAAGATCAATAAATAATCAAAAATAATAAACCGTTAGTGAGTGATTTGTACCACTTGAGATGGTATATCGTCTTGGCGAATGCGTTGTTGCTTCCGACTAATAAAACATCTGCAACCGCCACAGGCAGCTTGGCGTACGATATGTTTGACGTTACGTGACACTCCGTTTGGGCCTTAAATTTAGATCCGGGCCTGACGACCTACACACTCTGGTAGATTGGCCGGTGACAATAACAGTGGACGTTAGATGCTCACAGACGTTTCAGCAGTTACCATTTGGCCGTGGCGTCAACACACACCTACCCACAATTCTTGACAATCACAGCTGCCGTGAGAACCTCAAGGCCGATTCACCTATCCTCATATGACCGCGACGTCAAAATGAGCAACCAGTATTCTCACCTGCCACCTATGCTATTGGGCGGTAGAGATGACAGCTGCGATCTGACGCTCACAGCCGATTCGCCTATTTCTATGCGGCTGTGACGTCAACCATCGTATTGAATGCATTCGCCTTTACAATTCATAAAGTGCTTACGTGTCCTCAGACGTTTTAAGTATAAAATTTCAGAATTGGTACTCTCAACCTGTGTTACCTAAAGAGGCCATAGATACAAAATGTGAGCTTAATTCATTCGAAAGATTGCTTCGTTAGGATAACACTGACACCACTTTTAACGTAAACTTCCCTCAAATACGATATTTAAAGGGGCCATGCATTAAAAACACTAGTTTGGTTCATTCGAAACATTGCCTCGTTAGAATCATACTGACACCACATTTGACGCACACTTCGCTCAAATAAGCTGTATAATTAGGAAAAAAAGGGAATGGACATGCGACCCACCAGCTTATTTTCCGCAACATAACCTATGATGACATATGCCCCGCTGCGCGATTGGCTGAGACCAGCAAAAGCAAATGCAAATTAGGCAGGGCTTATAAGCTTGCCGAACGAGGTATTTGCGCTTAAATTTATTGCATATTCCTTTTACAGCAGTAAGAATGGCGCGGTAAACAATGAAAGTTACAAAAATACACGTAAGCATAGAAGTACCGATGCACGCTGCTGTTGGTAGTAGTCGCACTGTGCTTGTCCGCCGCTTTGGAGACGTCTTACACGACACTGGACGATTGGCGTAAGCGACGTTGCCTTATGTGACCCTGTTTGTCGAGCATACCCCTTGTTTCACGAAACGATTACTTTCTACCGTAACAAAAACAAACCAGGTGCAAATACGGTCAAAAACAAAGCAATGGCGGACGACGGTCCGCGGCTCCGTATGGTAGCACTATCTAGGAGGACTGACGGTAAGCAAGGCTGCACGGCAGAAGAAAAAAAAAACGCCGACGTGCGTCGTCTGCTCCGTTTGAACCCCATTCTCAACGTGTCAACAGAGATGTTATCAATCGCACTCACATTGGAGTTGAGGCATTACTTTGCGTTCGACGAGGTAGATGTTGAAACGTCCAACACACATCATGTGCTTATTAGCACGCACAAGTACCGCCATCCCGCGGAGCCCGACGTAACCAGGGACAGCGCACTGCCATTGTTGCCTGCATGCGTACCTCGCCAGGGAATACAACCTATATGCGTATGTTCAATGCACGACTTCGCTTTTTTCCACTGCAAGAACAACCCCTCTCCTCCTTCTTTTCTGCAGGCGTGCCCTGCAGGAGCTGAGGCGCGCATGGCTGGTGGACGGGGCCGCGCGGCGGTCGGCTGGACGAGCAGCGTGCGGCTGTTTGCGCTGCTGTCGGCGGCGCTGTGGGTGCTTCCCAGCGAGGCCCAGTCGGCGCTGCAGCTGGGCCGCGTGCTGGAGCGGCGCCAGGCGGAGCAGCTGCCGCCCGTGCTGCCGCCGGAGCCGTCGTGCGCCCAGCTGAAGCTCATGTGGCGACAGATGCACCGCATGGCACGCCACAGCCAGCTCACCAACGAGATACCGCAGGTGGGCACGAATTCTCTTCCGCACTTGCCGGAATGGCAGGGGTGACTTTATTAGGAGGAGGCCAATAGGGCCTGTTGTGGAATATAGGGAAAAGGGTAGGGGAAGATTGTTCATGTGAATGTTTTAACTGAACTTTGAGTGTTCACTTGGCACGTCATGTCTGATTACGCCCTATGGGTACCACAGGCACAGTTGAAGTAGTGGCGAGGACACTCGGATACGACGATCATCCGGTTATCCAAAATTAGCCGCTCGGGAGCCACAAAACGGTGTACTTGAGGGGTCATCTAGAGAGGGGGTGGCGATCCGCCATCATACTAGTTTATAGAGACCTATTTTTGTTTGGGGTTGTTTCTGGCATTTGGGGTTGTTTCTAGCATTTGGGGTTGTTTCTGGCATGTCCGACTTGTTCTTCAGAAGTCGTCCGGTGTACCTTCGTTGTGAGGAACCTGTCAGGTTCAGTCAAGATAAAGGTGAACATGTGCAGATGAGGTGGAAAAGGTTCGGTTTATTGTTGCTGACGTCGTGGGGACACCTAGGGCTAGCACGGTGCCTGGGCGTTGTCCATTTGAAGATGACGTCGGGCGTGTAGGCCGAGTCAGCGTAGTCTTAATTGGCGGAAATTTATCTTCTTGGTAGAGACTGCAGAGGAGCAAGAAAGCCAGGTGATGAGACGTCGGCAAGCCGTTGCCGGCTGAGGTTCTTAATTCGACGGTATTTTTGCTGCCAGTCCCGTTCGCATGCCTATTGTGGGACAGGTTGTTCCTGGACGGACGCGGGAACCATGAGAGGATTGTGTAAACACTCCCGGGCAGCATTACGCAGCGACTGGTTTAGCCGCTCCACGTATGTGAAGAGGAGTCTAGACCGGGCGTAAAGAAGAGTTCCCATAGAGTGACATGGGAGTCAATGATGGCGCGGAACTTGGTGGTGATAAATGAGGTCGCATTTTGTATGGTCGGAATCGCGTCGAGGATTCCGAAAAGCTCGACTTTTGTCCCTTCGAGAGCTTTCAAACCGCCCGTCTCAGTGATGGACGAATACGACTGGCGACTGCCCGAGGGCATGGCGCGTAAAACGATTTTGTGTTTACGTCTGTTTCTTTGCTTTCGTTTCTTCGTCTTTTGACGCGAAATGCTTCTACATGCAGACTGGCCGCAATTCGTTTCATACGGCAGCTTCCCGACAGTCAGAGCTGCCCTCCGCGTGCACCCGTTCTACGCACGTGCTGCCACGTGCACCTGTGACGACGCCGGCATCAGACTACTTCTTGTTCCATTCTAGCAGGGCGCTGCGTTAGCCTTGTAGCTAGCGCTCCTGTCAGCTGCTCTGGAGGCCAGGGCTCATGTCCCACCCAACACAATTTTTTTTAAAGCAGAGCCGTTTAGGTACTCGCCTTGTCGTCGTAGCTCGCTGTCACGATGTCAAGCGACTGACGGAATGAGGCGGCGCAGCGAGATAACAGACCCGTCGGTCACGGGCCGAGATAACGCCGTCTACAACCGACCGAGGCTTCGAAAAATAAACGGTTTGTGTTTTCATAACCATTCAAAACTCCCGAACCACTGGCGCATGTCATACATCTCCCCGTTGTTTAGCGCAAAGAAAACTGCAGGTACAGGTGCCGTCAAAAGTAATTGGAGCACGGGAGCTGCGGCCGAACCAGCGCCGTGCAGCTGCGCCGGCGGTAAACTAAAGGAGCAGAACACGCATGCGCGCCTGCCGACATCGATAGCCCATCTATACTTCTGAACCCACGAATTCTTTTAACTCGGTTCTGAGCGTTGTTCGCTGTATACTGGTCTCAACGATGGCGCTGATAGGAGACCCACCTAAAAATATTAAAAAACAAAAATTGTCACTTGATATCCCTGCGACGGCGACGCTTCTCCAGCAGCTCGCGTGCGCTGACAGATACTGCTTGTGCTATCAGCGCCATCGCTGAGACCAGTATGCTGCGAATAATACTGGAAGCCGCGTTAAGAGTGGGTTGAGAAGTATAAATGGGCTATCACTGTCGGCAGGCGCGCATGCGTGTTCTGTTCGTTTCGTTTACCGCTGTTGTAGCTACACGGCGCTCCTATGCGGTTCAGCCACAGCTCTCGTGCTCCAATTACTTCTGACGGCACCTGTACATTTGAGGCAAAATATTTATATAATTAAACGGGCAGCCCTCGCCCCTATTTAGATAGGAACGCCCGCTGGGCTGGTTTTTACGATAGCGATGGGAAAAAATTGGCCGCGTATCTGCTCCTTTCGTTGCAAATGTCGTCAAAAGACGATCGTCTTTGTACACTTTTGCCAAGGAAATGCCCCTCTTTCCTTTCACGCTCACCTCTCATGCTGTTTCTGTTCCGTCGCACTCATCCCAAGGTAAACACATTAAAGGTTTTCTCAAGGCGATTTGATTTTACCGCGTTCCACTGCTACAGGCGGGGTTCCTCGATGCCAGCGCTGCAGTACGGCGGAGACGCGCGTGAACCGAGGAGGCCGACTTCAAGGTTCATAGAACCGCGTTGCCATGCTCCACGTGCGTTCCAAGCAGAATGTGAAACCTAGCTAGTGGAACCTTTCTCTGCTGTTTCCGCGTGATTTCTCATGTCGCCAAGAGGTGGCGCGGGCAACAGAACAGCAGACGTCGGTTTTCTGCAGTAGGTGTAGAATATCATTTGCTATCGAAAAACCAAGCATCCAGGAATTTTTTAATAAAGGAACGCTGCAAATATCCCTTGTGTACTAATTTTCTTTCTTATATTTGCGTAATGTCATATTCTTGTTCAACAAAGTTGACAAGTATGAACATATAAACCGGGCTTAGACGTTTACATTTGGCTGTGAGTATATAAGACTAATGCGCAGTAAGCATTTCACTTTGGCCGGGTGGCTGAATCGAGTTACAGACAGACAGACGGACAGACAGACAGACAGGCAGACAGACCAAAATTTCTGTGTTTAAGTAGCCCAAGAAAGACTATCGTCTTTGAAAAATGGGTGGCTGAATCGAGTCACCGACTGCCAGACCAAAAAACCGGTTTTTGTTTTGGCGAGATGTTCGTGACCCGTTCTTGCAGAGTGCTATGCAAGTACGGCTGGCGCGTGCTATGCCGGAATATGTAGTACCACCATGGTGCATGCCAGGTGGCGTGTATGGGTATTTTAAGTAAATAGTTTTATGACGGCCCGTTTTCTATTCGCACGTTTTCTGGCGAGTACCTGTCCTCTGTGGCACGCAAAAAACTGTATAAGGACATTTGCGATGTTGTTTTCCCCGTCCCTATGTATAGATATAATTACCGTGCTGGGCCAGGCCAAAATGTGCTAAAGCGCGTCAAAAGAATGGAGGTCCACCCTGGTGTGAAAACCTTTTTCTTCAAATTACACACAGGCACCTTGTCTGTTGGAACCTGGATGCAGGATAGAGGGATATCTGTGCCATGGGGAACTCAGTGTGCAACTTGTAAACAACCAGAAACGATAGAGCACGTTTTTCTGCATTGTTGCGCTGCGGTATTTTTGCGGGATGTCCTCCAGAGGACCCTTCATAAAGATTTCCCGCTGAACCCCCATGGCATACGCTATCTAGCGGTGGAAAACGAGGAGGGGGCGCCCTTGGACCTCGTTATGTTGGTGGCCTTGCATAGCATATGGCGCTCGCGCATGGCCTGGCTCCACGGTGATGTGGACGCCCGCCCTACGTGGCGAAGTACGTAGAAGTCCAGAAGTGCAAGGCATGCACTCCTCAGTGGCTGTCAAGGATAGAACCCTTGAATTTTAGAGAGACTCAGCCTTCATATAGGTTGGTGGCTTGTCGCTCGAGTTGCTCATGTGAATACGTTTGTTTTGTGTTTCTGTGTTGTGTCGAAGACCGGCATTAAAGGGAAAAAAAAATTCTGGGTTTAAGTAGCCCAAGAAAGAGTATTGTCTTAAAAAAGTAGCCGCCAAAAACGTCGCGTTCTGAACTGCGCAGTAAGGGGCCACCGGCACGTGCGAGATCCTGCTCGCGCTGTTCCAGGCCCCAGGGGGCGCGCGAGCACTGCGAGGGCGGGAAATTTGAATTACACTGGACAAACGTGCGTTCAATTCATCAAGAGAGGAGTGACACAGAGGACGAAGAGAGTGGTGGGTGGTAGCAGTGAGTGGATAACGGCGCCACATCCCATTATGGTGAATCACTGCTCTGCACTTCCGACAGCTTTCACGCTGAGTGAAACGGTTTTAATTTTGGTTTTCTTACAGCGGCGGCCGTTTCCGTGCCATTTGTGTTGACGCCGAGTACAACGACACAGCGACTACAGCAGCGGTCACATTTCGGGTTTTATGGGAGAGCTGATGCTTCGCTATATAAAGACGAGCGGCGCGTGCTTTCTGCACGAGCGCCACTCGAGCAGTTCGGTTCCGGAAGCTTGCTGCGCAGGTCGTCTAATTCTAGCACATGCTCGGTCTGCGGCTCTGCCTTTCCGTCCTTAGATGAGACCGATTTAATACACTTTCCGTACATTGGACCCATTCCGCACCCTCGAGGCGTCACCCCAATCCTGCTTCGTCTTCCCGCGTCGGCGCGTTCTGCCGCAAGATCGCGCTGGTTTAGTTCTCCTTCTTCTAAGCTATCTTCGATCTGCACAACGTCACATAAGAGACTTCCCGGTTTCGCCACACAACTTCTAACATGGCAGTTGGCAATGTGGCGGGCGTCATCGGTACACATTACGACGACGCTAACGAGGCCCCTACCAGCGATTTCAGCATAAAATTTTGGACCGCCCTACGGCGTCTGCGCGCACCCCTCCAGCACCTGCTCACCCGCAAAGCGCTCTGAGGTAGCCGCGCTCTAGCAGTTCAGCAAAATGGTGAAGTTCCTTGGCGCAAGCACCGTTGACCCAAACGGTGTGCTTTTCAGGGAGCTCTTATTGCTTTCTGCAGTTTAATCGCCTCCTGTGTGCTTTCCTTTTGGGCTACGCAACACAGCTGAATTCTTTCAAATATTCTATGCCAAGGTAATTCTCCGCCTCTCTGCTGTGTTTGTATACGTTGACGTCACCCTCAGGGTAGATCCTACTCCACAATATCCGGGACCTTTTCAATGCTTTCAAGAACTCGGCTTGTTCCCAACGACCAGAAATGCCTCTTCGGGTATTCCGAACTCGAGTTCCTTCGCAACCACATCTCGGCACTGACAGTTGATTGGTCTTTTTCCTCGCACGCACAGGCTTTTAAAGGCTTCCTAGCACCCGCTACCTCAATCCAGCTGCGTGAGTTCTTGGGCTTAGTAAATTTCTCCCGGTGACTTTTAGATGCAAAGCATCTCTTGCTCTCGGCTCCGTCGTCCGTCGTCCATCCATCCACCGGCCCAGGAAGACACCGGCAACACTGTCGCTCCAGCATCTCATGGTCGAGGCTATGTCCCTCCCTTGTTGTGGCGCCGTCCACACCCCCACGGCGCATGCTCGGCTCATCTCGGGCCCGCCCAGGAAGACACCGGTAACACTGTCGCTCCAGGAGCCATTAAAGAGTAAGACACCACCGGGCGTTCAGCAAGCCGAGCATGCGCAGTGGGGGCGTGGACGGCGCAACAACGACAAGGGAGGGACATAGCCCCGTCGCATCTAATAAAATTACGCCATCTTCCCGTAGGGGAACCCTGAGTAGTATGCAAAACAGCCATGGGCTCAATGACGAACTGAAAACTAATGGGCACTTGAATCGACCCTATGGCTGCTTTGCATACTACTCAGGGTTCCCCTACGGGAAGATGGTGTAATTTTTTTCCGATTAAATTGGAACCTAGGATTAGTTGGTGAAGCATGGTGGAACATAAAACAGCGCTAAGAATGTAAAGGGGGAAACACCACAGCGCAGTGGTGTTTCCCTCTTTCGCCCTTCTCTTTCACACTGTTTTATTTTGCCCTCTCACCGGGCGGGGGCTGTGACACCAGCACCTTGCAGTTTAATGAAAGTTCATTGCGCCCTCTTTTCATCACCATGCTGTATTCGGCGCTGCGCCTAGCTTCTTCTTCACCCACTGACTGAGTGAGTGAATGTGAGAGGGAAAAAGGTTCCCAGCCTGCACCACATATGTATCGCAGGGCCACTGACTGAGTTTCTGCACACAACCAGTAACTCCTCATTCGTGATCTCCTGGCCAGCGCAAGCTCGAAATGCTTTCCAGGCTGCTTAAATAAACCGCCACCTGTTTGTTCCTTCTCAGCCATCTCACGACTGACGTGCCTGTTAGAATCGTCGTGGGTTCTCCCTGCGTGGTTATCGGTGCTGTTCTCATGCAGAAAATCGACTCCGAATTGTACCCACTGCGTTCCTTCTCCGGGAATGTTAACCTGCGGAGGCTTGCTACAGCAACTTTCCGCCGTTATCTGCTTGCCATCTCCGCCAACATCCAGCACTTCCGGCACTGTTGGGGGTTGTTACATGCAGCGGCACACGACTACGTCCCGTCCTGTCGCGGTAGTGCGATTTATGAGCGGCTTGCAGAACAGTTGCCGCCGTTCTGACGTTGAAGAGTTAAACGTAGCTTGCAGAAAAAAAAAACGATGATGCAGGTAGCAGTCCACTCGCGCGCTTACAACAGGGGAACTCAAGCGGACAGAGAAATGCTCTCAGCGCAGCCCGAATGCGCACTGGTTCTTGTCACAAGAGAGACCACCGCCTTGCCAGATGTGTCTACCCACCACCGCACCAGAAGCTTACACGAGAAGAGGCTGTAGCCTGGCGGCAACTACAGACCAACACATACCCCCACCTTAGCTTCCTGCACGTCATACACCCCACAATATATCCACCTACATGCCCACACTGCAGCGAACATGCGACGCTGTAAGACACCACGTAGGCTTGCCAGAACACACCAGCAGCCAAAATTATTCGCACCCCCACCCTCGAGCAGTGGGAGGCCACGCTTTGCAGTTCGGACCCTGAGGACCAGCAACAGTCGGTGGACCGGGCACGCAGGACCGCAGCCGCCGCAGGGGCCCTGGACTGAGGGCTTCTCTCGCTTTCAAGCGCGAACCTCTTAAATAAATGTTTTACCACCACCACCACCACCCCTTATAGCTTCCAATGCAAATCTAAAAACAGGCACCTGCACATTCCAAGCACAGGAGCTAAACGAACCCAAGCAAAAGTGCTCTAGCCGAGTCAGAGACGCGATGACTCGGACCCCGCGAACAGCCGCGGCTGCAAGGCCGAACATGCGCAAGACGGTTCTGACCGCGCTGCATTCTCGTAGTCGCGTCAGCGCCGCAGCATGTACCGACTTGCACGGTTAAGTCCTAGAAGTGGTCTTCGCAACAGACCGTTGGAGCTCTGCAGGAAAGCCCATCGGTAGGTCGTGGTGTGCGCTGTGAAAGCCGGCGCGCCGCTTCAACACACACATCAGCGTTGATTGGTAACAGCCTCTCCGACGTGAGTTGGAGATCACGATGGATAACGGTCATCAACCATTTTTCGGAGAGATGCTAGTGATGAGATGTCCTCGGTAGACGCTCGACCCTTGGCTTAAGCCGATGAACACTGTGCTGTTCTCACAAGTGACTCTGCTGAATACAGCATGCTGTAGCTCTATAGGTTCGGTTACTTGGCGATGTGTCCCACTGGAACGGCTCTGACTTGGTCAGGCAAGTGACAGAACAACAGCGAAAACACAACTGCGTCGCAGGCAACTGCGAAGGAAAATCCACTGTGAAGCTTTACCAGGTGTCTAGTTCTGACACAACTACGGGATTAACTTACTACATTAACATTTTAGCTCATCAGTACTTTAGCCAAGCGCACAAATTTGAAACGTTGACTTTTAGGGCTCCTTGACCAAGGAAATCTCCCACACAAATAGAAACAGACTTGGAAACGGCGAACCTTGAGAGAGGAGAGCCTCGAGGAAAGCCTCGAGAGCCCCGACGGGGCTCTCGAGGCTCTCGAGGCACGCAAGCGATCGGCTTTACCACTCGGCGTGCCAGCACTGAAACATTCGCCAAAAGTTTGCGCGGTTTCTCATCTTCAGTGATCCCGCGTCTCTAACCATTGTATCTCTTTAGCACCCCCCTCGATACGCAAACTCTGAAGGGTGCTACCTTTCTACTTCTCAGCTGCCAGGACTGCCCTGGGCCCGTTCTGGCGGCTTTCAAAGGTCGCTCCAGTCACACGCTCCGCCGGAATTTCAAGAAACTTAGCCTTCTGTTGCCGTCGTCGGGTGCCTGATCTTGCAGTGCGGTGGACTTACCTCGCACTGTCGCGATGTCACTGCGAGCTGTTTGATCGTTTGAAAGCAGCCTAAGTTTCAGGGGAAACCGCATTTCCGGCAGAAGTACAGTCGGTCTCATTGGACTCGTACTGCCCTCTGTTATCTGGGCAGATGCGATGCCGTTATCTCATTGTACCACCTGGTCGCCCTGCAAAGAGGAAAAGGCCGCTTCAGCTAACACGGTCATGATCGTGTGCTTTTGACAGCTCTGACTCTAGGTTTTCAACAAAAACAGGGCCCCTTTCGAGCAACAGCTGATTGGACCCATTCGAGAATAGGTGCGGACATTTCAATAGGAGGCGGCTACAAGCTGCGGCCTTGTCTGGAGTGCACGGAAGAGACCTTCGATGCTAATTTTAGCAGCCGGCCTGCGCACGTTCTGCGATTCCAGCCCGCTTCACCTACAGACGCTTCCCGGTTAGCTGATGATGTTCGACGTACGCGGGGTGAACGACAGCTACTGTCGCCGCTGAATCTCACAGTACTCGGCACGGTATGCCAATGGCAATCAGGCTGCGCGTATAGGGTTGTAACAGCCGCATGTTCTCGTCACTTTTGTTGACCGAGCCGAAGGCAAGCTTGCTGTTTTATGCAGCTTGCAGCTAAATGTCCAGTGTGCCCATAGTTAAAACAAGCAGAACGTTTTCTTTCCGCGCTGTGCCTAAGCGTCTGCGCCTTTCTTATATTTTCTCGGTCAGCTTCGCTTTCCGGGCCTTCACTTTCGCGAGTGTTGTCCTTCTCAAGGGAAGCTCCGACTTTCGACCCTGACCTATCAGGCCTCTGCCCGAAATCTCTCTGGCCATCCTTTAGCCCCGGTGCAGCGCGACGTTTGACAAACTCGCCGGCGGATATAGCTGCCCTGTCTACAGTGTTTACGTCTGGCCAGTACTGCCGCCAGTGCATGACATTTTCCAGTAGTCGGCAGTAAAACTGTTCTAGCCTAAACCACTTAATTATGCACTATGTTATGCTCAACGAAAGCCTTCGCTTCCTTCAGCCATTCTTTCATATTGGCCTTCAGGTGATAGGCTGACTTCTCTTCATTCATTATAGGCATTCCTCCTCCTCCTAACTCAGAGTACAGTTCGTCTTTACTTTTCCCAAAAGTTCTGGCAAAGTGCCTCAACTTGCAGCCTATATTTTCGCAGACGACTAGGTTTGACGTTCTTGTAATCTTCCGCCTCCTCTCTTGGCAAGCGGACCATCACATCTGACGTCTCTCCAGGTAAAAGACTGGGCAAATGCTGCAGCCATGTTTCACGAATAAACTTTGCCTTCTCGCGCGTGCGCACGTGCGCCAGAAAAAAAAAAATGGCCGCATATCGGCTCCTTACGTTGCAAATGTCGACAAAACACGATAGTCTTTATCGACTTTTGCCAAGTAAATGCCTCCCTTCGCCTTCCCGCTCACCTCTCATTTTGTTCCTCTTGCGTCGCGCTCCTCCCAAGGTAAAGGCGCCAAAGGTTTGCTTTAATTATTTTAAATTTACCGCGTTCCACTGCTTTAGGCCGGGTGTCTCGATGCTAACGCTGCCGTGCGGCGAAGACGCGCGTGAATCGAGGCGCCCTACTTCAACGTTTATAGAACCGCGTTTCCCTACTCCACGTGCGTTGCAAGCAGAACGTGGACCCTATCTAGTGGAACATTTCGTAACTGTTGCCGGTTGATTTCTTTATACGGCGCCAAAAGCTACAGTGGCGCGGGCGACAGCAGGCGACGGCGGAGTGAATTCTTTTTCTGCATTTGATGAAGTATTTAATTTCGCAAAAATGAAGCATGTATGATTTTTTATAAAGGAACGCTGCAAATATCACTTCTGTATTGATTTGTTGTCTCATATTTGCGTAATGTCTTGTTCTTCTTCAACAATGTTGACATGTATGAACATTACACCGGACATAGACGGGTAGATTTAGCTGTGACTATATGAGACTATTGCGCAGGCATTGTTTTACTTTGGCCGGGTGGCTGAATCGAGTCACAGACAGACAGACGGACAGACAGACATACAGAGAGTGATTTTTTCAAGCTGCATGCCAAGTGGTGTCCATGGATATTTTAAAGAAATCGTTTTGAAATTCTGATTTTTAGCAACGCGTTCTTCAATGTAATATCTAGCCAATGTAACAAGGAAAAAATTATATAAGGATGTATGTGACGTAGTCTTCCCAGTGCCACTGTATAGAGCTCTGTACAGCAATGGTCCAGGACAAGATGTGTTAAAACGAGTGAAGCGAATGGAAGTGTCACCTGGGGCAAAAACTTTCTTTTTTAAATTGCACACGAATATACTTTCAGTCGCAACTTGGATGAAAGAAAGGGGGCTCTCAGTGCTATGGGGAACCGACTGTCCTATTTGCAAACAACCTGAAACTGTGGAGCATGTTTTTATTCATTGTTGGGTCGTAGTGTTTCTTTGGGAGGTCCTCCAACGATCACTCCAGAAAGAATTTCCACTTAGCCCACTCGGCATACGTTTTTTGCGCATTGATAGAGAGGACGGTATGCCATTTGACAGTGTAATGTTGTTGGGTCTGCACAGCATTTGGCGTTCGCGCATGGCTTGGCTGCATTGTGATGTAGACGCGTGACCAGCGGCACAGTATCTTAGGGAAAGTGTGTCACAGTTGGTTGAAGTTCAGAGAGTGAAGAACTCTCGACCAGAGTGGTTGTCTAAAATTTAACCCCTACTACGCTTAGGGAATTTGAAATGACAACACCGGCCCTGGGGGCATGGTGGCATCACTGTGATTTTTTATTTGTCATTGTACCTTGTACCTGGTGTTGCTGTCCGAGATTGGCAATAAAGAAAAAAAAGAGCAAAATTTCTGGGTTTAAGTATCCCAAGAAAGACTATCGTCTTTAAAAAAACCAATTTCCACTCCTACCTCATAGGGTCGCATTAGGACACTCATTCGAAACGTAAATCGCTCAGTTGCCGCTCATGAATGCGCACAGCTTCAACCCTGAACTTGAGTGCGTGACATTTTGTGCTCTAGCTATTACTACTTACCTTCCTGATTTCGCTTTTTTCCCTCCTCCTGAAGTAGGAGTTGCTGTTGCTAGAGAATCTGCACACTCTTCTCCCTCTCAAGTTCACGTTCTCCTTTCTCTCGTTGGCAATTAGCCTCTGCAGCCTGACGTCTAGCGGTCTCCCTTTCATTGATGAGCTCAATAGATTTCGACAGCACTTTCAACCAACCTGGTAACTTCGTACGCTCTACTTGGCGGTGAAAGTCGACATTCTGAATGGCATCAAGAAGGGAGACCTATTGCAAACTAATAAAAATGCTTTTCTTGTGCTTTTCGTTTAAGTGTAAATTCGGTATTCGAAGTTTCAGTCTACGTGCACTGCGTGTTACGAGAGTCAATTGTAATTACAAAAGGAAGGGGTCGGGTTCGTATTCTGACGGTATTCACGCACTGACTTCGTCTCCGGTACTGCTAAGCCTTAATTGCTACCCACCCTGGAAGGCAGTCGTCTGCGAAGCTCAACTTGCCGTTTCATTGGCGAGAAGTCATTTATTCTGAAAACGATGTATCGCTTAATTCTGCGACACGTCGCAGAATTAGAAACATTATTAGGCAGCGCATACCGGGTAGGTAATCAATGTATAATAGTGTATGAACATTTCTTGTTGTGACAAACACTACCTGAATGGAGAGATTTGCCCGAATCAAACACGCAATCAGACATTTTTGACAAATTTCGAAACAGAATGGTATCATACATGAAAAAAATTAAGACGATTTTCGTAGTAAACAGAATTAATCGTTAGTAATAAAAGCTGTCATAATATTTCTAAATTTGCACGTTTCTTTAGTTGTCACGGTGATATTTCTGAACAATACGAGTTGTGAAAATTTCTCCCGTTAATGTCTGCGAGGTTGTTCGTGTTGCTTTTGTAGGGATATCTCGCAACCCGGACTCGACATTCCATTACGCCTACAGAACAGAACGTGCCCTTTCTGCAGAGGTGAAAGCACCAATTCAATACGGTGATTCTTGCAGACTGATTATACACTGGTAATTAGCAGCACACTACGCCTAAAGCAATTAAAACATACTGAACCACTTATACGTATACAAAAGAATGGATACAAACATTGATTGAGAACATATTTACGTTGAAAATCTATAGAGTTAAAAGAAATCGCTCGCAATCGTGTGGGCTCGAACTCATGCCGTTGCAGTACTACATAGACTCCGAGCTGCCGGTGAAGCTGCCAGAGCTATATTTGCGCGCCAACTATAGACTTTATATAACCGACAACGACTCAACGCAGCGCTTACGAAATCATACCTGTTTAGACTTTGCTCAATCACGGATCTTTACTGCGGTAACTGCGGGTCGCCAGAAACCATGGAACAGCCGCTGTCAGAGTGCCCCTTTTATATGCCCGCAAGATGCCGCTTGTTGCAGAACATTGAGCACTTGCGCCCAGGACTAATTATCTAAAAAGTACTTCTCGACTAATGGCTCTCCACTTCAGCTCAACGCAAATCACTAGTGGCGTTATCTATTACCAGGATTAGATAAACGTCACTGAAATGACTTAGAATACTACCTTGACAATCATGAAACTGCTCACACGAACTGACAGCTTTTTCTTGCTTTTTTTTTTCTTTTCTTTTCTCGTCTTTCTTTCGCCCTGCTTTCGATAGGGCCTTTCCTATCCCTGATTACCCTTTCGAAAGCCGAATAGGATGTCGGTGTTGAGATTCCGACAAACCTCTCGGGGTTCTCCTTCATTAAAGAGCTCTCTCTCTCTCTCTCTCTCTCTCTCTCTCTCTCTCTCTCTCTCTCTCTCTCTCTCTCTCTCTCTCTCTCTCTCAACAAAGGAGAGCTTTCGCTTTGAATTCAATGCCCCCTCGTTAGGAAATATTCCTCTAACTGCCGTTGCCAGAATTCGCCTTATCAAGCAACAGCGACTATTGCATGAATGTGGTGTGTAAAGACGCCGTTATGGCTGTCGCGAACGCAACTTTCTGTCCTGTCGTCTTTGGAGAGGACAGCGAGAGCGAAGCAGTTTCTTTTCTTCATTTCGATGTTCCGTTCTGTCCGCTTGACAGCGTCTGTTGCAGCGCCAAAGTTGATCGATAAAAGTACTGCGGCGCGTGGTGGCAAGCACTCGAACCGACAGCGACGTCAATATTTGCTGGTCGTGTGTAATCCAAGTTGTGTGGGCTCTGCTCACCGCGGTCGTCCAGACGGGACTCATGGCTCGGTCTAATAATGGCACGCGCTTTGCCCCCCGCAGTTCCCGGCCGCCTACCCCTTCGGCTACGTGTCACCCGACGACAAGGCGCTCATGTACTGGACGCCGTCGTCTTTCGGCAAGGTCATGCGGCAGCCCGGAGGCCGGTCACCGCAGCGCAAGCCGATGGCCGGCCGCTTCGCCGAGGCGCCTCTTCCGCGTGCCGCCCTGGGGCCTTCTTACGGAACCATGGTGCACAGTCCAGATGAACGAGCCGCTCTCCAACGCATCCGCAAGCCCGCCGGCACTTGGGGACGCTTCCCGGCCGGCTCCTCGACCGCGCCCAACACCGTTTCCAAGACGAGGCTCCTCTACCGCGTCGAACAGGTGAGCACGTCGCCTCTTCTCTCGCGGCCTCTGCAGAAACCAGACTGCGGAAGAGCGGGCCAAACAACATCGCGGTTCCGAACCTTCTATGGCCACATGTGCTGTATTGCCGCCCTGCCTGGAAATCATGGTAACGACTGAGAAAGGCGCGTAGTGAAGGGGTCCGTGCGAGCACTGCGAGGGCTGGAGTGGACAGCGCCTGTACTTTAAATAGCAACAACTTGAACAAGAAAGACGACATCAGACGAAGTAAACCGCACATCGTCCGGTGTTGTCAACGTTTTTGGCCTTCTTGTTACTATTCAAAGTACTATAGGCGCTTTCCACTCCAGCCGCGCCATCAAGCCCCTACAAGCAACGTTTACATTGACCCGAGGAGGGCGAGTTGAACCGAAATAAACATGTTCAATGGTGTTTAATTCGATCAGTTGTCCAAGCAAGAGGCGAGGAAGAGCAGTCTCTTCAAAAAACGGCGAAGCCAGAGATAACCTTGCAAGACGCACAGACAGGCACTGATGGTGACTGTTGCAGGTCCGCAGCACATACCCACGCGTAGATTGGCCATGGTTCCGCACATACCGTTCCCTGCTCCAATTGTTCATTACACGTTTTTTGGACTCAACCTCCCTATATATAAGCGGATGGGTTCGGTCGGAGAGGTGTCGTGGCGAGTCCAGTCTACCCGAAGGCAAAGGGTATGTTGACTGAACTCGTCCCGCTCTGAAAGGGCAAGTATAAGCGGTCGGGCCGAGTTTACGGGCCATACGCCCATGTGACCTCACCCGCCTGTCGCTGTTCCCTCTGCCCCCATCGCGCCGACGTTGCCCTGCCGGACGGTACGCGCGTTGGTCAAGATGACATCGACAGTGGCTCCACGTACGTTGTGGACAGATTAAGAAGTCCTTACTTACGACCTTTAATCAACGAAACAAACAAACAAAATAAAAAACACCGAGAAATTTACTCGACCGCAAACGGCAGAAAAAATAAGGATATATTCATGGACCCGGAAGGATATATGAAAGAATTGGGCCTGCAGAAGACAGGGGAGCAAATCAGGACGTGATGGAAATTTTACTTAGCTCGTCGCACGAGAGCTCGATGGGTGCCATACTCACAGCCGGCTCTGTTTTCATCTACGCGTAGCAGGAAATCCGCTTGTGCGCCCGAAATTGCAAATACTTGCCCACAAAATCTTTGAAAAAGTTTCTGGTCACTGCGCCGTGGGAAAAAATCTGCAGAAATTCAGAGAATTCTCTACTGTGAAGCTTTCAATCGCCTCTTGTATACATTGTGGGGCCGTTACAGCCAGATTTGGCTTAGAGTAGCCAAATAGTTCGGGTTATTTTATTGTTTCTAAGTTTTATTTTGGTTATTTTCGCCATTGGTGTAATATATATCATTATAGCAATTAGGTTTCTTTTCTTTGGACAATATGTAATTTTGCAAGATGCAAGGTCTAGTATAAGGTTTGTTTCGGTATTTCTTGTGTGTATTTTCAACTTTCTTTTGCGGGCTTTTTTTGTTCAGTTTTCAGCTTTCGGAGGAGGTGTGGGTCATTCCTCTCCAAACATCCTAGACAGCTAGACAGTACGCTGGACCATCTCCGATGACATTATAATGAATCACAGGCCATCACTTCACTACCCTATTTCTAAGCAGCATGATCACTTCAACATTAACGCAGAAGATCATCCTCCGCTCCCTTGCCCATTCGTGGCAAATAAGCGCTTATACTGCTATACGAAGCGCAGTAAAAAAAATTCAGTTGCTAGAAAAAAAAAACGCATCTCCTTGCTAAAACGAATTCACAGCTGCTAGTGTGTCTCAAGATGTGCTTTGTGGGGTAGCAATGCGGGGTTCTTGGGCCATATTTAGACATTTTTTTACACCTCTTACAACTTTTTTCAGAGACAATACAGCGCATAGTTCGTTTATATTGTCGACAGTAAGTGCAGGCAAAAAAATTCGTTAAAATTTGAGAAATAATATGAAAACGGGAGCTGAGATAGTCATCGCGGTGGCCGAGTGACAACCGCCTAAACAACCACAGCGGCGATAGCGCAGGCTCGGAGGCGCGGAAACCGGTATACCGGAAGACGAGCTCGCCTCGACGCAAAGCATCGCTGTGGTCACCGCTCAACTACACTCGTGCGTGCGAGTTCATATAGACGCGGACGGGCCTAGGTAAGCTAAGACCGTCTCTCAACTCAACCCGCCCCCGTCGAGGCCATGTACACGGGGCTACAGATGCACTCCGAGGGGTTCACACGACTATTGCGAGGGATTTACGCAATATTGTTCATACAGCGAGACCACTCATTGTTGAAACAAGGCTGCATTATGTGGATGACTCCCGCAGCGGCGCACAGCTGTGAGGAAAGTGGGGGCCGTATTTCATAAACCAGGGTAGGAGGAGAGAGTTGACCAGGCGGGAAACCTTGTTTGCTAACCTGCACTTTGCAAAGGGGGTTCCGTAGGTGAAAAGCTGGGCGGGCGGTGAAGGGATCTTGGCGCGAAAACGCGTGTTGCTCGGCCAGTTGGTTGGGCACTGGGAACAAACCTACTGAGTTAAGCATACGCCAATAAAGCGCGACACAGAACTACATATACGGAGTCAGTGCGCACTTACGGGGAAAATCCCGGGCCATCTCCACTAACCTGAAACCAGGGAGGGGCGAAGAATGCAGTGTATAAGTGTATTCTTAGCGCCCTGGCGTTTTTCCCACAGAGGTGTAAACCGTTAAGGGGAACAAATCGTTCCAGCGCGAGGCGTTGGAAAACGAGTGTCCGGGTGTGTTCTTTTAGTACGAGTTACGTTCTCGCGCGAGGCGTTCAAAGAGGAGCGTCCCGGTGTTTTAGTACCGTGACTACATGAAACGACGACGACAACAGGAGACACCTACAGCCTGAGCCCCTAAGGAGCTTCACCGCTGAAAAACCAAAAAAAATGCCGAGCGCTCGTGTGTGCGCGTCTCGTGACGACCACCCAGCGTCCCCGGCCCACGTTCGTCAAGCTAAGCATATCTACGTAGGGAGATTGGCCAAGATTGCGGCGACCACCAGTCAGTTTTAAAAAACCTAGAAAATGCCTAGGGCTCGTGTGTGCGTGCCTCGCGGTGACCGCCCAGCGTCCCCCGCGCCCGTTTGTCAAGCCAAGCATGCCGACATAGGGAGATTGGCTAAAATCGATTAAAAAAAAAACAGCGTTCGCCGTAACCGTGGCAACACTTGCTCGGAACGAGAAAGACACGTCGTAGCGTACGCCCCTCCAAGGGGATGTCCAATGATTAACACTTCCCCCAAAAATGAAGGAAGTTCACACGTATAGACCTTATGCAAAAGTGCCCCCATCTACCGGGAGAAAAAACAAAACGAGCCCGCGACGCCACGTTGGGGGATGGCGGTCGTGGGATTGCTTGGTACGGAGCGTGTGAGGGGCTTTCTGGGCTTGGCGATCCTTTTATATTCAGATTTAAGCGCAGCAAAATGAGCGACGAGTGATCTGTGGATCTTTCTCTGTTGCCCACATTTGCGGGCGACTTCGTAAATACGCATTATGCATCGAAAAAACAGTGAGGGAGGCACCGGCAGGGAAGCTTTTGGAGGCTGTGGCGTTTATTCTCCTTTTTTTTTTTTTTTTTTGGGGGGGGGGGGGCGGTGAGAACGCGAACATTGAAAGTACATCCGTGTTGGTTCGCATCCTGCGGGTTTCTCAGGAGGTCATTCCTGAAACGCTTCGAGCCGATGCGGGCTGCCCCGAGGTTGAAATGGGGGAGGGGGGCACTCCGCGATATAGCCATACGCTAAGGGTCCTCTGGGACGCAGAGAGAACCTACAAAAAAACATAATAAACTGCATGCCTTGCATTTTTTAACAGCTGAGCTGTTGTAGCTGGCCGTAATGTGTAGTACGTAACCTGTGTGGCGTGTAACGCGTTAAACATTGCCAACATATTACCAATTAATTGCCAATGAATAATTAATCTACCGATAAATTGCCGAGCACTGGTGAGCGCGTGCCTCGCGGCGGCCGCCGAGCATCCCCAGCACACGCAAAGGCTTTAGCAAAAAAAAAAAAAAAAAGAAACCGCGAAAACCTTAGAGAGCGAGAAAATTCCGAGCGCTCGTGAGCGCGTGCCTCGCGGCGACAGCTGAGCGTCTCCTGCTCGCGCCCTGGACAACAAAACTGGGTTCACACTACCGCTTAGAAATTTCCGCTCGAAAAATTTGATCTTGGGAAAATAGGCTACGTTCGAACAGCAGGCGACGAGCAGTAAATGACCGATATACGGTTTACTATACGTACGTTAGTTGCGCTACTCATGGCGCTACGTGAAGGTTGCAACTCTCGCGGATCTCTTATTTCCTGTAACGTTTGGCAAATAAAAGAATGCGTAGTACTTCCATAAGAGCCCAGCGAACGTCCTGAATAAAAAGATAACACTGGCGCGCAAAGCACGAATGGCAGACTCAAACCTCATTTCGGTAAAGTACGAGCTGACCGATGCAGTGCGGAGTGCTTGGAGGCAAATACAGGGCTATAAAATAGCTAACTTTCGCACCTTTTTAGCCCTGCACATATTATTCGTTTCGTGACTATTCATGCGATCTAGCTATAATATTACTGCGCTAAGAAGTCGACACCCGCAAGCGACTTCACGCAGGGCTCGAATCACGCTTCCGTTGAGAAATAAAAAAAAAGATGTGTACGCTATTTCCGTGGTCGTCCTCGTATCATCTTTGAGCACAGAAAGTTACACGGCACTATTTGGGCATCTTGGACAACGATAAATGCCGACGTGCGCGTCGCTAACCCCGGGCTACCATGTATACTGCGGTATCCGGAGATCCGGGAATCCCCCTATATGGCGGAAGCGCACGCGGTTCCCGCGAGAGGGCGCCAGTTTTTGCATAACGTCTATAATGGAGTAAAGGTCGTTGCGGCAGCAAAGAAGAAGCAAATCGACTGCAATCGGAGACTGAAACCATCGTGATGGTCGTTAACGTTGCGTGCAGCTTCGCTACCTCCAACTCTGGCGCGTTAGAGTGCGCTTCCTCACATTTTTCGTTTGTTTTTGCGGAGCTTGAGCACACATCTGTTTTTTTTTTTAGTATTTGCATTTATCTTGCCAGTCTGCGACACACATTTCTTGACGTGTTTCTTTCATTTGCGACCTCAAAAACCAACCCCACGCACATTTGTAACTAAAATTCATCTGTGAAATAAACCTCGCCATATAACGGTATACTTGCGAAGGGCTTTCCACTCTTTCCCCGCGGTAAAGAGTTTGTTGTTGTGGGTGAAATAGAATTCCAAAATGGCATCTGTGGGGGACCTCACGGGCGTTCGGATGCATGGCTCGCCTATTGCAGTTTGGAGCCACTGTGGTTGGCGTTCCCGCCGGCATACGACACCCATGAGACGAACTGAGCTTCAGCGAAGCGAGGAGAAAGAAACGCCGCCTGCTGGCGGTTGGCGTATGAAAGGACGCGAATATTAAGGCGCCCGCCGTGCCATTCGCCGTATTCGCCATGCACTGCCATCCGGGAGAGCGGCGGGGAGGAGGGGCGCAGCCTACGCGGCGTCTCCCATCCCCCGTCGGCCTCGCCTTGGAGAGCGCACAAGTGCCGCCGGTTATCTGGGCCGCGCAGCTGGGTAAACCAAAGGGCTTGGAGGCACTTTCGTTTCCCTTTTGAAACGTTTTGGGCGGGCTTGGTTTGCGACGTCGGGACGCTTTTGAACGGAGATTAAAAAGTTGCAGGCGTGCGAGATTTACGCGGAATTTCTGGCTTAGGTGGCACTGTTTCTCTGTTACGTTCCGCACACCTAACCCTGACTGTTTCAGCAACAAGATGATGCGCGTAATTATGTTGACAGCCGTAGCGGCAAGCATCACCAAGAAAAGCCCTGAAAATATCGGAACTACAGAATAATAGGGTGGCATAATAGAAAATAAGCGAAATGATGGAGAAAAATGAAGGAAGCTCACACTAACTCGGAAGACTTGAAGGTAGCGAAGCTGTGCGCAACCTTCACGACCCTCCCGACGCTTTAGTAAGCTTCACGTTTGGAGAATTCTTCGCCCCCCCCCCCCCCCCCCCCGAGGCTTTTTCGGTGAGCAGCTTGTCACCTTGTCAAGTGCATGGCGGTTAGGCTTCAGCCGCCGCGACGGCCTCTGTGCACAACATCTGGCGAAGATGGAAGCCGGCGCAGCATCAAGTCGCTGCCAGCGATTGGCATGTCAACTGCACTGCCTTTACAAGCCACATTTATGCTACTTGCAAATGGCACGCAGACCTCCGAGCAGGGCCTAGCTAGCCTCGGCGCCCCAGGCGATGACTGTGCCGCCTTGTGATCATTGTCCGATGGGCGTCAGAGTGCAATCACCACGGTCGCCATCAGGGCCTGGGACGTCAAGCGCTTCCAAAAGGCTACCGGACCGCCCATCTCAGGATGGCAAAAACGTTGACGTCTCATCTGGGGGAAACCACCTTGTGCCAATCCTCGTCCGCCGAAGTCCATGTACACAACCCCGCGAACACCATTTCCGTCTGGGTGCATGGGATTGGAAATGTCAGCCTTCTATAACCTCTGCAAACAATTGAGGTCACTAAAGATCTGACTGTACCAGTGCAGGCCCATCTCGCTTCAGGCACAGATTTTTTACAGTACATTGTTTCTGGCGTGTATGCTGGAGAAGACAAGACCACCCTTCTACAACACCTTAGGTGCCCTAAGCACTGCGTGGTTGCTGCCCGTTAATTTGCAAAAGGGCGCTCTTGCCTAGTAACACTAAGTGGGTTTTCCAAAGCACCTTCTCGCATGTACTACTATGGATGCGTCCTTCACATTCGCCCGTACCGTCCATCTGCTGCGTACTGTTGCAAATTCCTCCACCTCGGACGGATGGAGGCTTCATTCCCCGCCCAAACCCATTTCTTCTTCTTAATTTCTCCTATGTCCTTAACACGCGTTTGTTCCCTGACCCACTCCGCTCTCGTCTTAATTGTCACTTAACGTTACACCTTTCGTCTTCCGTTCCATTGCTCCTTGAGCCGTCCTCATTTTAAGTTGAACCCTCATAGTGAGCCTCCAAGTTTCTGCCCCGTAGGTGAGTACCGGTAAGATGCAGCTGTCATACACATCCTTCTTCAGGGACAATGCTAGGCTGCCATTCATTATCTAAGAATGCCTGCTGAATACACTCCACCCCATTCTTATCCTTCTGATTATTTCTGCCTCACGGTTGGGATCCGGGGTCGCAACTTGGCCTAAGTAGCTAAATTCGCTTACCACTTCCACTGCCTCGCCACCTATCTCAAACCGCTGTGCTGCCCCGAGGTTATTGATCATTACTTTAATTTTCTGCATATTAATTTTCAGGACCACGGTTCTACTGTTTGTCCAGTGCGGTAAGCATGCTTTGCAATTCGTCCCCCGAGTTACTTAGCAAGGCAACATCATCAGCACATCTGAGGTTACTGAGGTATTCTCCATTCACTAATTTACGGGTTGAGCCTTTGCCCCGCAACATGAATCCTGATCGACACCCTGCTCGTCGTGCACTGCGCGTTCAGGCCCTCTCCAGACGAATTAATTTTCTACTCTCCCATGGTTCCATCGTTTACTTTACTGACGCCAGCGACATCCCCTCAAACTCAACGGGCACGGCTTCCTTTCTCCAACTCCCTTCTTTAGACACTGCCACGCTTTCCTTTCTGTCCCCACCGGGTTCGACCTCTCTCGAAGAATACGCCATTGCCCTTGCAATAGAGCACGCTACTCTCACTGTTCCTACCAGCACGCCAGTATATATCTTCTCCGACTGTCAGTCAGCCCTTCGTAATTTCGCTCACCATGAGACTCACCCACACACTACTGAGTTCGTCACTCCGATACTTGCATCGAATCCTCGGCCCCGCTTCACACTGGTTTGGGTTCCTGGCCACGCTGGCATGTGCGGAAACGCCTTAGCAAACGCGCTCACCCGAGTACCTTTCCCGGGTCCGCCCATGTCCTGGCCAACCTTGTACCACCCGCCGACTGTTCGTATTCAACACCGCGCTTCCCGCCGTTACCAATTACACGCCCAACGCCTATCACGTACCCTGTACCCACCCCCCAGTTCCCGTCTAACTCGTGAGGCTGCGTGCCTCATTCGGCAAGCCCAAACCTCTTCACTCCCCTCCCATCACATTCTTCACCGCATCTATCGGCGCCCTGGTCATCCTTCCTGTCCCACCTGTTCTTCCTACCCATCCATCCCTCATTCTTATTGGGACTGCACCCCGCCATCACTTGACCCATCCCTCGCCTCCATCACCTCCTGGGAGCTCTGGTTGTCTCCCCCGCCGACAGTAAACATCCAGGCTGCCCAGGAAGCTCTCTACAAACACGTGCACCGGATCCGCACGGACATTCTGGAGTACTACGTGGATCCGGTGAATTGAACTTTGAAATTAGGACCTGGACTTAGGTCCTGCGGAAATAAAGTTTGTTCTCTCTCTCTCTCCATTAACGATTACTCCCACCTGTTCTCAATCCTATGTTCTGAATACTTCTTGTTAACAAGCTGTCAATAACATCCGAGAGATTGTGTCGCCTTGTCTGACGCCCTTCCTTATAGGTATTTTACTGCTGTCCTTATGGAGGATGATGGTAGCTGCGGACCCATTGTAAATATCCTCCAGTATTCTTACATAATTCTCGTCCACACCCTGGTTCCGTAATGCCTGAATGACTGCTGAGGTTTAGACTGAGTCAAATGCTTTCTCATAATCTGTGAAGGCTATATACAGTGGTGTAGTATACTTCGCGCACTTCTCTATCACCTGATTGATCGTGTGAATATGGTCCAGTGTTGAGTAGCCTTTATGAAACCATGCTTGTTCTTTAGGTTGACTGAAATCTGGGGTGGCAGAAATTCTGTTACCGATTACCTTTGTAAGTACCTTGTAGACGACTGACAGTACGCTGATCGACCTGTAATTTTTCAAGTCCTTCATGTTACCTTTCTTATGGATTAGGATGATGTTCGCATTCTTCCAAGATTCCGCTACCATCGCGGTCATTAGGCATTGTGTGTACAGGTTCGCCAGTTTTACTAGTACAATTTTCCCGCCATCCTTCAAGAGGTCTGCTACTATCTGATCTTCATCAGGTGCTTTGCCCCCTTTTATTTCTTTCAAAGCCTTCCTTACTTCTTTTGCCGTTATTGGTGGGGCGTATATCTCCTCTGAACTACTTTCTCTTTCGACATTATCCTGGATGTTCCGGATACTGTACATAGATCTCTATAGAACTCCTGGGCTAGTATGACTATTTTATCCCTATTTGAGATAGCATTGCCTTGCTTGTGACTTTTTCCCCACGCCTAGACGCATCCATTCTTTACAGCATATTCGATCCTTTCCATATTATACTTCCGTAGGTCAGCTGTCTTAGGCTTATTGATAAACTTCGAAAGCTCCGCTAGTTGTATTCTCTCATCTGAGATGAAGATTGTCATGGTTTGCCGTTTCATAATTAGATCTTTCGTCTCCTGGGAAAGTTTCTCCTGTCTAGCCATCGTGCCCCCGACTTCTACTCCACACTCCGTGATATGCGTGTAAGATTGTCGCTGGCTTCCTGTGTCGTAAACTCTGCTTCCTCGGAAAGAGCCGAATATTGGTTCTGCACCGCGATCCTGAATTCTTCACTTTACGTCATACTGTTAGCTCATTGATCGGCTTCTTTCGTACTAGCTTGTTACGGTCTCTCCTCAATTCTACCTAATTCGAGATATTACCACACGGTGGTCACTACAGCTTAACCTTCCGAGCACTTCCATAGCCTGCACGACGCCAGGGTTATCGCATAATATGAAGTCTATTTCATTTTTATACTCCCCGTTCGGGCTCCTTCACGTCCACTTCCGGCTCTCCCATTTGCAGATGAAGGTGTTCATGATGCGTAGATTATTCCGTTCTGCGAACTTGACGATTATGTGCTTCCTGCTATTTCTACAGGCCAGATCTGAGTTCCCAAATGCCTTGTCTCCAGCCTGATTCTTGCTTACTTTATCATTGAAGCCTCCCATAACTACGGTATACTGTGTTTGTACTTTAGCCATTGCCGATCCCACATCTTCATAGAAGCGTTCAACTAGCTGGTCGTTGTGGTTGAATGTAGGCGCGTAGCCCTGTACCACCTTGAGTTTGTACCTCTTATCAAGTCTAATTACAAGACCGGCTACCCTTTCGTTAATGCTACAGCCTTCGTCTATGTTGTCAGCTATGCTTTTATTGACTATAAATCCCACTGCCAGTTCTCTTCTGTCCACTAGACCACGGTAACATAGGACGTGTGCATTTTTCAGCGCCGTAAATAAAGGCTTCACCTGTCCTCCTAACCTCACTAAGCCCTATTGCATCTCACTTAATGCCCTCTAATTCCTCGAACACCTCTAGACTCGCTTCGCTAGATAAAGTTCTCGTGTGAAACGTTGCCAGGTTCAGATTCCAATGGTGACCTGTCCGGCTCCAGCGATTCTTAGCACCCTATGCTGCGTCAGAGGTCTGACCGCCGCCGTGGTCAGTTGCTTCGTAGCCACTGGAGACTGAGGGCCGTGGGTTAATTGGCGCATTCATGGGAGGTTTTGGCCATTACTGCACCAGGGTGGCCAATCCTGCTCTGGTGAAGCAGCACGCACGTTTGAGATCCCCAGGTGGTCAAAAGTAATCCAGAGCCCTCCACTGTGTACCGTCGGCGCGTTAAACGTCCTAATCAATCAAGGACATCGTAGTTTCCTTGTGCACTTTGCAAGACAACCGATCATCAGATTACCTCTCCACTATACCCCAGGAAGCGGAAGGCTACGGAGTAGATGTGGCAGAGCCAGACTTTCAGAGGTCAGGTGGTTGAAGACACATTTACTGGGCAGAACTTTCAACTCCTAAATAATGTTATAATTCCTACTCGATGGCAAACGCAACCTCGCACACCGTGTTTCTCGCCGAACCTCACTTGGTGGCTTGGGCACGGGGCTCTCTCCTGGCACTTGGAGCTCGACTGCTGGGCGTGATCACCATCCCATTTATATTAGGCTTGCTGTGGAACGTGTGCCGTGACCTCCTCGATGCTGCCAGATCAACTATTGGGATGAGTTCGGATCCCAACTTTCCCCACTCGAACAAGATCGAGACTGATGACCCGATTTCTGCCATACAACGCGCACTCAGACATCAGCCTCGATATGGCACACGTTTAAGGCATTGGAACTAGGCCGCAAGCCACAGAATCCCTTGGACAATGCCTACATTGCATCGGGTTTCTCCTTGCAATAATTTGCGGAGGAGGAAATTAAGGCTTTTTTCCACAATTATGATACGCCTCCTCCGACCTTTGGTGGACCTTTACCCCTTCACCCCTGAGGCATGCCCACCCCTTTCTCTGGAAGCGGCAGCTGGTCTCGTTTCCCACTTCAGCATGGCGGAACTGTTGGCAGCTATCGACGCAGCCGGAACACGTGCGGCACCGGGGTAAATGGCATCCACTACGAAGTGTATAAGAACTGCACGGAGGATCCACTTCAGGTCATACTGGAAACTATAAACAATGCTTGGGCCACTGGGTGCACACCCACTTTCTGGAAGCGTGAAGAAATGGTGCGCTGCCCGAAAGCAGGAAAACCGCCGGATACGCTCAGAAATCTACGGCCGATTGCTCTGACATGTACCCTATGCAAGTTGGCTCAGCGTATGCTAACATCGAGGCTCACATGGTGGTTTGAGGACATGGGTTCTTACCATCCCTCTCATATCGGCTTTCGTCCCCGCATCGGCGCAGAGGACGGCCTTGAAGCCTCCTCTCTTTCCGGACTCATAAGGGGACACACTTGTTGTAATCGTTCCATTCCTGCCCTAGATGTGAAAAAAGCGTACGACAATGTCACCCATGAAGCTATCCTACAGATACTACGCTGGCTTGGGTTCCCGACGCCTGGCCGGCCCTTTATCGAGTCGCTTGTAACCAACCGTACATTTTCAATTGCAGTTTCAGGACAGACGGTGGGCTCCTTCTCAACATGCCGCGGGTACGGCAAGGTTCGGTCCCGGCAGCCACACTGTTACGTAATGTCGGCAATCGAAGGGCTTGCCAAAAACTGCAAAACCACCAAATTATATTAAACATTGATGGCCAGCCAGTAACGGAAGATACTTGCCACCGCGTTCTTCGCCTGGAAGTTGCGGCCTCCGGCTCAGCTACACCATGGCTCCGGGAAGCTCGCCGGAGCGCCCTTCAGCTGTTACATCTAGTTCGCCTGATTTTCAGAAAATCGGGAGGAGCTCGCACCAAGATGGCTCGGCTTCTCGTACGCGCAATCCTACAGCCACGTATCACGTACCGGGCTCAGTTTTAGTACATAACTAGGGCAGAGTGGGATCGTCTAGAGGCCATGAATAGAGAAGCGATGAGGACAATTACTTGCCTTTCTCGCTTAACGCCCATCTTTGCACTACAGGAAGAAGCTGGCCTTTACACGATAGATGAATTGGTTCACCAGCGGCGACAGGCACGACCTCTTAAAACGCAAGTGTACTTATCTGTGGCCGCTCCAAGGGGGGATATGGGCCTCCGAACTAACACGCCACCAGACCCCTCTCCAGAACCCCCTCCAATTGAACCCGAATATTAATTACTGATTGTAATCGTCTGGGTCGGTCAAGCTGTGTCGCGCCGCAACTCGCAGCCAGTGCTGGTCAAGATACGTTTTATGTCGACGCCAGTGTTTTAGGGCGCCTTATTACCACAGCCGTCGTAAACTCTGTCAAACCTGTCAATACTATGCCACTCAATGGCCCCCGTCAACACTTGCCGAGCTCAAAGCGACTTCTGACGCCTTGACGACTATAAAGCTGCTTAGGCCAGAACAATCACAACCTGTCACCATTTTTACTGACTCAATGAAAGCTGTCCGAAGCCTCCGGAAGGTACTTCATTAAGTGCTCATATCCCAAGCCATCTACGCGAAAGCTGCCAGGGATAGCTTCAGGGATAAGATTACTTGGGCCCAGAGGATGCGGACCCCTGGACAGAATGCAGGCGGATGCGGCGACTCGTATACCTCCCACGACGCATCCACTGCCTTTATTTCCTGTCGACGCAATGTCAAAGTTGGTCACCGAAAGAGAAGGCCTTCAGCGCTCCACACGCAAACTTATTGCACCGTGTGGGTCAAACCTTCCTGGTGGGCTCACCCGCCGTGAAGAGGTGGGGCTACGAAGGATTCGCATCGGGGCTGCTCTCACACCAGCTGTCACCCACAAATGGCCCTCGGATCTACGGGCTCCGTTTCATGCCCATTTCGCTTTACGTCGCTTTACGTCACCATCGACCACAGACAATCCCCATCTTCTGTGAACTTGCCGTGGTCTCCAGAGTTCCCGGCAGCAAGTATTAAATAGCGTGGTACTCAACCAAGGCCGGCCGCCAGACTACAGACGCTGGGTTTTCGGGCCGTATCCCCGGAGCTTCTTAGACTTCCTCAGTGAAAACTACCTAGTTCCGTACATTTATTCTCACTCGCCCCCACCGTTTTATGCTGCAGAGCAAACTTTCGCAATAAAAAAGTCTACTATTTCAGACGATTTGCTTCTTTCTCGCTGCCGCAACGGCCTTTACTTCATCTTTGTTGCGTTTGCGTTGAACAGATTCGTTGTTCTAGGCCCACCGACGTCTCTGGGAACCATTCTCTGAGGCCAAGTGGTCCGTGCTGGCTCTCTGTACTCGTTCTCGGCGAGCGGCTTCCTCGTCGGGCGTGCGGCCGACCCGTAACCGACCTATCCCTACAACTAATCCGGCGCATTTCCAAGACGGGCTATTATACCACCTCCTAGCGCATGCGAATGACGAACGCACAGCCGTATATAGTGGGTGGAGCCATAACAAGCCTGTGACGTGAGCAATGTGACTGCCATGTTGCCATGGTTGTGGCGAACGCTGGAGTTCGTTTTTTTTTAATCTTGGCCAATCTGCCTGAGTGGGTATGCTTGGATCGACAAAACGTGCGCCGGGGACGCTGGGCTGTCGCTGTGTGGCACGCACACAAGAGTGCTCGGCATTTTCTTGATATTTCTAGCTGCGGACAGAAATAATTAGGATTTGCTAAACAGCTTCTCTGTTAAAATCCTCCTCTATGTTTTCTATTCTGTGCACTGAGCGGTGATAAATTTGGGCGTAGATTTGAGCAACTGTTGAGTAGATCTCGCGGCTTCCGGCGCCGTGTTGCATTCACTTAGATTACTTAAGTTTGGAAGCGGGCAAATCCTACGTTTCCTTTTTCTTTGAAAAACTTACCTTTTTACGCATTAATTGAGGTCACTTCTGCGCCCATTTTCTGTCAACAAGTGCGAGGGTAGTGTGTTACGTTTTAGTTTATTTCAATTTAGTTTTTTTGTCGTCGAAGCTTGGAATAGTTTATTTGAAATACGGGATACAACCTGTGAAATTGCAGCATTTGGAAGAGTCCAATGAATATTCAACTGTTTAGGTTCAGCCTCACGTACGAAATGAAAATAGGCCTAGAAACAAGGCAGGCAACGGAGAGACCGGCGCAAGGACAGTTGAACTATCAACTTGCGCTTATTCGTGGTGTACGTGATGGTGACGACTAGACATGGAAACTGCAGGCACGAACAGCTCAAGTGTTTGGCGCTTTTAAAAGGCACTGAGAATTATCGTTTATTCAGCAGCTGGGAAGGGGCTCGTGCTTTCTTGTTCTACTGACGGTCAGGCTTCGAGCTGATCACATTTAACTACCACAACTCCATTGCTGAATACTTGTGCGGCTGTTTCGCATTCATTTTCTTTTTGGTCTTTTACTTTGAGAGTAAGAGATGGCCCACGTCCGCAAATTTGAGCACTCGATCCACGGGCATACAAAGACCTAAGAAAAGAGAACGATACAGCGTGGACCAATGAATGTTACGAACAAGCCGAACTAGCAGCGATGGAGCTGCATTCGCCCAGCTTCCAGCCTGTCATTTGGGAAGCGACGACTTTGACGACTGCTTGCCGTCTCAAGCCTTCGACATGCCCGCCGCCGGGCCTCCCTGACTAAATATTGTGGGTGCGTAAAGAGAAAAGAGTTCCAAGCAGGCGCAGAAGAAAACGGAATTAAAGGAGCGGCGGCAAAATGCCTGTACTGGTAACGAAACAAGCGACTAAAGCCAATGCCGCTGCTTAAGCGGGCAAACGTTACCACTGAGACGGCTAGAACGGAAACTCGGTTGGAACAATGTGCGCGGAGGTTGCTAGGAACGGCGTGTTTTAGGCTTCCAATAACCAGAAAAGGTGTGCGAGTCGGGCCTAGCCCCAAGTTCACCAGGGAGAGGGATGAGGTGCTCACAGATTCTCAAATATACAGCAATAGATCTTCAATTGTTTTTTTTTCTCATCTGCTCAGTTATTGTTGCTGTTGTCATCATCGTTGTTGTTGTTCTTGTTTTGTTGATTTTTTTATTTTTGTTTTTTTTTTCTCTTGTTCTTGTTGTTTTTGTCTTTGTTCTTGTTGTTCTTGTTTTTTATGTTTTTGTTGCTGTTGTTGTTGTTGTTATTGTTGTTTTTGTCTTTGTTCTTGTTGTTGTTGCTGCTGTTCTTGTTTTTGTTGTTGTTTTCTTGGTGCTGTTGTTATTCTTGCTATTTCTGTCTTTGTTCTTGTTATTCTTGTTTTTGTAGTTGCTGTTGTTGTTCTTGTTTTTTTGTCTTTGTTGTTGTTGTTGTTCTTGTTGTTTTGTTGTTTTTTGCTTTTGTTGTTCCTGTTGCTGTTGTTGTTGTTCTTGTTCTTGGTGCTTTTGTTGCGGTTGTTTTTGGTGTTGTTGTTGTTCTTTTGTTGTTGTTGTCCTTGTTTTTGTTGCTTCTGTTGTTGTTTTGTTTTTTTTGTTGCTGCTGTTGTTGTTTTGTCCTTGTTCTTCTTGTTGTTGTTCTTGCTTTTGTTTTTGTTGTTGTTGTTCTTGATTTTGTTGTTTTTGTTGTTTTGTTGTTGTTTTTGCTGCTGCTTCTGCTGCTGTTTTTGTTGTCGTCGTCGTTGTTTTGTTATTGATGTTGTTTTTGTTGCTGTTGTTTTTGTGGCGACATCGTTTTGTTGTTGTTGTTGTTGTTGTTGTTGTTGAAAAACATTTATTTGAGCGTGATGCGGAAGTTAATCCTCGTTCCCTGAAGACCTTGTAACGTCCGCGCTTTCTCATTTCTTAGCCCTCGAGACCAAAAGTTGCCGCACATCCGAGTCGGTGCTAGTCGTTAGGTTTTCCCCCACAGATCTGGGAGGTGAAGGGGATAATGAAAAATGGGAAAGCTGGGTTAAACGCGAAAAGGATATGAATTAGAATGCTTGGGTGAGGACAGTGTTTGCACGCGGGAGAGTACTGAGTGGTACACATACGATGTAGCCAAGTTGGGTGAGGGAAGCTGTGAAGGAAAGGTCGACTACATGCAACACACGCACACCTTTTTTTACGTCTTTATTTCTGCATTTAACAGGTTTATTGTTCGAATCCAAGTAGACGCACGCGTCTTGGCAATAGATTTTACGAAGGCGACGCTTGCGAAATATGTCAAAGAAATGGAACCATTTCTCAAATTCTAGGCTGCCAAAAACACAGCTGATGCGGACATGTGACTGCCAAGCATAAAAATCAAATGTTTCTGCGCATGCCTCGTTTCGGCAGCTACTCTCCAGGTTGCGCCCAACAACAGCTAAACTAACCATTCGGCCGCCACCTTCTTCTGTAAAATGTTTTTTAAGCTTTTGACCGGCCTACTTGTTCAGCTTGTACAGGTCGCCCCCTATCTACGGAACGGGGTTTTGGGTGAAGGTATGTTCTAGCATTTCTTCCCGCATCTGTCTTACCTGTCTTTTGCTCACTCTAAAATGCACTCCCTGTTTTTCGATATTAATCTTTGCTTCAATAGTTAAGCGAAGCGGCAAGATCGGCCCGTAAATGGGCCACCACCTGTTCAAACACCACGGTAAGGAACACTGAGACGCACTTCAGACCTTCGGCCCAGTACTTACGAAGAGTGGTATCAATGTGCGCAGCTGCTAAACAAAAGCGTCGCGATATGATTTTTTTTTATTCCGGCCGATGCTGCTAAATAACGAAATTCTGCCCGCGAGACATTTTTCTTAAGATCGCGTTCCAGCCGTACCTCTAAGTTGGTGCAACTGGTGCTTCTGTACACGAAAAAAGGGCTCAAGTTTAACACTTCTAAACCCTGTATGCAAAGAATATGCACACAGTGCTTCGTGAAAGTTTTGCTTTGCTTGAGATTTCACAGCTTGCCGTCTAGCTATATCTAATGGGGGATTGTATTCGTCCATTACTTGTGCGGAGGGGCGCGGCAGACAGCCGAGATGGCGCTGAGCGTTCAAGCGCGGGCGAAGCAGCTGTTTAACCCTCGACTACGTATTACCGTAGTGGCGAGGCCCCGGGCGAGCGAATTCCGATAAGAAATAAAGGCCCAGCTTGCGTGCCATTGGCTGAAGGTCTCTTGCGACTCGATGATTGACATTACAATTAAGATGTTGCGTTGTAGAGCTTTTGCTCTCAAAGCAACGCTGCGCCGTCGGCAAAATTTATGGGCCGCAAAAGCAGTATAAATGTGCTTGCCTAACGTACAAGACGGTATGACTTAAAAAAAACACGCTTCGAACTACCGCTTTTGCCAATAAGTGAAATAAAAATTATCCGCTCAGCTTCTTCTCCCAACCTGGACAAGAGTTTGCATAAATGACCGATGCACGCGGGCGAGGAAAACCGCAGGACGGCTCTCCGTAAACTTTGCCCTGGGTCAACGTTTTCAAACGGGTTCGCAACGCTTACTCTGTTTCTTCACAGATTGATAGCTGTCAATAGTTTGCCGTGCGTTCTTTGAATGAGAAACCATTAAACGCCTGTTGCGCGAAAAAGCCGGCGTCCTGCGTGGGCATAAATTCAGAGAATAATCCACGAATACGCCGCATTCTTACACCACTTGACTTAATTTTGAGTTATTTATAACCAGACCTGGCTATGCATTGCCCCATACTTTGGGTCATTTCATTGTTCTACAGTTTTCTTTCGTTTGTTATCGCCAATGATGTACATTTACACTTTCCAGCAATTAGGCGTCTTAACTTGGTCAATTATGTATTTTTGTCGAGGGCCAAGGCGTTGTACAATTTTGGTGCTTTTTCACAAGTTTTATTCGTATTTACTTCTTTATCCTCGCGGTGTTTTTATTGTCTTTGTTTTGTGAGTGGGGTGTGAAAGATACGTTATCTAGATTTTGCTAGTTCTTTCTTACAATTTCTGTGGGCTTCGACGGCAAGTTTCCAAATCGACGGCACCTGGAAGATGACGATCCGCTCCAAAATATACAATGTATTTACAAGCATATATTTACATACATATTTACAACTCAGGGTGGGCGATCAGAGGCCAGGCAAAGCCCGCATCCAGCTGGGCTGCCTCTCTCTTCACTTGCAAAGTTTAGTTGTTTAAACAGCTTATACAGCGATGCTGTTTAAGCTGGTGGTTTAGCCGCCGAACGTGCGCAGAAAAACCTCGCTGACCTGTGACGACATCGTGCGGTTCGCACTGCAGATTTACCGTAGCTTTGCGTCGCCGCGCTCGAGCGGCACTCCTGTGATTAGCTGTAGGAGGGGCGATACAGCACGGCTTTGGAAACACGTCGCTGGGTGGCCCACTGTATGGCTATATATATACATCATTCCTGTAGAAGACTTGTCTCGAAGTCGAAACGTCAAAATAAACCCTCCGCTGTTGCTGTTACCGAGGATTCTTACTTTGTATACAAATATATATATATATATATATATATATATATATATATATATATATATATATATATATATATATATATATATATATATATATATATATATATATTGTGTCACGTGACAACGCAGCGATAGGTAGTCAGGAAGAAGGTGTATTTCCAAAAGACACCGGGGAGAGAGGCGGGTTGATGGCGCGAACCGAGTCCAGCGAGAGCTCGGACTTCGTCTACCTTCTCTTCATTCCGTTGGTCATCTACCAGCGTCTTTCCACCGAAGCACATACCCAGATAGGGAGATATTGGCCACATGGATATGCGGGTATGCTTCGTGTAAGCTTTTCGGGAAGCTGGCTGAAGTCGGTGACACAACTCCCCCGCCGCAGAAGCACCGTCCCGGTGCCTGTTATGAAGGAGGAGCAGTAGCATGTATATTGCGTCGGTGGTACGGCTTGAGGCGGCTCACGTGAACTAGCTGAGGTGCTGAGGGCCCAGACGAGGTCGAAGGCAACTCAGGCACAATTTCGTAGGTGACGGGGGTGACGGCATGCTCGACGCGGTAGGGGCCAGTGAAGGGGGACATGAGCTTCTCAGACAGTCCAACTTGGCGAGAAGGGGTTCACAAAAGAACCAAGGAGCCAGAAGGAAAGTGTGCAGGGCGGCGGCGCTCGTCGTATCGAGACTTCTGGGATGCTTGTGATGCCAATAGTCGTTCCCGGGCAACCTGGCGTGCCAGTTCAGCGTGGGTGATGACGTCACGAGCATATGCAGTGGTCGGCTCACTTGAAGTCGGTAGGGTGGTGTCGAACGGTAAAGTAGGATCACGGCCAAAAAGAAGGAAGGCGTTGGACTTCCTGTTTCCTGTACCTCTTGCCAGCGAGGCTTCATACCAACACGGAACTTCGGAGTGGGCGCAACGCTCGCTGCCACGCGATGCCTACCGATGAGCCCGGATCCCCTTCACCATTCATCGTTGTGTGCCACCCTCGGGACCCCGGTGACTTCACTGGGACGAACGACACTGATGTAGAAGATTGGCTCCGTAGGTTCGAACGTGTGAGTGCTCACAACAGATGGGACGACACGCTTAAGCTCGTCAACGCTGCTTTTTGCCTGAAACAAAAGGCTGAGACATGGTTTGACACGAATGAAGCACGACGAACCAGTTGGGATGTTTTCACAGAAGAGTTTCGAAAGGTGTTCTAGAAGCCCGTTGGTCGCCAGCTAGCGGCAAAGCAAGAGCTCTCAACACGTGCTCAAACATTTACTGTATGTTACGTCGCCTACATCCACGACGTTTTGGCCCTATGCTCCAAAGTTGACCCAGGAATGTCCGAAACGGACAAGGTTGGCCATATCCTTAAGGGCATCGCCGACGACGCCTTTCACTTGCTCATTTGTAAGGACTGCGCCACCGTTGATTCCATCATCGAGGAGTGGCGGCGATTTGAGCATGCCAAGGGACGCCGTATAGCTCACCAATTTGCCCGGCTCCCGCACACAGCTGCGACGTCTTCCTACGATGACGTCCATCTACCCGCTCCTGCTCCACGCAAGCCGGACCCTGTCGCCCAGTCTGCGGATATCACCAGAATCGTGCGCCGCGAAATCGAAGCTATGGTCCTGACCCCCCACACTGCCATATGCAGATGATCGCTGCCAACTTCCTGTGATCGCTGCAATCAAGGCCGTCGTTCGAGATGAAATGGCAAGCATGAGCCTTCATCAAGTCTGCAGTATCAGGCATCCCCATCCTCCTTATACCCAACAGTTTTGGCCGACCACGCACATGAGCTCCCAGGCGCCTTTTGGCAACCGCCGCCGCAATCCTGCTGAATGGCGAACGCCTGACGACAGACCAATTTGCTTCAACTGCGCCCGTATTGGCCACATCGCTCGTTACTGTAGAAACCGCTGGACTCCACCTCCGTCAAATGCGTCACCTCATTACGGCTCTCGGTCTTTCTCCTACAGCTTCACTCCCGATGCGCAGCGCCGTACTCCCCCAAGCTCGGATACCCAGCTCCTCCACCAAAGATGTCACGTGACAACGCAGAGATAGGTAGTCAGGAAGAAGATGTATTTACAAAACACACCGTAGTCACCGGGAGAGAGGCGGGTTAATGGCGCGAACCCAGTCCAGCGGGAGCTCGGACTTCGTCTACCTTCTCTTCATTCCATTGGTCATCTACCAGCGTCTTTCCACCGGAGCACATACCCAGATAGGGAGAGATTGGCCACATGGATATGCGGGTATGCTTCGTGTAAGTTTTTCGGGAAGCTGGCTGAAGTCTGTGACAATATATAAATATATATATATATATATATATATATATATATATATATATATATATATATATATATATATATATATACATATACCGTAATTACCCGACTCTAACGCGCACCCGATTTTCCAGGCAAAAAACCGAAAAAATTGCACCTCCGTTTGTAACGCGCAAGGAACTTTGTGAGCAAGAAGAACGAATGCGAGAGAAACGGGCGATTTATTCCCCGAAGTAATCTCACTCATCTCACTCCTCGTCGCTCTCCGAGAGCTCATTGTCGCCTTCCGCTGACCGCAACATCTCGTCATCGGTGCCGTCAAGCGCGTTCGCGATGCCACACTTCTGAACGAACGTTCAACCATGTTCCATTGGATCGTGGCCCACGCCTCGCATGCCCATCCCGCGAGCTTCTCCAGAGGCATACGCTTCAGCCAACCGCTCGTTGTGAACGCGTGGGAGCCTCTCGTAAGCCGCGGAAGCTCCGCACCTTCGTTGACGCTGCTGCCATTGCTGTTATCAAGCACGCAAGTGGAATAATTTGACGATTTGTGTGAACGCCGAAAGAAAAGCCTAGGTGCCTAGATCCGAAAAATTGTGAACGCCGTAAGAAAAACCTAGGCGCCTAGATCCGAAAAAGTGTTGCTAAAAGCTTTGGCGCCATCTTGAGATGGCGATCGCGATGGGTGGAACAAAATTTCAGTTGTTTCGGCAGTTTCGGTTTCGTACCCGATTCTAACGCGCATGCGATTTTTCGGCCTATTTTTGCGGAAAAAAGGTGCGCGTCAGAATCGGGTAAGTACGGTATATATATATATATATATATATATATATATGCATACACACAGAAGGTAATTCGTTCTGGGTGACTTATATGGCACTCGCCGAGTTTACCTTAGCGATACGAACACAACTCTGTTGTGACATCAAGCTTGCACCACTGAGCAAGCTGGATTCGATTTGTTTCTTGGTATTTTAGGGGCGACGCCCCTTAGGGGTTCGAGCTGTCGGCGTCTCATGTCGTCGTATTCTCATGTGGTCACGGTACTAAAACACCTAAACATTCGTTTTCCAATGACTCGCGCTACAACGTAACGCGTACTAAACGTGTATAATGGATAAAACCGGTTCAGAATAAATTCACATGATTTAAATATTTGTGTAACGCTCCCTATCCGCTTCAACAATCGCCAAGCACAAGCACAAGCTGTTTGAAGACACGCTATAATTTGTGTTAAACTCAGGTACTCTCTGTCTCTTGACACTAGGCCTGATCGGGGGGTCGGTCGAAGCAGGAAGAGGCATGCTCACCTGGGGCCAGGGCCTCGTTTATTACCGAGGATGAGCCCCCAGGGTGGGCATCGCACTGTGCTCACTTTGGCATCTGCCACTATCCCAAAGTGGGGAAGATGCGGCATGCAAATCACTTAAATCCCTCAACGCAAGAGAGTGCGCCACAGCCTCAAGAAGCTCGCAATTCCTCCTCTCACTGGTGCTTCTCCGCCGCCTAATCAGCGCACGCCGTGTGGCAAGAGACTTACGATCATTGAATACACTGATACACTGCATTCTTCGCCCTCCACAGGTTTCAGGTTAGTAAGGACGGCCCGAGATTTTCTTTTTGCGAGCTCTTCGCATGGCACACGCCCCGACGATGCCGGGCGCTCCTCCGTGGCGCACGCTCATGTGCGCTCGGCTCGGCAGAGTTTTGTGGTAATGCTCGACGGCGGAGCTTCAAGCGGCCATGCAGGCAAAACACAAGTTTAATTCATTCGAAAGGTTGCCTTGTTGGAATCATACTGGCACCACTTTTAACGCACACTTCGCTCAAATAAGCTATATAATTAGGAAAAAGGGGAATGGACATGCGACCCACTACCTAAGTTCCGGCAACAGAACCTATGATGTCATATGCCCTGCTGTGCGATTGGCTGAGGCCGGCATTAGCAAACGCAAATTAGGCAGGGCTTATAAGCTTGCCGAAAGAGCTATTTGCGCTTAAATGTAATGCATATTCATTTTACAGCAGTGAGACTGGTGAAGTGAACGATGAAAGTTACGTGAATACACATAAACAGACAAGTATTGATCCGCGCTGCTGTTGGTACTGGGCACACTAAGCTTGTTTTAGCTGCACAGCAGTCCGATGCTTTGGAGTTGTCTTACACGACACTGGCCGATTGGCGTAAGCGACGTTGCCTTACGTGTGTTTGTCGAGCATACCCCATGTTTCACAAAACGATTACTTTCTACCGTAACAAAAACAAGCCAGGTGAAAATACGGTCAAAAACAAAGCAACTACGGACAACGGTCCGCGGCTCCGTATGGTAGCACTATCTAGGAGGACTGACGGTAAGCAAGGCTGCGCAGCCTAATGACGCACTGGAAGTTCTTTCGAATGCCCGCCCTTGTGACTTCATGACAGACGTCACGGAAACACACCATTTGGCAGGAGTATGAAAATTTTAACCTAAATTGATTGATTTCTCAGTGAATAGGGCATCGTTCGCTGCCGGACAAGAGCTGGGGGCACTATAAAGCACGAAATCTTTCGAATAAAACAAACTTTCTGTTTGATTGTCTGCAACAGTTTCGCTGTTATAAGCTACGCTGCCTGTAAAGGGTGCACCACCGCAGATAGGGTATTACAACGGTGAAGCCGACTTTCGAGCCCGCTTTAGTGCGAGCACAAGGGACTTAGCGTATGCGCATCCTTTGCTATACCATTTTAAAAGTGATGGTCTTTCTGGCGCTACTAAAAGGCAATAAATAAAGTGGCCCAGCTTGCACTAGTGGTGCAAGGCTAGAGAAACAGGGGAGCTGGGAGTCGATCTGGCTGTTCCTTCCTGGAATCCGCTATCATCAGTGACGTAGCCAGTAATAGTTTTCGGGGTGTTATACGCCCCGGGCAAATGTAAAAAAAAAAACGAAAAGGAAGTACATCCTGTGCGCAAACATCATTTCATTTTTATTTTCTTGTCCGATTTTTTTCTTATTTTGTATTTACATATTAATAGGCCGATGCGGAGTGTGAACAGCATGGACTAAAATTGCCAAACTATGGAGGGAACAGTGGGGGAGGTGCACCACTCAGAAAATTTCAGGAGGTGTTCTGACACCAACCCCCCCCACCCCCCCCCCCCACCCACCTACCCCGGCTGTCAGTGGGGGAAACCGACCGGAACGGCCTTGTAAAATCCGGCTCCACTTGGACTGTCCCCGCAACACTAAGGCCTGCCTATAGCAGGAACATCGCAAAACTTAACAAAACGTAGCAAAGCGTAGCAAAACCTACCAAAACTTAGCAAAACCAGAAGACGCTAGGTTGACCCACCCCCACTTCCGCTGGTTCTCAAGCCTTGCACCCCTACAGCAAGCTGCGCCATTTTTTTCCCTATCTCCACCCACTGACTACGGCCTCCTTCTCAGTAAAGCCAGCCATTCATTCCTTCATTCATTCATTCATTCATTCATTCATTCATTCATTCATTCAGTCAGTCAGTCAGTCAGTCAGTCATTCCTTCATTCATTCATTCATTCATTCATTCAGTCAGTCAGTCAGTCAGTCAGTCAGTCAGTCAGTCAGTCAGTCAGTCAGTCAGTCAGTCAGTCAGTCTCTCTTCTCTCAACATGCTAAAGGCCTCAGTTTGACTAAGAAAGTGCCACTGCCTAAAGACCTTATGCAAAAACTGGCGCCCTCTTGCGGGAACCGCGTGCGCTTCCGCCATGTTGGAGGATTCCCGGATCTCCGGATACCGCTGTATACATAATAGCCCGGGGTTAGCGACGCGCACGTCGGCATTTATCGTTGTCCAAGATGCCCAAACACTGCCGTGTAACTTGCTGTGCTCAAAGATGGTACGAGGACGACCACGGAAATAGCGTACACATATTTTTTTTTATTTCTCAACGAAAGCGTGACTCGAGCCCTGGGTGAAGTCGCTTGCGGGTGTCGACCTCCTTTCGCGCTGTAATATTATAGCTAGATCGCATGCGTAGTCAGGAAACAAATAATATGTGCAGGACTAAAAAGATCCCAAAGTTAGCTGTTTTCTAGACCTGTATTTGCCGAGGAGCATTCCTCCCTGCTGGTAGTTAAGGCGCACGCACTGCATCGGTCAGCTCGTACTTTATCGTGCGGGTAGAGTTTTGAGTCTGCCGTTCGTGCTTTGCGCGCCCGCATTTTCTTTTTATTCTGGACGTTCGGTAGGCTTTTATGGAAGTACTACGCATTCTTTTGTTTGCCGAACGTTACAGGAAATAAGGGATCCGTGAGAGTTGCAACCTTCACGTAGCGCCATGAGTAGCGCAAGTAACGTACATAGTAACCCGTGTATTGGTCATTTACCGCTCGTCGCCTGCTGTTCGACCGTTTCCTATTTTCCCAAGATCAAAATTTCCAAGCGGAATTTTCTAAGCGGTAGTGTGCACCCAGTTTTGTTGTCCACGGCGCAAGCAAAGGACGCTCAGCGGTCGCCGCGAGGCACGCGCTCACAAGCGCTCGGCAATTTAATTATTCCTTGGCAATTTATTGGCAATGTTTAATGCGTTACTCGCCACACACGTTACGCGCTACACATTACGGCCAGCTATAACAGCTCCGCTGTTAAAAAATCCCAGGTATGTAATTTATTTTTTAAGTGTTTTTTTTTTTTTTTTTTTTTAGTTTGCAGGTTTCCTCTGCGTCCCAGAGGATCCTTAGCGTATAGCTATATCGCGAGTGCCCCCGTCCCCCATTTCAACCCCAGGACAGCCCGCAAGTTTCGAAGCGTTTCAGGAATGACCTCCTGAGAAACCCGGAGGATGCGAACCGACACGGAGGTACTTTCAAAGCCAAAAAAAAGAGAGAAGAAATGCGACAGCCTCCAACAGCTTCCCTGCCGGTGCCTCCCTGACTGTTTTTTCGATGCATAATGCGTATTTACGAAGTCGCCCGCAAATGTGGGCAACACAGAAAGGTCCACAGATCACTCGTCGCTCATTTTGCTGCGCTCAAATCTGAATATAAAAGGATCGCCAAGCCGAGAAAGCCCCTCACACGCTCCGTACCCAGCAATCCCGCGACCGCCATCCCCCAACATGGCGTCGCGTGCTCGTTTCGTTTTTCTTCCGGTAGATGGCGGCACTTTTGCATAAGGTCTAAAGGGAGGTCACAATAAAGTGGGGCGGGCCTATATTAGGCCGTTGATTGGCTACGAAAACCAATCGTAGCTTTGATACGTCAAGCGCATTGACGTAACACGGTACAAGCCTCCGCCAAGCCGAGTGTCCTTTCCTGACGCATCCCCGCCGCTAAGGTGACAGACTTAGACTTGGAACGAATGGAATGCACATAGCATTGGCCATTACAGCTGCGGCATACTCGGTGTCCCGTTTCCACATTCCTGCTTCTGGCCCCTGAATGATCGCAGTTCTCGCCTTTCCGCTGAGCAGAATGCACCCGCGCCTCGCATGCTCTAGTGCGGTAATTACCCTCGTTACCCGGGAAAAAGACATTCCGCCGGCTACAGAAGGGAAACTGGGCAAAACATCCGTCAAAAGCGACAATTGCTCCTCGCCTCTCTCGGTCCCCTCCGAGCGTACTCGACGGGAAAAACACGAGTAAAAAGCGCTCCCGCGACTGCCCTTCGTGCTATCTGCAGGCTATGTCAGCCCGGCCTGTATGAAAACAAGAACATAACAAAGCTAAACAAGCTAAACACGACGCCGAAAACAAGCTACTGTGGATGTTCATTAAGTGTGGTGCCCTAACTTAGCACATTGATTGTTTGTTTCCTCCGAGATCGCGGAGTATTTAATGACACTATCAATAAAGGATCCCGGGCCTCTCCCCTAGAGTGGCACACGAGGAAAGGCGAAGCATGCAGTGTATAAGTGTATTCTTGGTGCCTTGGCGTTTTTTCCAACGGAGGTGAAACCGTTGAGGGGTACAGATTTACAGCTTTGCTGTAAAAGTCTCGTGTCTTTCAAGCACGAAGCGTTCTTGCGCGAGGCGTAAACGCGAGTATCCTGATGTTTTTTTCAGTACGCGTTACGAAGCGTTCCAGCGCGAGGCGTTAACAAGTGTCCCGGTGTTTTTAGTACGCGTTACAAAGCGTTCCCGCGCGAGGCGTGAAGAAGTGTCCCGGTGTTTTTAGTACGCGTTACGAAGCGTTCCAGCGCGAGGCGTTAACAAGTGTCCCGGTGTTTTTAGTACGCGTTACAAAGCGTTCCCGCGCGAGGCGTGAAGAAGTGTCCCGGTGTTTTTAGTACGCGTTACGAAGCGTTCCAGCGCGAGGCGTTAACAAGTGTCCCGGTGTTTTTAGTACGCGTTACAAAGCGTTCCCGCGCGAGGCGTGAAGAAGTGTCCCGGTGTTTTTAGTACGCGTTACAAAGCGTTCCCGCGCGAGGCGTGAAGAAGTGTCCCGGTGTTTTTAGTACGCGTTACGAAGCGTTCCAGCGCGAGGCGTTAACAAGTGTCCCGGTGTTTTTAGTACGCGTTACAAAGCGTTCCCGCGCGAGGCGTGAAGAAGTGTCCCGGTGTTTTTAGTACGCGTTACGAAGCGTTCCAGCGCGAGGCGTTAACAAGTGTCCCGGTGTTTTTAGTACGCGTTACAAAGCGTTCCCGCGCGAGGCGTGAAGAAGTGTCCCGGTGTTTTTAGTACGCGTTACGAAGCGTTCCAGCGTGAGGCGTAAAGGCGTAAACGAGTGTCCCGGTGTTTTTTAGCACGCGTCACGAAGCGTTCTAGCCCGAGGCGTAAACGTGTGTCCCGGTGTTTTAGTACCGTGACTACATGATACGACGGTTACGACGACGACATAAGACGCCGACAGCCCGAGCCGCTAAGGGGCTTCGCCCCTAAAACTTTATGAGGTCGAGACCGAGAATGGCGCGGGTATTTGTAATGATGACCATACTGTACCGTCGATTCCATCGTGCTTCAGCCCACCATGACGTCCTGTATACAAAGTTCCGGTAGGAAACCGATCATGTTTTGCGGAATTTTTTTTCTCCGTGTAGGCATTGATGCGGTTAAAGATAACATGTTCAAGAAGTTTGCCCACGCACCAAGTGAGTTATATTGGGCAGATATGCTCAATCTATAGCTTTCTTCGAGGTTTAGGGATGGTCAATACTTGGCCATCTTCTAACGGTCAGAAATGTGGCCTGTGTCCCAACACGCATTGAAGTAACTGGTGAATGCCTCCCCGGAGTCGTCATAGGTGTTACGAAGCATTTTGTTCGTGATGTCGTCCGGTCCCGTATCGGATTTGGTGCGGAGGGCCGAAATTGCATGGCGCGCCCTTCGCTAGAAGCATTGGGGCGGTCGAGCAGGGTGTTATACTACCCGTGTAGGGGACCAGTGCTTCGGCCGCAGAGTTGGCAATGCGACGATCCTAAGCGGCTTTGGGGAGTTCTTTGGGTATGCCGTCGAACTGATGAAAAACGACACTTAGGTTGTGTAGTTGCGCGGCTTTGCTCCCCTCTGGATCGATTAGGCATCACGTGATATTACATGTCTTGCTCAGATCGATTTTCCGCTTCATGCGGTTCGCGACAGCAGTTGTTTGTAATGTTCGACATCTCCGTGGAGCTGAACGACATGATGAAGAAGGTTGATATTGAGTTTGCGTTTCCGGGTTTGTTGTTGCAAGCTATTCATGGCGTAAAAATGCCAGACACTGATCAAATAAAATCTAAACCATTGAAATCTACAGCAAACAAAATACATTTCGGCTAAAGGTCTTTCGTCCGTTTTAGATGTTAATGTTAAATGTTTCGCATTTTAACGGCATATATATGCGTTTTATGTAGTGGCTGTCTCTACGTTTCACCGTATCATTTAGTCCAGACCACAAGGGATTCCATCGAATCCTCATTTCCATTTTTTTTTTTTTTCAAACCATTGCGGCCTCCCACATGTGGAGAAGCCGCTCGTCAGCCTGGCACGCGTCCGCTTCTTTCGGCATGTCTTAGGTTTCTTGGTCGGCATCTCGGCGGGGTCGGTCCGCCTACATGCATCGACGTCTCTTATTTCTGCGACGTGCGGATCGATTTCTGAGTCAGAGGCGGGGAGTAGGAAACAAGATGCGAAGATTCGTAGGACACACTAGTATTCATAGTGACATTATCTGGTCGTTTGCCCGCGCCCGCCGCAATGTGGCCTCGCCTCCCAAGTACGTATATTCTTTCTGCGTCGCCAGAGGAAACGCGCTGAGCCGCTCGGAATGCGTCCCAGTCGATAAGCCGAAGCGGCCTACCGGACGTTTTTTCAACGTCGCCTGGCGCTCGCTACCGAGACTCAGCAGTGTATTGAACCTAGCGGCCTCTTTGAGCGTATACACTTTGTAAACAAAGTGAGGCCGGGCGTGGAATCGACACTGACGCCATTTCCGATGCCAGTAGTATGCGAGGGGTGGCTGGTGAGGGTGAGGCCTTCTTGTTCGGCGTCAACACAGAGGCTTCGGCCCTTGGTATGTCTCGCTTGTAAACCAGCCAATTCGGTGTGATACACGTTAATGCCACGGACAATGCGTAACGTGTGGCTTCGGGAAATCGCCAGCGCTTTCCAAGAGAGTTCGGTGCATTTGTTGGGGTTGCAAGGAGGGCTGTGCGCGTTTAGGATAAATATGCTGCTCGCTTTTCTAGCGGTTTGTAATCAATTCTACGAGGACGTGAGCCTCGGACGCAGCGCCCTCGCCAATTTCGCGACGAATTTCGCCACAAGTTACGCCTAACGATGGGGGAAGGGGGGGGGGGGGGTGTTTGGGGTTGGAACACGCCCCGGACGCTTCCTTTTCCACATATGAGTATGATTTATAATTTTGGAGTCGGGCGAAGACGACAGTGTCGTAGATAGAGATTACGTCTGGGGTAGCGTCCGAACAGTGCAGCTTGATACGTTGTTAGATGTGCGAGCCTTTCTGCTGGAAACCTCGACAGTACCATTGCAGATGATCATTTCGTCACACCAGCGAATAGTCTGGGTGAGGGAGTTAGACATGATCGCAAAGGGGGAGGTGTGATTTGGGGAGTTTTGTCTGCCGAGGGAGGGTGGATGTATGCGCTTGAGGGAGATTTGATGGGACCATCGCGCTACGCCAGCAAAGAAGATGAGCGTGCTGAAACTTGAAATTTGAGCGCCTATGTAGGTCGCATATTGCGCTCACGTGGCTTTGAATATCACGCAGAGGTCTTTAGTGAGTTCTTCTCCAAAATTTTGAAGCGTGTCTTATGTCATAGACCGTATTTGAACCTCCCGCGCCCAGCGTCACATTCTCTGTGTAATCTGATGTAAATACAGTTCTTCTCCTTTAACGAGGGCGCTGCAGTCCCAACAACGTACATATTATGTGAACCCAAACCAAAGGGTTTGCGAGGGTTGCTGGATCTCGTTCCTCTGGCCCGGCGTTCCAAAGGAGAATACGAGGATTGAGGACGGTCCATCGCGACGGAGGACCCATCCTCCGAGGACCGCGGCATTGGTGGCACTGGTGGTGGCCCAAGATTCCGGCCCCACGTTTCAAGTGCAGAGCATTTTAGGGGCTCGCCTTAACTCGCTCGCTGTAACGCTGTTCGATGTCAAGTGACTGCCGGAATCAGGCAGCTCAGCGAGATTACGGTGTCGGAATGGCGCAACGGGATACACATCGGCTTCATAACGCGAGGAAATCATTTTCTATTCCGACCATCGGAAGCGTTTCTTTTTCCTGAGGCACTTCGCGTATCATCATCATGAGCCCTTTGTGGAACTTAGTACAGCATGTTGTTGGGCTAGTTGGTGCAGCATCATGAAAGTAGAAAAAACTGCGCGTAAAAGACAGGACCGTGACAGGACAATCGCAGTCCTGTCTACTTGTCACGGTCCTGTCTTTTAAGCGCAGTTTTTTCTACCCTTTGTGGAAATCAGTTGCGCAAAGTTGACTTTCCTGCAGCACGCTCTGGTGTCGCGATCGGCGCAATTGAGGCATTGAAAGCTTCGCTTAAAAAAACTAGTTCGGTATCTTAACGATCTTGCGATAGAGCGAGGAATTGGTGAAAAAACACTTTGGCCCTTTGTATTCTCAAAGGTGCAGTTTAAATACAACCTAGTCACACTGAATATCTGCACGGTGACAGAAGCGTACTCCCGAAATTTCCATCCTCTACGACCAGCACTTCGGTTGGGCTTTGATACTGCCTGATAGGCCTTTCCAGTCTGAATGAATGTGTGCGAGAACTTTTTCTTGGTGCTGTGTGATGCATGAATTAACGCAATCGGGCTAGACTTTATTTTTAGGTAAACCGGCAGTCGGGGTTAACCAAGTTTTGCACTACTGCAGGAACGGTGCGGCCAAAGCGTAGCGGGCCGGTCATGCCACACGCACGACGAGTGCTTCTGTCCTGGCCTAAAGTTCTTCTGCTCGGCCGGCCGGTGTCGCTCACCTGCTGCCAGGAAAGGTGAGTGAAGATTCCGAACTGACCTCTCCTGGTGAACTGCTCAGCACTAGACACTAAGGCGGTCTCTCCGACATGGCCCGCTCGGTGTGTCGGGAACCGACATTCTTCCGTCTGTACAAAGCTGCCTACACGTGCGTCCACAATGTATATGTACACCCACCCTGAAACATTTACACCCATCACGTCCCCCTTGGTGTTTCCGGAACTTCCACGACACTGTCGGTAGCCATAATGACGGTTCGTAACCGGCGTGGCGCGACCTGTGCACATGTAACTGCTGTGCGCACGTCATAGTGTATACTCCTCGCGTGCCTGTATCTGTATGCACATTCGCCAACGCTCTTTCTGTACGAACACATGAAGAGGGTCGGTTAAGAATGCAAGCTACTACATATGCGCGTTCGAGCACAACTTCTAAGTTCATGTCCTGCATAGGCGTTTGTAACATGGCATAAAATGGACTTTCGCGGTATTAGTATAGCGTATATGTATCGTTTGCTGAACGAGCTTAGCTCAGTGTACCATGAACCAAAACGTTGCTGCATATCATGGTCGCCAATCACGGTTGCAAATTCCTGCGTTCGCTAACCCATTCATTTTTATGTCAAAAATATCATACTGAAGGCTCAGTATTTTGGTAAAATAAGGCTAGACACAAATGGGCGCGGCTTTTCCGTACCTGTGTCGCGCGTTTGAGATCTTCACCATAGGTATTGTAGCATAGACATTGTGATATCTCGCTATGGCGGTATCTCGCTATCTCGCTAAGCCATAGAAAGATGCGCCGTGTTGGTTCTCACGCGCCATAGCCCCATGTAGCCTTTTTATTTATTTATTTATTTATTTATTTATTTATTTATTTATTTATTTATTTATTTATTTATTTATTTATTTATTTATTTATTTATTTATTTATTTATCTATTTATTTATTTATTTATTTATTTATTTATTTATTTATTTATTTATTTATTTATTTATTTATTTATTTATTAAATAATGCACGCTTTGCAAAGCCCAAGCAGGAGTGGCAAGACAAGTAAAGGTACAAGTATACACACGTCAATCTGCGTAAAACTAAAATAGAAGTAAAAAAAGGGGCGGAGTAAAAAACAGAAAAAGCAGAATGACTACCGAAACACAAGTAAATAATAACACCACAGCAAAAAATGTTCGACTGGACAAAAAAACGTGACAATTCGCAGGAACAACAATGCACCAATGCAGCAACTTCAGTTCTGGACAGCGGCACTTCTGTACAGATACACCTCCAAGTTTTCTGCTGATGAAAGTGAAGTTATGGGCAACAAATTCCGTTTTTCAATGGTGCGAGGAAACAAGGAAAACTTGAAAGTGTTAGTCCTGGCTAAAAATGGAGTTAAAGAAAGGTCATGGAAGTGACGAGTTTTTCTTGTTGAAAGGGGTCTAAGATACGCAGTACGGTCTAATCCAAGCTTATTTGTGAACAATTGCAGAAAAAACTTCAAGCGAAGGAATTTCCGTCTTAACTCCATCATTACTGAGCATAAGATTTGTAACAGACTCGCGGCCATGGTATTTTGAGTAAATAAAACGTACAGCTCGTCTTTGAATTTTCTCCATACTATTGATGTTACATTTGGTGTAGGAATCCCAGACTATACAAGCATACTCTAGTTTTGGTCTAATAACACTGGATTAGGCCAGATATTTTACATGAGAGGGAGAATCTTTAAAGGAGCCATGAAGAGGAAATACAAGTTCGTTTAATTTAAAAGCACTAGGATTCAGTATCTCACTCAGCTCCATTAGAGCCACAAAAGGTGTTTTTTTAACGAAAAAAAGCAAGAAGTATTTAAAAACTTTCAAATTTTGCGCCACAGTGACGTGCTATGAGCAAGAATGACGTCATACGGGCCAACAATAAAATATAATTTTTAGTGCGTTAACTACACGTTAGCATTCAAGTGATGCGGTCAAATTGAACTAGAGGCCCCATTACAGACGTGCAGTCATGTGTCGTCGCGACCGGTCAGTTAGGCGGCCGCCAATCGCACAAACAAGGTTCCGTGACGTCATAGAAAAGTTGTGGGAAATTTCCTAGAAGGTCGCCACGGCTTCACACGTTTTCTTTAATATCTCCATTATTTGTTCGAAAATTGCGATGATATTGGTATCATTGTTCTCGGGACTAAGCAGTCTTTCTAATAAACCCAACTTGTATTTTGTCTTCATGGCTCCTTTAAGCATATGCCTCAGCTGACAAAGCTCATGGAGCGGCTCTGACGTTCCATATGTGAGTTTTCCAGCTTAAATTGTTAGTAATTGTGACACCAAGATATTTATATTTGCTAACTTCAACTAGGGGATTGTTGGAAACAGAGTAGGAAAATTCAAAGGGAAGACATTTTTTGGTCATTCTAAAATAAACTGATTTTCGAGAATTTAATCATTTAGTGCACCAGGAAAGAATGATGTTCAGAGCAGAGTTTAGGGCGGTCTGGTCATCCACAGAGCAACCGTTATTATAAAAATATACAGTAATCTGCGAAAAGACATATTTGTACAGGTTCGGCAACTATATCAAAAATAGCATTGCAATAAATAAAAAATAGTAGGGGCCCAAGTATGCTCCATTGGGGAACGTCGGATGTAACCGGAAGGATATCGGAATTATGGCCGCTAACGTTCATATACTGTTTGCGATTAATCAGATAAGAGGAAACTCAAGACAAAAGAAAAGCAGGACTATCTAAAACACGTACTTTATTAATTAGATTGTAATGTGGAAAGCAGTCAAATGCTTTGCTGAAATCAAGAAGTGTCACATCTACCTGGAACTAAGAAACTAAGGGTACATTCGTTCAAGCAAAATCGTGTCATGGCGTAGTTTCAACTGAGGGAACGAATTGCGACGGTCCGCCAGAGGCCGGCCGACTGACCCTGTCGGAGGGTAGGCGAGCCGCGCAGTAAGTAGCGCAGTCAAGCCAAACATCTCGAGTGAGCGTCATATGAAACGTCACAGGAAATCGGCAAGGAGGATGCAGAGAGGGGGGCAGTACTTTCTAATTGTTTTTTCTACTAAATAAAGTCGCGCGAAAAAAGTGGTCGAAACATGGCCTAGCGACTCGAGACTAAAATTTCCACAAGTAATCCCACAATATTTACAAACCACTTCAGGGTCCTAAGAAATGCGTTACAACACGTAATTTACCCCAAATTGAGCTCCTCCGCCATAATAGAAACGTACTGCCCAAACCTCAAGCATGTACAGTCGGGATGAATTCGACGGTGATCGATCGGGCGGCAAATAAACAAGCAGCAGTGCATGTTACGGGTTGTATCAGGGTTGTACTAAGCAAGGGAGAACGAGGGGAAGAACGCACTGCTACCTGTATCTCCAAACTTCTGAAAACGGCCGCTGTGCAGGTTGAAAGGCCCGCTAATCGATCCCGTGATCACCTTCAAATTGATCCCGACTGTACGTCCAGTTTTTCGGCCTAGGGGTTGATACCATATCATATCTTTGCCATTTTTCACGTCGGGGGGCGGGGGGTAGAAGTTTTTAAAAATCCACTAACCCTTTTAACTGTTACTGGAACAAAATTTCTAAATTTCGTTCTAGGCTTTTGTGCGGGTGAGATTTCCTACACGAAACGTTACAGGAAATCGGCAAGGAGGATGCAGAGAGGAGTATAGCACTTTCTAATTGTTTTTTCTGCTAAATAAAGTCGCGTGAGCGCGCCGAATGTGGCCGAAACATAGCCTAGAGACTCGACACTACAATTTCCGCAAGTGATCCCACAATGCTTAGAAACCATCCTAAGACAATACGCTACAACATGTAATTTACCCCAAATCCAAACGAGTTCTATTAGGAGTTGGTTAGAAAAACCTCATAAAGCAGCAGTTTTTAGACATTCTAACACTAACGATAATAATTGGCATAAAACGTATTGAGTTATTCATTACATGTCATAATTAGTTTGTTGAGCAACGAGTGCCGAAAAGCGGAACTTAAGATTGAAGAAAACTATTTATTGGCGTCGCGGCGAACTTGCGAACAGCGCCCCGTCTGATTGGATGCGCCAGATATCGTTATACCACTACTCCCTCGTCGTCTACGTGGTTGGAGAAAGCAGCGGGCCGAGGGATTGAAAAGGTTCGTTCACTGTGGAGTTGTACACGATTAGGAACACCCGTCCTGCAGTCAATACATGTACGCCTACCGGAGGGGGTGGCAATAGGAAACGGCTGGATGTCGTGTTTTACTGGGCTCAAAGGACAACTCACCCGTGGAAGTAGGTGTGGTGAATAAATATCAGTCACAGTTTTATAATAATTAACACGGGCTCTTACGGTATGCGTGTGGTACAGAAAACACCGCGCGCCGTCACAAGGATGGCGTGCAAGCTGTGCGAAAGTGGAAAAATTGATTTGAATGGAACAAAGCTCCAATGCACTTAGACTGCAAGCTGCAGCCCATAGGGTTTTGTTTCGCGTCCTCAGTGGCTTCGCCGTCCAACAATGTTCACACCTGGACCTGGCGGCAACTTTTAAAGACCATTAAGTTTGTTGGGCAGCATAAACGCTGAAGAGTATAAGACTTATTTCGAATAATAATACAGGTTGGGTGGTTTTTTTTTCGATAGCGAAGAAAAAAACACAGACCGCGTTAAAAAGTAAGGTCAAAGAGCCTCGCACTGTCCCAGCAGGTAGCGCGGTAGCAGTGACGAAGCAGGGAAATTTAATAAAATTGAGCAGAGGTTCTTTGCATTTGTTGTGGTACTTGGGAAGGAGGAGGAAGAACATGAGGGGTGGGAGGGGAAAGAGGAAGGGAGTAGTAAAGTGGCAGGGACGGTTGAAGCCTGAGCTTTCGGTGATATTTTCAGCTACGCAAGCAGATATGCGGACAATAGTTCTCACTTCCTTAGTGCGGTAGTTCGAAAAAACTGACCTTAGTTGAGCTCTTTCGCCATAACAGGAATGTACTCCCCAAATCTCAAGTATGTAGGTCCAGTATGTCGGCCTAGGTGTTGATAGCATATCCTATCTTAGCCATCCTCACGTCGTGGCGGTGTAATTAAAAAAAAAACCGGTCCTTTTAACTGTTCGCTGGAACAAAATTTCGAAATTGCTTTCTAGGAATTTGTGTGGGTGAGATCTGTAAGTAAAAATCAATCGAATATATCAACTATCAAAAAACTATCAACTGTTAAATAACCTTCAAGATCAGTAAGTTACCCCAAATCCAGATTACTCCCACTTCAAATGGGGTCCGTTAGGCAAAACCCCGTGAAGCGCTGTCTAGGCATCCTAATGAGTTACCTAAGCAGCAAGACAGACAGACAGACAGACAGAGAGAGAAAGAGAGAGAGAATAAATCTTTATTCGTCGAGCAGATGCTTATGTTACCGGCCTCGCCCCGTTAAAGGCATCCCTAGTCCGGGATTCCTTGGCTTCGGGTGGCTGTCCTTGCTCGGGTCACCAGGTTGAGCTGGGTATCCTGGTATGGGCTGGCCAGGGAAGCCCTCCGCTGCTGGAAGGTGGGATCTGGAAGTGGGGGCAAATCTGTAGAGCGTTGGCACGCCCATACTATAGTATGGGTGTGCCAACGCACCGCAGATTTGAGAAACCTGCCCTCTATACTTACTGTCCCCAGCCTAAAACAGCAAAACCCAGTCGGTATCTGAACGTGCCTGTGATTTCATTTGGAATTAAAGACAAAAATATATTTTACCCCTTTTCTCGTGCGACTGCAAATATGTGCGCTTGACAAGGTATCAGAAACCCAGGTTGATGGGCCCTGCAAGTTGTCCTTCATCTTTTGGTGACTGCCTCTGTTGCTTACTTTTAAGCCCAAAATTTTTGTTTTAACCAGCCAGATCAAATTCAAATGTTCAAGCTGAATTGCAGAACATGTTCCTGAGGGCGCTGTCAAATATAGACCGTATCGATTCGTCGTCAAAATGAAATTTGTTAAGTGCTGAAGGCAAAGTGTATGACAGAGCCTTGAAGTAGTGCGAGCGGGCGTTATATGCCATTGCTTGTGGTGTCTGGTTTTCATGATAAATTGGGTTCCCGTTTAAGGTAGCACTATACGGCATAAAAGCAACTTCCCTATGTTGTTGAGATTTGTATAATTGGAGAAGGCGGAAGTCGTATAAGGGCTTGAGTTTAATAACACGGAAACTGAAAAAGAAGGGACCGCAAGGTGATAAAAGAAGGTGATAACGGGGCGGCTACCAGCCAGAAAGGCCAGCAGCCCGATATATAAGGAAGCCGTTCTCCGAGCTGGCTGCCCAACCGAGTGCGTCTCACGCTGCCATTCGTCCGCTAATCAGGTGGCCCTTGGCAGCTCACCAGGCACGAATGGGACGCATCGTGATCGAGTGGCCCCCTGAACCGGCGCGCCACAGGCCACATGACGGGAACAAATGTGTCGCCTGTCAGCCGGCAGGCTATATACGACCAACCCGCAAAACGTGCCCGTTAGCCGTCTTCCCGGGGGAAGGCGGTGTTGCGGGAGTGCGGCCTTTTTATCGCTCCACATCCAGGTGCTCATTTCCCGTGGCCTTGGATTCGGGAAGCAAGACGGCGTCCAAAATAGAAGTGCGAGCGTAGCAAGAACGAAAACGGTACACGTCGCAGGCAAGTGTTTAGCTTGGTGCCCTTTCCGTACAGAGAAAGTGAAGCAACTTGCGGCGTGTAAGGGAAGAAGATCCGTGCAGAGCTATCGTTGTACGATGAGGCGCAGTTCGGTACTGCTGTTTTACACTTGTTATTTCTGTGTAAAACGAAACACACTAAAATCTTGTTAATTCGAACTCGAAGTGCACCATAAAATTGTTCAAATTAAGCGGAGTTCGAATTAGCGGGCGGCCGCTAGAATGAATGGAAATAGCACCCCACTGCGCGGACAAAATGCAAAGAAGCCACCTCCGGACTCGTTACCTTGAACTATTCACTACTACATGTTTCTGGCAGCTGAGTTCAAGGACACTGTGTACGTTCGAAAACACGTTTACTTACCTTGCAGGGTCGAGGCAATTGGCTTAGTGTCCCGCTACTAAGTCCGCCACTTTGTGTCCCTTTGTTGATTGCAGGGTATTAATCCAGAATCATTGGTTTACTCCGAAGGCAGTGTCGTTACCAAGAAACGAAACGGAAGTTTCCCCATCATAATCTGGCAGCAAGTCGTTCCTCTCTGGCCGAGATCAAAGGCAGAAATATAGTTTACCAACGCTTGCCAAGCTGAGGAGGTAACAAGCGCCCTGCGAGCGATTTCCTAGCTCCTGCGTGTTTCAACAACGCGTCCCGGGGAGGGACGTGGGAGGTGAGGTGGATGCTAACGGCGCATCAAAGCAGCCATCAAAGCCTTTTCACTGAACACCGGCGCCAGCTGACGCACTGACGTGGCCGCGCTTATCGATCGGTCTCTTGTAGCCACCGCTTTGTTCGAGCTACGGGACGCTGAACGCTCCATCGCCCGGTGGCGTTCGCTGGCCCCGCCCACGCGTCCGTAAGCGGCCTCACACATCTGGCGCGTAATCAGTACGGAGATTTATTTTGTTCAAAATGGTTTCCACCGATAACCGTTGACGTATAGATATGCGATTGTGGAACTCTCTACGCAAGGCCGATATTTAGAACGGTGCGCCGCTACCCCCTGTTTTTTTTCTGTCGTGGGACTTTCTGGCGAAATTTATCGAGTGAAAAATATAAAGAAAAAAATCATACACCCCTCCGTATAACGACTACGATGTTTGAACGCGAATTTTTTTCGTGACGGATTCTTTGGTTGTCGTCTAAGTTTCCCAAACCACTCCGACCATGTCGAAGTTGAGTACCTTTCCGGACCTTTCCGGAAAGGTACTCAAAAGGAAAGGAAAGGTCATCCGGAATAATCCGGATGACCTTTCCGGATTATTATGGAACTGTCAAAAAAGCGGTGAGTGAGGAGTCTACAGACTATTCACGAGTTTGCTGCCCAAATTAAACCACCAAGAGATTGGCATGCAAGAACTGGTGTCTAGCATTGAATCACTGACGAAAGGCAAAACCCCAGGACCTGGTGGTCGCACTGAAGAATTTTACCAGACATTCTGTTCTTTGCTGGCTTCATTTTCCCTTGAGGTTCATCGCGAGGATTACAAGGCTGGATATATTCCACCTACTCTGTACGAAGGCCACACTGTCCTCCCGAAAACTAATGATTCTGACCAACTGCGTAAAGTAGAAGGATGTCGTCCCATTTCTTTATGTAATGTAGATTATAAGCTACTTGCTAAGATTTTGGCCAACCGTCTTCAAAATGTAATTGAGCTCATAGTTGGCGACCATCATTCTTGTGGCATCCCCGCGGGCGATCTATTCAAACTAACATTCACATTGCAGGGTCTACACTTGAGTGTGTTTCGGGTACTTCAGCCCGGGTAGTCCTATTACAACTAGATTTGGCAAAGACTTTCGATCGTGTCAACCACCAATTTCTGTTGCGTGCTCTACAGCATGTGAACGCAGGATCATGGATTACCCATGGTATTCGAATATGTTATGCCAACAGCTCTACAAGATTGAGAGTCAACAATCAACTAACCGAACCAACCCACCTTCTTTAACCGGTTCGTCAAGGGTTCCCTTTTACACCACTCCTGTTTTCCTTATACCTGGGACGATTACGTATGCGCATAATACAGGACAATAATGCTCGAGGGTTTGCGCTATCTCACTTCGAGGCGAAAATCTTAGCATATGCCGGTGCTGTCACTTTCTTTTGTACTCACAGGGCAAGCGTGGACAATTTTCTTCCCATTACACAAGAATTTTGCGAGGTTTCAGGTGCTGCCCTGAACTTCGAGAAAAGCTGCGGATTTTGGTTTGGAGAATGAGGAACGAAACCTGATCGCTTCGCAGGAATCAATTGAAATAGTGACCGGGCGTATTTAGGACCCAGGTTCGATTCCGGCCACCGCAAGGGTTTTTTTTTAAGTGCAGAGCACTTTAGGGGCTCGCCTTGTCGTCGTAGCTCGCTTGCTGGACCCAGGTAGAGCCACACAACGTTCCGTCGTAGCGGCTGTCGTCATGGCGTAACCCAGAGGCTTCGAAAGCCAAGCGGTTTATATGGTCATAAGTGTTCGAAACTCGCGAACCGCTGGCGCTTGTCATACATCTCCCCGTTGTTTAGCGCAAAGAAAACTGCAGGTACATTTGAGGCAAGATATACGTGATTAACCGGCAGCGCCCGCGTTCATTTAGTTAGGAACGCTGGTTGGGTTGATTTTTTCGATAGCAAGCGAAAAAAAAGTGGCAGTGCAACGCCGGCACGTGCGGGAGGAAAAGCAAGCACAAAAAGAACAGAACTCCCGCTGGCGCAGTTTCAGGCAGGGGACGCGTGACCTCGAGGGAAGGGGTTCATGCGTGCACCCCGATGTCTGTGCTTGATACTGGTGCCGTTTTCGCCAGGATAATTAAGACGTGGAATGTTTCTCGCTACGCCTGGACAGTTTTGCTTTCTTTTTCTTTCCTGCCCAGCTCTTTTTTGGGCCTTTTCTTCCCCCCTCCCCATAGATCAGCAGAGAAGCATGTAAGTGACTGTAAATGCCGGCAAACCTCTGTTTTTTTAATTAAGAGTCCCTCCCTCTCTCTCTCTCTCTCTCTCTCTCTCTCTCTCTCTCTCTCTCTCTCTCTCTCTCTCTCTCTCTCTCTCTCTCTCTCTCTCTCTCTCTCTCTCTCTCTCTCTCTCTCTCTCTCTCTCTCTCTCTCTCTCTCTCTCTCGTTACACCCCGTATTTCTCGGCGCACTAGCACTAGCTATTGCTTACCATTCTGAAAAATCGGTAACAACACTAAGCACAAACATACTTTAAAAATCTGAAGAAATCCTGAGAATTCTCTGCCAATGCGTAGCAATCTTCAGCCACTTGTCTACATTGCCATTTCCTTCCAGCCAGATTTGGCTATGAGGAATCAAAGCCGCTGAGTGGTTTTATTGTTTTTAAATTTTGTTTTGTTTCATTTTGCCAATGCTGTAAATCAATAGTACCATTATATCAATTGGGTGCCTTTACTTCGCCAATTATGTATTTTGCGAAGATGCAAGGTGTAGTGCAGGGTTGGTCCATCTTCACTATTTCTTTATTTATTTGCAACTTTCTTTTCCTGACCTTTTTAGTTCAGTCCTCGTTTTCTGGAGATCGCTGAGATGCATATTGTTGATTTCGTCAGCTCGTTTTTGTAACATTGTTATTTTTTCTACTTTTTTTGTAAATTCAGTTCCACTAATTATCTTCGTTTACCATATAGCGATTAAATGCGTTACTTCCGTCAGTTATGCATTTTTGTAGAATGCCTGGCATTACACGGTTTGCTCATTTTTACTATTTTTGTTCCTATTTCCAATGTTCTTTTACGGGACATTTTAGTTTAGTGTTCGTTTTTTTTTTTTTTTTTGAAATGTATAATATGCACATTTTTGGCTTCGTCAATTCACTTTTCGTTTTTTTTCTTGTTTTTTTAGGAGATGCATAAGATGCACATTTTTGGTTTCGTCAATTCATTTCTGTTGCATTTTTATTTTTATATTTCTCCTAATTTTTGGCTTATCAGAATTTCCTTCTACCAATTATCTCCATGTACGCTACTATAGCGATTAAATGTGTTACTTTAACCAAGTATCCATTTTTGTGGACAGCCAGGGCGTTACACAGTCAACTCATTCTCGTTATTGTTTATTCGTATTTCTAATGGTCCCTTCCGGAATTTTTGGAGCGAAAGCTTTCTTGGTGGGACCTATGGCGACCTATATTTATAAACTAATGCACGTCCCAATAGACCAGTTGGTCGACCAGAAAGCTTTAAGAATTCTGGCCGTGAAACCGGGCCTCCATTGTGTCAAGACGGTTACTTGAAAATCGCGAAAATGGAGCGGTACTAGATACGACAATACACGCATCGATCGTGAAGAAGGAGTACAGTAGTATACTTTTATCTCATAAACCACGCATCGGAATGCGTTTAGATCGTGCGTAGATGCGTTTACTTAGCGCACAAAACATATTCGCATAGGTTCTGTTCGTTTGCGATTTGGATCTGTGAAGGTTTGAGGATCGATTGGACGCACTTTCAGCGAAAGTTGGATGCACTTTTAGCTTTCGCGCTTTTCTCAACTTTACTTAGGAAAGAACGGCATTTTTTTTTTAGTTTTGCCATTGTTTTAAGAGCAGGTCTCTAGGGCATATTTCTTTATTTCGTCTATTCATTTTTGTATAATTTGCAATGTTTTGTTTCGATTTTACTTTTTCAAAATTTCGTTCGACCAATTATCTCCATTTACTCTATATAACGATTGTGGGCCACTCGCACGAATTTTGGGTTTTTGAGCGAATACAGGCGTTGCATGATCCTGGCTGTGGGGGTGGTCGGGAAACAATGGTACACATTAAAATATGCCACACGCAACTCCATTTCAACCCAGGTGCTGCTCGATGAGAGGTTCGCGGTTTGCCGATTCCCACCTATGCGTGGCATCCGCCATTTTTTGCTTCCCAATGTTTAATTGGTGTGCCCAAAGCAGGAAATTAATTTAGTTTTCCTCCATGCCCAATCAAAAACGGCTGTAACAATATTTAGAAAATTAATTAACCCGTTTCCTCCGGAAACAGGGCTACATGCGAAGCTCAACCTCGGTGAGAATTGAAATTGATCCCTTCTACGAAAATCAAACTGCGATACCATTGAAATCAAAATGTGAATTAATGATCGACCACAACGAAATCATTTCTTTTCTACGAGCTTCAACACAACGCTCAACGGAGCGAACCAAGCCCGGCCTACCCATGCCGCCGCCGACGGTGAACTCGTGACACGCCTTCTCCGGAGCGCACTTGCGAAAGCTTTGTACACCTGCAGAACCAACTGCGCAAAAACTTTGGTACATTTTCTTTTTGGCCCAGCAAGCGAGCGACGCCTAAGGTTGAAATCTGGCCCAGATACATAGAATACAGACTGTGGAGCTGTGAAATTAAGTGAAAAGTGGTATTTTACGCGCCGACGACTCTCGATCCTGTCGGGCTCTGAAAAGTGTGTCTGTATTGTAACCCCGTCCTTCCTTGCTGCTAGCAATATTGGGGAAATTATCGATAAATCAGCTGCCTTGCCCGTCTCCGTTGCCAATCGAGATTATTTCTTCTAGTTTTCAGTTGTCAAAAAACAGCGCTTCTTTGAATTGCCTAACCTCTTTTATCGAACTCACGCGCCATACCGTTTTCCCATCGTGACTTTGTAGGCATAAATTTTAATAGTTTTCGTCAGTTTGGTTGTCATCTTTACGAGTGACATTTTAAAGCTTTATTGAAACAGAACCAGACCCGTCTGTTCAGATGAGCGAACATCGCGTACTCTCCCGCGACAGATGATTCGTTTCTCACCAGCTCACTGTAAGCCACCCGCAATCGTTAAAATTTCATGCGCCATTTGTTCTCCGCAAGTGTCCAAATTACACTATCGGCTTCGCAGCGCACTCTTGTAGGAATATGCAAGGATATTTCATCGCTGCATAGCTGTAACTGCCCGAAAAAGGACAGCGATGTCTTTTCCTATGATAACTTCACCGCAGCGCCGAAAAAAGGCGAGAGAAGCAGACAAGGTGAGGGCTTCTGCCGCCCATTTTTAACGCTGCTCTGAAGAGTTCATTCTATCAACTGGCCCCGCTTACCATCCTTTCTCCTTTTTCTCATTAGTTCTGCGTTTGCCCCTAATTTGGACTTTATGTCCGGCGTGCGTGAGAGAGAGGGGGGAATTTATCTGAAAGGTTAGCCAAAATCCCTTGGGTACTCTCGGGGGTTTCGTGTATTCGCACTGGGGTGAGTTGTGGCTCCTGAATGGAGCGCAGCAGATCTGTTGTCTTAATACTGTACTTTCCAAGTTTATTGATATATGACTTGTTATTATTGTCGGCTTCGCTTTTTTTTCAGCAGCTCGGCTTCGCTGTTGCACAGAATGCAGAGGTTTAAACCAAGATCGGCATAATAGCGGTTGACAAAAGCAGGATTTGGAATTCTGTTTGTCTGCAACCGTCGCCACGTGACTGCCTCTTTTCTGGTAAGGGTGTGCTGGGCCGGTGGATATTTACATCTGGATAACTTATGACGTCTCTGTATGTCACTAGCCTGTCTTTTTGCGGTCTAGTAATGTGCGCTTGTTCTTGGCCTTCCTGTGCAATCAGGTATGAGAATGGGGGCAGTGGTGTCGTCGGTAAGTCAGCTCGGTTGGCGAGAGCTCGAGTGTTTGCGTGAGCCAATGCATTCCCCGGCAGTCTGGAGTGGGACGTGGTCCATATTAAAAGTATTTTCCTTTGGGTGCGAGTCTTCCCTAAAAGTGGAGTGGCTATAGGGAGGTTCTACCTTTCGCGAAGTTAAGTGCCGTAAACTTCGATTCCAGATTGCTCGTTGGAGTAGAATTTATGGCAGGGGCTATGGCCATCTCCTCGTGGAGTGGCATGTCTGGCCGGCGTGGATGCTGCCGCCACTGCGACTTCGTCGTTGTTGATGACGGCAATTTACATGGCGTTGAGACCAGAGTCGCTGGCGTAGTACGGTCGACAGATTCTACGTGGGCAAATTCCAGCGGCTCATAATGGTTTACAAAAAATCTGTGTGGTGCTCGTGCTCTGTATTGTTCCTGCGTTCAGCTCTGGGTGCATGTACTCTGGTAGTTGCGGGATTTGAATGTACTTCCGCCATTCACGAGGTCTAATTCGTGTTGAAACATTTTAACATGAAAGTGTTTTATGACCGGGTACACCAAGATCTCAGTGACGTCATATCCGTCACGGAAGTGACGTCGCCAGAAAAAGTGTCATTGACATGATGGCGCCGGGGTTCGAGCCCACGAACTATTTCGCCTCTCGCCTCAACGGGAGGTACGTGTTGCTCTGCCGACTGCGCTATGAAAAGAGACGTGAGCACCTCTATGAACGCGCCTGATGTCCTTCCCTATGACTCATTCAGATGGTGCTGCCGTCTAGGAGAGGCGAAGCGATGTAGCGCATCATGACGCTAATAAGCGCCGACAGTTGGCGTCTCGATGCCAGCGCCTTCGTGTACGGGGGACGCGCATGGATTGAGGCACACTCCGCTGTCGCGTTGTTCCCATTACCGTTATGTGTTTCGAACTGCTGTTTCTGTGCATGTTATTTTTGGTTTTGTTGTCCCGGAATAAACCGGTTATTTTTTTTTGTTTCTTGCGTGTCGGCGTCACTTTTTCTGGTGGGGTCAGACTCGCAAACCGTTCGAACATGAAGGAGGTTCCTTTAACATCGAACTGGTCCTGTGAAGGCCCCTTTCACTTTCGTGTTTTACCGATTCCTATGAAAGAAGGATCAACCACGATTTTTTTTCATGCACTTTTTTTTTCGTACACATAATGGAACGAATTCGCGTCGGGTTGTAGTACTGCGGTGCATGCAGGGATGGTTGAGAACGAAGACTGTGATACACCGGGTATTACCGCTATCACCTATGTAAGCTGAGTGACAACTGAGGGACCCGGCATTGTGACCAGAGCAGTCCCGATCCCTCTCTCTTACAGAGGTGCATTGCTCGTATACTCACCTATAGAACAAGCGCCGGCAGGTCACCCACCGCTGTTTTTCACATAAGGAGCGGGATAAGTACCCCTGTCTCTGCGATCTCGAGCCCTCATTATTAAAGTCCCCCCCCCCCCCATTCCGGATTCCGGAGGGCGTGGGAGCGAAAGCCTATACGTGCGTACGTGAAAATTAATATTTTTCTCGGAACCACGCGTAGCGTATCCGCTTGAAGAACTTATCCATTTGAACTAAGCTTGCCACTGAACTGTAGCTGTCTTTGCTTTGTGGTGCGTGCTCGTTGAGTATTGGGAGACCGGTGTCTGAGAAGTTCCCGTTAACAAATGGCACCGTAAAAGATTCTATGGCGTTTTGCAGAGTTCGTTGCTTCCTGTTTTATCTACCATCATGGAGCTTGGCAACAGTTGCGAGCACATCGGGAACTCTGCTCTTCAAATGGGCAGAATGTAAGAAGCACAGCGCTGGGACCAACAATTAGTGTGTATGGTATGCGGCCTATATGTATAACGCAACTGGAAGCATCGAACGGTCGGGAGTCGCTTGTGTAATTTGTTGAGCGTAGGAAATGTATGTAAAAATCTTCAGTGCGGCAGTTGCGTTACCGCATTCATGCGGCAAATTATGGCTCTGCGTCGACAAGCCTATTTGGAGTCTTATTTCGGCCACTATTGGTCTAGCCAAATTAAGTTGCACGCATGAAATAGGGAACCAAATAAACACACATGTAGTGCGGTCGGTCTGGCATCCGATGATCCAGTGCCGCTAAACAAGACGTAATTAACTGCGCGAGAACTTGACGTACGCTTACAGGTATAACTACGCGAGACAAGTGCTGAGTCATTTTTATCCTGGGTCATATTTTACGAAGCAGCGCTTGCCCTGTGTGCTGTATCTTCTCAAGCATACGCCAACTTTTCGCGCAGTTGCGCCTTGTTTAGCCGATTACCAACTCGCGTAACCACCAATTCGTTTTGCAACAGCTTCGCCAGCCCGCCACACCGAGTGAATTCCAGAGCAGAGAAGAGATTTAAGAGCGACGAGGTCACTGCGAGGATAGAAAATAGGCAGTATATCACGGGGGGCGAGTGCCGAAACTAATCTAACGAATGCAACACGCCTGACCGACTTTATTAGACGGACCGGAGTGTTAATCACGCGCTAGCGGCGGCATTCAAAGGCGGACGTACGCCCTTCCGTAATCCCTCAGGTGATGAATACGCCGACCGGCTGGTCGTTCCGCGCACGCAGTCCGGTTCACGGGTCACCGCTTTGCGCTCTGAACTGAAAGGCTCTTCTTGGAACGCTCGTGCGGATCGAATATTACCCCGCTGCTCTGATTTAGTAGCCGCGCAGTTTGGATTACGACTGTAAGGAATGCAATGTGTTACTAATGAGAAATTTGCATTCGTCAGCAGTTGCCGCAGTTTAGTTGTGTGGGCCAACTGTCGCGCCAGGGCATGATCTTGTTCGCGTCCCTTGTGAACGAAATTCACTGACAAATAATGTACGCAGAACGAAACAGACTTCCCTAAATTGCGCCGATTAAACAGAATTGATTAGCAGTAGTTGGAAAACACACAAGAAAACAACAATGTTGAAATTTATCTTCATATGAATTTTGTGCGCGGGATGTTAAAGCTATATTTAACAAATGTTATAGTATACCTCGCAAAAGTCAATACAGGCGCACTTTGCATGCAGTTTTCAGTGAAGTATGGCAGGCAATATTGTGTCGTGCGCAGCAATTGCGTTTCAAGCAAAACTGAATCACGAACATTGTACTGAGTGGATGGGAAGGAAAATTGGATCCCAGAAAATTAAGCTGAACCGTGCACTCAGAGCAACTCTGTAGAAATGTGAAGACGAGCAGAATGCTCGTCGCATCATTAGAAGAGTGATAACATCTTCAGCACACAGCAATTACTTGGCCGTGAAGCTTACTCAAAACGTCACTGGCAAATTTTCGCCAAAAATACAGATAAATACAAGAACGCTGCAGCAGAATTGTGAGCTGGGTTTGTTGATTGCTTGGTTGATATGCATGATCGGACTTCGAATGGCGCAACAACAAACGATGGTGGTAGAAAAGACGAGACTGGCTCGCTCCGTGTTTTCCATCCGTTCGCCGTCTTTTTCTGTTGCGGTATTTGAAGTTCGATCACAAATACAAGAATACATATGATATTTCAGTTTCCTTGATCAGTCTGGGGGTAGTCCGGGAAGTCGCACGGTGATGGTTGCTTCCAGCAGTCAGTAAAAATCGCAACCCGAATTGGTTTGATCAAACAGGAGGCGCTTGAAAAAGAATTACCTGTAAACAATATTCGCTTAGATATCTGCAGTATGCGAGCAGAAATGTGCTGTTAGAGATTGCCTAGCACTGACGTGATTTGGAGGCTTATAGACAGTATGCAGATGATGCGGCTTCTGAAAGAAATCGGTACCTCTCCATTCGGGTTCACCACTCAAACTTCTGATTATTGAACAAGAAACTGTGCTGTGTATCAAGATGGAAACGTTCTTACGCTCACAAAGGTATTTCCTGTGTGCTGTTTCGACCACAGGACAAGCTTATCAGCAATCACTTATGTTTCTGCGCTCGACCGCAAAGGAGCTTGTTTTTGGTGGTTTAAGTCGTTTAAGGTTCCTTTAACAAGACGTTCTGTCACAAGGTACAATCGCCCAATAAAAACGTATGAGTTGGCAAGCTTATTTACTAGGGTGCGAAACGTACGCCAGTTTTTTTGCACAGTCGGGGAATAAAAACATACAATTTTAAGTCCGATTTTTCGTCTAATAAGAGAACAAACTTGTTAATAATGCAATGCAATCTGTGCCGAGTCCCCTCACAGCCAGGACCGTGTAACGCCCAGAATTCCTACAGAAATAAAGATTTGGCGGAAGTAATTTAATGGCGTAAATAAAAATAATTGGTCGGATAGAATTTTGAACAAATAAAATGTAGGTAAAATAGAAAAAATAGCATTTTCGCAAAAACGACCTGACAAAATCGAAAATATGCAAGTTATACACCCGCCCTCCACCCTCCCCAACAAAAAACCGAAGAGTAAATAAATAATGCCAGCAAAATAACGTTAAAAATACGAATAAAAAATGGCGTGAGCGAACGAGCCCTACAGTTCGGCTTCCATTTTCGGAAAAAAACATAATTTTTCAAGTAAAGGCATAATGGTAAATTAGTGTCGAAAAGAAACAAAAGAAAAAAATAACAGAATAATCCAAGGTCTTTCGCTAGTTGTAGTCATATGTGGCTGTAAATAACTCGCACTCCGTTCAAGGGGCATAAGAATGCTACGCATTAGTGGACAGCTCTCTAAATTTCTTCAAATTTTTATTGTTCATTTTTTCCCACCCAAGCCAATAACAAACTTATGCATTGCTCCAAAGCTACACTTCCTCAATTCCACCGAAGCTAATATTCACCACCTTATCTGATTGTGATGGGAAACGTAAATTCTGAAGAAACATGCAACACATATGCAAGATTCACAAAAATAATATCAATACCTGCTTCATTTGTCTGGAATCACTACAGTAACATCAATAAGTGTACTGTGTTTCAAGCCAGCAAATGTGGCTTAAATTTTCGCACTACATGCAGGCTTCATTCAGAATCAATGTTTCCGGGACATGACAACAGAGAGAGAACAAAAATTTGCAGATGGCATCGACCTTTCGACCTGAAGGTGTGTAACGTGACAGCGCAATTTCGCAGTTTAGGGGCCGTTTTGCGGAGCTAGTATACATTCACTGTCCAAGCTGTCGAATCGCTTAAGGTCAGCTCTGGAGTAAAAGTGGCAGCAACGTCTTTACAGGCGTTGTGACGCTGAGAGTGCACAACTACTCTAGTAAAATTTGCCTGCAGGACCCACCAGAGCAGAATATCTCGGTATACGCGTACGTCTGGTTACGTGCTTCGAATGCGAAACCTTGACGTATAACTATTTCGTCCTCGACAAGCAGGCCGACCGTCACTTTTTTGGGTACGGCTCGATTGCGGTACTCTGCCGGTTGGAGACGATGATGTCGCGTGGGCAAGGGTGCTGTAACGTCGCTAAGCCCTCCTTGTCACTTCTGGACAGTATGCGAAAGGCCAACGCTCAACAAGCGCGACGATCCGAATCGCTCAAAGTCAACGTACTGCTGTATTTGAAATGTGAACCATTACTAAAAGATAGCGGCACTTAATTACCTTAACCGCAAGAAAGAAATTCGTAAGTGCTACCAAAGAATAATAACTCGATTTGAGAGTTTAGAAGCTTTACCGGACACTAAGTATTTTTCGCGATTCGCAGTCCAGCGCGCTTCATAGTCTTAAAATTTTTTTGGAATCATAGATTAAATTTTTTTTTGGAACCAAGTCTGCTTACCATAGTGTAGTCGGCCAATCCAAGACAATCAGAAAGCCAGCAACCGGCCAAATGAACAGAGAAATACAAAATAAAGTCAGTGCCGTTTTTGGAAATCATGGCAGCGTCGCAGCCTCCCTCGCTCTGTAGAGCCAAACGCAGCACTTACGAGGTTTGTAGGCGAAAACCTAGCGATAAGCAACACTTCTTTACTGTTACATCGTTTTCGCGACTCTTTTTTTTCGGTTTCGTTTCTTGTCTTTTGATGTCCGAAAGGCAGACAGGCCGCCATAAACCTTTTTTTCCAGTAGCACTGCGCGCATGCGCTACTCTTGCTCTCAGAGACCGACCTGCCATTATTGGGGGGCAAATGGGAACAAAACGACGCCATATTGGATTAGCCAGTAGCGAACGCCGAGCCATCGTTCTGCTCTTCTTCTGAGCCATGAAAGCGGCCGAAAGTTGGGCCCTACGATTTGCACCAAAAAATTTCTCTGCAACCCAAACCATGCCTGGCGCCTGCGACGCCTTCCTCAACTGTGCAGGGCAGGCGGAAAAAAAAGAAGGCGTGTTCTTCTATAATCCCCCAAGTTTGGTTCGGGCGGCCGCCGCAAGAGGGCTACACTATTGGAAAAAAGTCCATCCATGCGGCAGCTTCCCCAAGCTCTCCTCCGCGCACCCGTTCTACGCACGTGTCGTCACGCGCATCTGTCACGGCGCACGCACGCATTGGGCTAATTCTTGGATTACAATCCTCCACGAACCGACAGCGGCGCCATTTTGGTACCATTTGTGTTAACAGCGACGACGCCTACGACAACAGGTTTTTTTCGTGTTTGATGAGACGCGTAAGGCTGTCACTTCAATAATTTTCCTTAATATTTCTGTATTACAATGCAATTATCTTTCCTATGCTATATGTTCCCCTCGAAACTAACGCATCAAGATAGTTCGGAAGGAACAGTTATTCACAAATATTTTATATTTCAGAGATTAACTACAGCCATAATTAAAAGGTATTTTGTTCGGTAGGGTGATAGAGCCATCTTGCGTAGCAAGTGGGTATAACTTGTCTAATTTCAAGTATATTATAAGGAAACGCGTCACTGCACATGCAGGTTTTCCTAGGTAACACTCTTCGTCTTGAAGTTGTATAACCTAACAACGTACGAGTTCCAGCGAGTCCGCACTTTATAATCAACCGACGTTGCGCGTAATAAACAGGCGAAGGACGCGGTATACAAGGAAAGGTGCTGACTTCGAACACAGAGCGCACGACCGTTATTGTATTGCGACCGCAGCGAGGCAAATAGCATTTTCCTCGGTACGCGATGCCTTGCCACGCAATACGCGCGGCACCATTTGTTACGGTGTCTGTGAAGATCTTGTTGCAGATAAATCGACTGCAACAGGAGCACCCGGTTACACACACACACACACTCACACAGCATGCGAGAGAGCGGAGAGGCCATTTCGGCAGCTCTTATACTCCCCAGCGGCACGCAGTGGGCGATGGCAATATGCACCGCCAGCATGGAGGAACAATTTGTCAAAGGCACGAATGCTGGCGGCTGCCGTGCGGCTGCGACGAGTCCCGCGGTGGCCCTGTTGTGCCGTCCGTCGTCTTTTTTCTGGTTCGCTTTCCACGGCAGTTGAGAATAGGCAGGACGGCCGAACGGAAATTGTAAGCGCCTTTTTTTCATCCTCGGGTGGTTCGAGAACCTGGGACCGAGCACGAGACATCCATGTATATGAACGTGCATCGCACAGGACATAAGGCCGGCGTCCGGATGTACTAAAGGGGATATTTGGACGAGCAGTTTGGACACATTCAATAGAAAAAAACAGACATTTACGAAAGGGAGGCTTCCCAGACGTGACTTCTGAACAAACAGTTTCTTAGAAAGCGGTATACACATATATGAGCGGCAGTCACAACAAAATCTGCAATGATTGAGCTATGCACGCGTAGAAAGTTTGGCTCGTGTATTGGGAGTGTCATACATAAATGGGAGCTTACGAATCCGCGGCGTAGCCAGTTTATGAGACCATCTTCAGTTACCGCTTGTATGATAAGGTCGGCGCATCTCTTGGCAACAACTGCTTTTCCTTTAGAAAAAAGGTGTTCCTCCACATGTGGGGCAGTGGAGGGGTATAAAACCATTGAGTACGTCTCTTTCAAGCGCATTTGGTATCTCGTCGGCATTTCCACTTGACGTATCGTTCAGGCATCTTCTAGCATGCCCGACGTACTGTCTACCACAGCGCAGAGGAATTTAACGCCTTCTGCACACTCAACAAACGCCTCGTATGGTTTTTACCACAGTTCTGTCTCCGTGTGGCCTTTGCGCATTCCGCAAAACTTCGCGATCTTACTAGGTGCGGAAAAAATGACCTACATGACCAAACATGCTTTTGGCGACTTGATGGCGAAGCACCGACTTTTCCTTTGTTCTTCATGTTTCTATCGTCTTCGGCACTTCCAAAAGCGCCGTTTTAAACAAAGCAATGAAACAGGCTTTGTACCGTTTGTATTGGATGGGAACGATCCCCCTCGTCACAAGCCCGCTCGTCACCGGAGAACTCACCGACCTTTTGGTACAGTGCCATCTCGAGATACGAACTCTCGTTTAAGGCGCCTTTTCGTCGCATGGATTTCGTTACACTCCGGCCGTGTGAACAAAAGCCTAGAAGCCCTGACGGGAAATTGGCGTTGAAAGCCGGCCTGATGATCGTTTCTACAATGGTAAATTCGTTACGGCTGTTTAGGAGGGCGTGGGGAGGTCTGTGTGACCAGCAGGTGTGCATGAAGAGCCGTTTTTTTTTTTCTTTGGGGGGAAGGATCAGCGCGACCTGCACTTCTTCTTCAAGTGCTGATCGTCATGGGTGTTGAGATGGTGTACGTCCGCTTTTTCGCGCGTATAATCTGCCCTTGCAGAAAACCCGCAATCACACTTTCAGTCTGCGAATAAAAAAAAAGAATTGGCGAAGCTTGCACGCAAGGCCTGAACCATAGCTAAGCTGGAGGATTTCTTTCTATGTAAACACTGAAGGACACACCACCAGGCATTGCATTGTGTTTGAAATTGTTCATTTGGTGATTTAATTGATTGTGGGGGTTTAATGCGCCGACGCTGCACAGGTGATGAGGCGCGCCGTAGTGGAGGGCTTCGAATTCATTTTGACCACCTGGGGATCTTTAATGTGCGTGCGCCGAAATCTCTAACACACGGACGTTTTTGCTTTTCGCCTCCATCATAAAAGCGGCCGCCGCGGCCAAGAATCGAACCCGCTTCCTTGTGCCCAACAGCACAACGTCATATTCACTGCGCCACCGCGGCGGGTAATTGTTTGTTAACATGTTCCGTTGTCGTTTTTGGCGGTGGTAGTAGTAGTCATCGTCTGACAACACCCCCCACGGTTCACCCGAAATTACCAAGATGTCAACGATCGCATCGCAAGAATCCTGGCTGATGACGACAGCGGAGCCCCAGTCAACACGCTTCGGAATATTGCCCGCAACATCCGCTTCTGAACTGATGCAGTGAACAAGGTCAGAACCCAGCGTTGAAGACACCTACACAACGAGACAGCGAGACAACAGTGCAATAGTACAAATGGTACAACAGTACAAAGCGAGTGCAATAAACATTTTTTTTTTTTATTTCATGCACAACCTGTTCACTGCGTCATTTATGACAATTTGTTTACTTTTTCTGCGTGCCATTTAATACAAAGTTGCATGCAATTATCATTTTGGTATAATTAACTCAGTATGACGACATATTCACCTAACTTCCTACGTCAAAAACTTTGAAAGAACACTCGCTCGCCTACATCATTTTTAAATCGAAAACATCCCTTTAAAGCTCCAAAACAAGCTCGTAATGCCAGTTTTTCGTGTGACAAATATTCCGGTGATACAAGAATTTCTCGTACGAAATGCCATGTGACGAGTTGGCATTCCTGACCAGTTTACCTGTGACGAGTTGGCCTATGGCGAGTGGACTTGTGACGAGTGGGACTAGACCCGTATTTGATAGCTAATGCTGGGTGGCAGTCGATCGACAGTCCTTGACACCATGCATAATTTCAGGTGGTCAGTTGTTCTGTAGGCATTTTCTCTTGTGATCTCCTTTTGTGCGTTTTGTAACCACTAGAGGAAATCCTTGTCGACTCTTTCCATCCCCTGCTCGCAGAAGAGATCACGGCCAACCGTTACTTTTCCTGTGCCCTTCCCTTCATGCGAGTATGGCTTGGAGAGTGCGAAAAGAAAGCCGGCAAATAAGTGCCAGTCTGTTTTGAAGCGGCAACCGTAAAGTTCGTCGACAAATTGTACCGGCCGGTCGAAAACTGGCTATAGGTGACAGCACTGGGGTACGACGTTTTGGCGTGACGTTGGTCTTAAAGGAGAGCTAACACAAAATTTTCGTGTTATATATTTTTTTTCACTGTTATAGGTGCCTACTAGGGTTGCCACCTGACCGGTTTTTGACCGGCCCGACCGGATTTTGAGACAGCGGGCCGGTTGCCGGTCTGTACCTAAAACCGGACGACATTGGCCGGTTCTTTTTTTTTTTTTTTTGCCATCGTGCCGCGGTTATTTCTTTTTGGTCTTTAGTAAGCGTAAATACAGCAACTACGACAATACATATGTGTCGACAAGCTGTGCAAAGACACGCGAGCAGAAAAAATACGCGCGCGAGCATTATTCCTGAGATGGAAGGGGACCAAAGGGACGAAAAACGCAAGGAAATGCCCCCGGCGCGGTTAGCAAGTGCGGTTACTATGTTCAGTGCAGCACATTCAGAGCAATAACCAAAATCTCAAACCACCTGTAGTGCAAACGTTATATTAATTGCTCTGTAGGAAAACGCTACAAGAAATAGCATTGCATGTCAATAAAAAAAAATGTGGCGTCTTTTTTTCGACAAAAATTCAACCTTCTACATACATTGTCTCACCAAGGAATCGACATCCCTTTTTCGCGCAGCCATGTTTTAACTGGAAGCGTTTGCGAATGAAGTCTAAAGAAAAACGTTTTGTGATTTGTCGGCACGCACATGCGCTTGACACGGTCTAAAACATTATTCTTATGGTCCCGAAAGTATGGCTGGCGATAAAGAGGCACGGGAAACGGATTATGAAATAATTAAAGTGTTCGTCATAGGCTTCCTTTAAAGACTCAGCCGGTACTCCAGAGTAAACCGCGCAGTAAGGAAATGAAAAGTATCCATTAGTTTCTTTGAAAAAACCCATGGCTGCTTCCTGTTAACCTCACCCGTAGAAACAAGAAGAAAAGGTAAATGGTAACTTATGCGCTTTTGAAGTATAGCAAGCAAAAGTGGATGATCCGCCAACCTATAGAAGAAAACCCGAGATACAAGTTGGTGCACAGACAAATGCATTAACCCAACACTCGACCCTAAAGGAAGAAACAAATTATCCCTGCACATTGGCTCCCATTCAGATCTCCACACGAAGGTAGCAAATAGTCTGTGTAGAGCCTGGACTTTCGCCCGCGCACAGTGAAGTACCTGAAGCACATAAACTAGCTTTGCTACCCAGAAGACATTGCAGACTTGCGCATGGGCAAATACAGAAAGTCCTCGCGCCATCCATGCCTGCGAGGCGCGCTTTGCATGCGTGAGTGCTGAAGACCAGTGTGGGCCTGAGTTCCTCATTTGGTGCAAAGGTGCGCCGAGGTATTCAAGCATTCCGGGCGCACAGCATTTCCCTTGGGTCCGTATCGCGGGCGTTGGCGTTGGATTTTGCCGTGGGTTCTAGCGCCTGCTAAAGCGGTCAGCATTGGGAGAGATCTGAAACCCTGCGGACAAAACGATCCGGGCCTGCCAGTAATGCAGACGTTTCATCGGCAAGTTCGGAACTAAATGTGAGGTGCAACAGCCGGGTCTCCGACGAAGGGGAGAGCGACCAGCTCTGCTCTTTCTCTAGCCTTGCACCACTAGTGCAAGCTGCAGCAATTTTTTCTCGACTTTTCTCTAAATCTTAACGGCTTTCAGATTGTAGCCTAACACATCCAGTACTTTTAATATGGGGTCACGAAGTACCTCCGCCAAAAATTACGGAGTATGCCCATCAGATAACTTAGAAAATTGCTCAAAAGAATTTTCTCTCTTTCTCAGTATTATCGTTCTTCTAGCGCTCGACTTACATCATTAGAGCGATACAGCGGCTATTGGCCGGCCTCCTTTCAGTTGCAGCGGTAAACGCATATTTCGAAAAATCGGTAGCTACTTCAAAAAAAAAAAATCGCCACCAAAGGAAAGTAAAAACAGAAAGAAGGCGCATCTGATGCGACGAGCAAACCCCGCAGTCTCGCTTTGTGTTGGCCATAAGTAAAGCTTTCAGAGCGTTGCAGGCCCGAAACAACGAGTGAAAGCGTTTATTGGAAGTGATTGATTGACTGTAGGGTTTAACGCGCCGACGCAACACAGGCGATGAGGTGCGCCGTAGTGGAGGGCTCCGAATTAATTTTGACCACCTGGGGATTTTTAACGTGCGCCGTACACACGGACGTTTTTGCTTTTCGCCGTTTAGCGGAAGTTTTGCAGAATGGCTCCACATACCACAATTTTCTACTGGAGCGGAAAACGTAACTTCGTTGACTTGACTTGAATAAACTTTATTTAAAGGAGTACTGACACGAAATTTTCGTGCGACGTTTTTTTCGCTGCTATGGTTGCCTATTAGCCAACTAATCGTAGAATGGCACATTAGACGGTCGATCGCAGCGTAAACAATCATTTACGGCGTCGTTTATTCGTGTAAGTTTCGGTTTCGACAAAACGAACGCCGAGCGGCCGCCATTACAGGAGGTAGCACCTGAAGTCACCATTCTTGTCGCACCGAGGCCTTCACCATCCCGGCGCGCCCGGGCAGCATGACGTCAGTCCCAAAATCATGACGTGATACACACGGCTTATCAGCGCGCGCCAACCACAGCCAGCGCGTCGGCTACGTCATGGCAGCCCCGACGTCGGCAGTTTGGGGCAAGTAGCAGATGATGTCATGCTGGCCAACTCTGAGCTTTCTCGTGCAGGCAGAGGCTAAAATGATTTTAAAATATGTTATACTGAGCGGCTACTGTTGAAACTTGCTGGAAGATATATCCTGGTAAAAAGGAAGCATTTTACATAGTTATCGCCACTTTGAAATTTCGTGTCACTACTCCTTTAAGCCCTTCGACTCCGTGTTGGAGACGGACTAGTGGGGGTAGTCCTTAGTCAAGTGCCCTGGCTGGCTGGCCGTCCCGGTCCTACTCAGCAGGGTAAGCTGGGGAGGTAAAACCTAAGTTAAATTGACAGACAACCGATTATATTCGGTTATATTCTGTCGAGTATATATTCTCTATCCCAAATGAAAGGGCATCACTTAAACACCTTGACGAGAAACGGTTTTGCTGATAACGCCCTAGAGCTTTTTTAAATCGAAATTTTTAGATCTACGAGCCGTATGCGTCCCTCCCAAAAATAATGCTGGTGACATAGAGTAGCTAGGCAACATACTTTTGTCTGTATGCGAAATGAAAAACGATATTTAAAAACTTGTCCCCAGCTAAAAAAGTTTGAACCGCAGGCTTTCCTGTTCCTTTATATGTTTTTTAATGCAACGGTTTATTTTGCACGAATGCGCCATTTGTTGCAATAGACGATAGGTAGAATCTGGCTTCACGTTGTGGAGGTGGGAAGTTCGACTGTCCCCGGGCGCGACGTTTTTTTTTTAACTGCCGTTGGCGTATTTGAAAACTGAAATCAAATATTTTGCCAGAACAAACACCCCTGACTCAGGCAGAATCGTCAAAGCTCCTTCACTGGGTCTGTTTGCTTAACGCTGCCGTTGATTCTGGGCATGAAGGCTCAGTTAGCCACACTGAGAGCAACCCAGCGACGGTGGGCGGCGTGTCTTTAAAATTTTCAAAATAATCTTTAGAAATACATATACAATTGAACCTTGTTTAAATACTTGTGTTAAAAGGTTTTCAATACGTAAATAATGTTTCAGCAATTGCAGTAGCTGCCAGGTTTGCAGGTCACGTGACAGGGACACATATTGTAGTTTCAAGTTTCGACACTACGAACCACCACCCTTCCGATTTCAGGAAGTTTGCTGCCAAATTAAAATTATTTCCGTCAATTTGTTTAGAAATCGCTTGTGGTTACCGAGCTATATAAAACGCTCGCTTTCATATGAGCTAGAGAACATATACGCGACAAAACTCGGTTGTCTGTCCCTTTAAAATTACAGCGGAATAAAAACACACACAAGGACAAGTAAGGGACATGCGCTGCGCGGACTTCCAACTGATACTTTATTGAAACGGGATACAATTATACATCCAAGACATAGTGACATTACAGCATAAAAGCAGATAAACAAGATATAAAACGCACTACACTTTATCCGCCCGCCATTGCCGTCCAGTGCCAACTCGTGCTTCGTTTAAGCAGAGTCCTTGAAGAACTCTAATTTAAGTAAGCTATTTCCTTTGCAGATATTGAGATCGAAGGGACACTGATGTAGTCGTCCCCTAACCGCGCAATCTCTTCGGCTTCAATTATTTTTCTTGTGGCTTGATTGGCACTTCTGCTCAACACCGTACATTTTTCAGGCTCCGGTACGCACTTGTGATTCCGACAATGCATTGCCAAGTGCCCTGTGAGGCCCCCTTTCACATTGCAATCATGTTCCCTCAAGTGGTCATTTAGGCATCGGCCCCTCTGGCCTACGTAGCCCTTTCCACGTGAAAGAGGAATACTGTACACGATACCTTAAACACACTTCACATGACGATTCTGATGCTTGGTCTGACATCCTACACAACACAAGGGCAACACAAGGAACAAAGGGCAGACTTTTATGAGTCAACCTTACTACGGTAAAAGCGCTGCAACAGGCACTTCTTTTTCTGGCCTTCGCAGCGTCCAAGGACCAGTGGGGCACGTGGTACAGCGGCCCTCTGGACGACTCACGGCTCGGCCTGACGGGCAACACAAGGACTTCCAACGACGTCTGAACACCTGGCCGGCCCCTTCCAGCGATCCCCCTCATCGAGCGTGGCCCAACTCCCGCCCTCTCGCTTCTCTCCAAGGACTGCTCAAGGGTGCTCCACGACCGCTTCGTCCGAATGCTTGCCGGCAGGGAAATCCCTCGTCCGCAAGTGCTCCCGCAAAGCTGCTTTAGCAGCCTCCGAGCACTGGCTTAGCTTCATCCGTAACATGTATAAAAAAGAAAGTCTTTGCCCTTGAGAAGCCTGTTCTGTGAAGTTAACAAAAATGACGACGCGGTTAAAGTGTGGCGTGGTGCTTGCAGCCTGGCGTTACGTTGAGTGCCCGGGAAACGCGTAACTGTTCCCGCGTTTCTGCTGCACATTGTGTGCTGGATTATTGTTCTGTACGTCTGTGTCCCACTCCCTCCAGATGAGTATGGATAGCTTTGCTGTTCCTTGCGACAAAAGTCGTCGCCGCACAGAATTCCGCATCCCTGCCGCAGGCGTGTCAGGTCGTTACATATCAGCAACCGGCCATCCAACACCTAAAGAACTTAAATATCCTGATATTGATTGTAATCACAATCGTTCTGGTTGCCATGAAACAGGAAATGTTGGGCTCCCTTTATCGTAAAAATGTAAGATGTCCGGTAGAACCAACGGTAATGTTTTTTTCCACCGTCCCCCCCACCCTCCCCCATTTTCTCCCATGTGATCGGCCGGCCGCAGTAGATGACAGCATTAACCTCTGCCAGATATATCAGTACACAGTACCTACAGCGAAAATATCAGACATCTGTTACTAAGGTAACCGCTGTACCCTGGTTTTCCATTCATGAGACTAGATTTTTTTTTGCTTTGTACAGGGCTTAATTGCGCTAATTAATTATTTTATAGTGCCGTTCCCTGTCACACGCGCTTCTTTCACATACCGTTAGGAAATCCCAGCATGCTGCGTAAAGTATAGTAATCTCAATGTAAATTCCCAATAGTGAAACAAAGCCTTTGAATAATTTGTCGGGGGAGTCACTTCTGGAACAAAGGACAGACCTTTTTAAGAAAACAGTGCATACAGGCAGGACAATAAAAATCACGTGGTACGAAGTAGGTCCGGCGTACAGCACTCCTGAAAGGCTCACGTCACCTAGCTTCTTGTCTTTAACCCATTTGCACTGTTTCCTCCAGAAATCGACATGTACCAACCAGCCCAAGCTTGCGCCCTTTTAAAGCTTTCAAGCAGGCGGTCCACGCCCGAACGTCGTATGCCACAAAGCTCACACGCCTCAAAATACTTGCCACGCTAACTGATATAAATTAATACATAATAACCTAAACGACTGGCGACAGAACTCCAGAGCATTCTACTTACTTCACGCCTGTCTAGTAGCAACCAATGTGCCATGGCGAGGAGTCCAAAGCTCCTCCTCGCGTGTCAGTTATTGTCTTCCTTTTCCTTTGGCTTTCGGAAATTGTGAGCTGAAGCCACCTCCGAATAGTTGAGTCGCCTACAGGGAAACATAGTCACTGCACTACGTATGATTATGTCTTTGAATATGTCAACAAGTATGATAAAAAATCAACATATCGCCCTCAAACAAGGTCAAAGTGAGTCTCTGTATTGCATTCGTAAAAAAGGAGCAAGGTTGCCATCCTTATTGTTTCGTTTTAATCCCTCATTCGCCCTACTTGGACCACGAGTCCCCCTGCTTGAAATTAAAAGTACCACTAATTCTAAATACAAGCGGATACGATGTGCGTGAAATAAAAATGGCGCACAAACACATTATATATGTGTTGTTCATTTTTAGGTGTTATCTAGCACTCTTCGGTTCTCGTAATGTCTCTCTCCCTCCTTTAAAGAACAAACTTTGTGCCCGTGTTTTTTCTTTGTTTGCAGAAGCTCATGTTCGTTGTCTTTCACGAGTGACACCATAAAAGTAGAGCTATGCGAGCCTCAGCTTCGGTGCTGCTCGAGAGAAACTTGAAACGTATTGTTCGACTGAAGAAAACTTGTGATTTGGCACCAAATTTTACAGCAGCCTAAGTTCCAGTGACTCTTAAGCGGAGGCGAAAGAAGAACTTACGTTGACAGAAGGAGACGACGCCGAATGTGTTCACATTTTTTGCATGTAGTCTAAAACCTTTTAGTGTACTGTAGTGTGTAGAGTAAAATACGTTCCTTTTCATCCTTGTCCTTGGCGTGGCGTGCACTGTCTTTCTAATATGTGCTCAACTGCAATATATGCTGAGTAATCCCACACGCCGTTCTGTGGAAAAATTCCCTGACAACATACAAAGCAAGACCATATGGCAACAGTTTACTTTGAAAGTATAATTAAACGGCCAGAGATTATCCCCTGTCTTGTGTGCCACCCCTGTCCCTAATGTTTCTGTGGCAAGGTCACAAAAATGTGGGGATAAAACACAGAATCTCCGAAAGGTCGTCAGCTGCACAACTTAATGCAGGAAACGGGATTTACATTCCTAGACGATATCACAGAACCCACCAGCACAAGCAACTGGGTTGAAAGGGATACCAACCTAGACCTTACATTCTGCAGAGTACCCCTGCAAGCCAAGTGGATGGACACGCATAACACCTTAACAAATTACCATGCAATCATACAAATAAGTTTTGGCAAGTGAGTGGCAAAGAGGCAAACCAAACACCGGATCACAGGTTGAAATCACATACGCGTGGAATAGCAAACGGTTCAGGCACGATGTGTATAAGAATGGGCACAACTCCGAACAGTCAAGAAACAGCCCACAATCTACTTGTAAAAACGAGGATCAGCCAAGCGCTGACAACCTCTGCCTTCTTGGCTATTTACACCGTAGCTTTTCTCTTGCACCGATACAGTCGAAACCTTTGCACCTCTGCACCTTTAGGAGGCAAGGATAGGACTCGAAAGGCAATGAAAAAAAGCACCAACTAAACTGTACACTGAATGTATGCATCAACAGAATAAGCAAGAATGTACAACAGTACTCGCACCAACTCAGCTGAATACATTGGCATAAAACCTGCGAGAAACTCAATGGCACGGTCAATATCACCGGCTTTTGGAACCTTGTCAAAGCACTCAGAGCCCAACAAAAGAAGACCATGAACAACCACAAAATCTTGTGCCTCCTCGACACCTACAAGGACAACCACGGACAACTTGGTCAAGATATACAAAGCACGTACAGTCATTGTCAAAATTTTCTAAGTCACGCGAGAGGTTCCTGGGCCTCAAATAATTCAAAGCGTAAGCTAAACGTTTAAATGTGACCAAAATACTTGATGACAGTAAGAAAGAAAGGTGTTTTCTCTATCTTTCCGGCATAGAGCGTTCCAGCCTCGCTCGACAGGTAAGCTTGCACTTTGAAATTTATGCGGCCAGCTACTTTCACCATGGCCTAGAAAATATTGACAAAGGCTGTACGTCCCAGTAAGACAAAAAAGTATTTACGAAAGAGTATGAAAGGCCAACCCAGAATGAGATCGGCGAACCCTTTACTTTGCTTGAGCTTCGCAGTGTCATTAACAGAAGAAGTGTAAATAAATCATCTTCGCCTTAACTAACAGCATTACAAATTCGGAGCCTTTCTGAAGCAGATCAGGAATTCTCGCTCGAAACCATCGACAAAGGGTGGGTACTAGGCACAGTTCCAACAGAAAGGAAGAGCGCGAACGTCACCTTCATACCAGAAAACCAGAAACATTGCCATACAACCACTCCACCCGGCTCATCCCCCTCACCACGGACTCTGGAAAGATCATAGAAAGAATGATACCGTACAGGCTACAGAAGCACATGGAGGAACAACACATACTGCCACACAATATCATTGGTTGCACAGCTCACCTATCCACGGAGGATGCCTTACTTGCATAGCTCAGCTCAGTTCTGGCCATAAACCTCAAGACAGCTTTTTATAATGTGGCGCATGACACTATGCAGGAAAAATTAGCCAAGGCTGGCAGCGGGTAGTGCATGTAAAGTTATCACGTCTCCTGGAGGGTCGAATATACGCATTGCCTCTAGAAGAAATCAAATTACATCCATTGCAACACCCAAAACAGGGCACCCTACAAGGCTCTGTGCTTTCACCAACGCTCTTCAACCATGCTTCAATGTGGTTTAGATAACGTTTCTTCTCAGTGGAAACTTAATACTACTAAATGTAAGATAATGAGAGTTTCACGTCGAACCTTATCGACTACGTATTGAATATTTCCTTCCTCATCAAAGTTACGTTGGTATGAGAATTTATGATGACCTTTCCTAGCGGAATCGCAATTATCTGATTAAAAACAATGCTAACCACACATCTCGCTGTTTACACCGTAGTTTCTCTCTTGCCCCGATGCTGTTGAAGCTTCACTATGCAGCATTGATACGGCCTAAGCTGGAATATTCGTCATCTGTATGGGAAAAATTGTTAACATCCCCATCATGAGCCTCGAATCAATTCAAAAACATACTGCACATTTTTTTTTTTTCAAATCACTCCCGTATGGTAAGCGTAACTCAAATAAAATCAACTTTAAATCTTCCTAGCCTATAACTTCGCCACAAAATTTTGCGTTGGTGCGTCTTCTACAAGATTTACCATTATATGCCCTCACTTAGTTACTCGCTTTTTTGCCTATCATCACTTTAACGTTTAAATCGCCAGCAGCCGGACAAATCTTCAATTTAGCTTCTTCGTCCCGACAACAAGCTCAGACTGGAACCACCTTCCCACTTCCATCGTATCAGTCACCGACCCGGTCAACTTCAGGAGAATCATACACGCGTGCCCTTTTTTTTAAATTGCTTGATTTCATTGATTTCACCACTCCTCTCGGTAACACTTTGTCTTGGAAAAAAAATGAACGAAGAATAAAAATAAACACCAAAAAACATACAGCCGTACTTCCTGTGAATCGTGAACCAGAATGAGTTTTTCTTTAACTGCGAAGTTTTGGGGAAAGCTGTATAGCTTTACTTTGTAGCCGTACGGCTGCATTTGAGGTGGATGGAAAATTTCCCTTCGCAGAAACTTACTACACCTTGGGTATTTCCCTTTAACCTGGTCGATTAACATAGAGACATAAAGATTACTGCAAATATAGGACGGATGATACACGCGGACGACAAATATTATGGGTTAAGGCAGGCTCACCAAGTGACATAGAAGCAACGTTATAGCAGGCTGTCGATAACACCAGTAAGGCACCAGAAGAAATTGGACTACAAAGCTCGAGCATTTTTACATACATAAATAATAGTCCTCCACACGTTGTCATCAAAAACGGAAACGTCTCAGTTCCTTGCAAAGTTACTCAGGGTACTTGAACACCACCTTCAAAGCGATCGGGAAGGCCATGCTACAAGTCAGCCCATACGTCGGCAAGAACAAATTCTGAAAACGGTGCGGAGAATAATAAGCAGACAAAGTGTTCTTAGCAACTGGACCTCCTACGACTACAGAATGGATTCCTAATTTCAAGAATAACGCAGCTGCAAGCGCGAGCCGGCGCCAGTGACCGACGGCTTCACCTACCAGATGCTGCGCAACCTTGGCAAGGTGAGGTTTCCGAAGACCCTTGGTGGTCTACAACCGCGTCTGGGAGAAGGGGTGGCTGCCGCCCGATTGGCTGCTGGCCATCCTGCGGCCCCTCCCCAATGTAGGCCGGAATTTCTGGGAGTCGCGTCCTACCACCCCGTGGCCCTTACCTCCTGCGGCTGCAAGCTGCTGGAGCGGGTGGCCCCGCGCAGGATGGGAGCCGTCATGGCGGCGGAGGAGTTTATTTCGGAGCAGCTTACGGGCTTCGGCGGCACTGGGCTGCGACGGACTCCATTGCCGACGTGGTGACGGCGCTTGAGCATGCCCGGTATGGCTCAACGACGGCCGCCTGCTCATCCAGTGGCACGTGGCCACCCAGCACCCGAACCCACTGCTGGCCGCTGGAGAGGCCCTGCCACTCACGCGAGCACCGACATGCGCCTCCGTGTGGGGCCGTGCAAACGGCCGAGCGGAAGCACCTCCTGGAGCTGGCTGACAGCCCCGCTTGCCGGCACTGCCGGATGCCTATAAAGTCCCTACCGCTCCTGCTCTTCGAGTGCCTGGAGTTCGCGGCAGGGAGGCCAGAGCTGCTGGCCGCGCTGCGAGGTAGTAGTAGTAGAACACTTTATTATAAAGTCAGGCTATGTGTCCGGTCACTGGACCAGCTGTTGTGGCCGCCAGGCTGCGCGCGCGCAGCCTGGGAGCGGGACGCAGTCCACAAGGTCCTGGGCTCCGACCTGGACGTCTCAGGATTCCCCCCTGCACTCCGCTTCCTGACCCAGTGATTAGGAACTAAGGACTGTAGCCGCAGCTTTAGAGATTTTCCTTTCTCTTTCTTTACTAACCTGGTGTTGTGTGTTTTTTTTTTATTATTATGTAGCCTCTCTGTCCTTTGCCTCTCCTCTCCATCTATTTCAAATTCCTTTACCCCATCCCCCCCCCCCCAGCAGGCGTTCCGCTGTCCACCCCTAGGTGTGACAAATTACGCCTGCCGGTGGACCTTTCTTTCAACTTTCCATTCAATAAAACCATTCATTCAGTAAGCACTGTACAGCAACTACACCAAAACACGGGAAGAATCAACGGTTTCATCAGGAAGGCGACAAAGATTTCTCTATGCATTGCGATCAACGCCAGCACCAAGTAGCTTCTTGAGACGGGAATGCACAATGCTCTAGAGGAAATAGTAGCCGCCCGTAGGTAGAAGGTACAACGAGCACATCATGCTCCAAGCAACAGTCCTACGGCAACAGATACTTTACTGTCTAGAATGCGTATTACAGCAGCCAGTTATACGCATGAAACTTCTCAAGCCAAGCACAGCCAATTCACTCAATGTTGCACCATACCAAGACAAATACACTGCCAACGCAACAGTCAGAAGGGGCATTCGAACCAAATACCTGGATAAACGAGCAGCTGCGGACCAATTCGAAAACCGCGTTTACAGAAATGCAGTAGTGACAAACACAGCAGCAAGCATAGCGTATGCCGACCTCAAGGGGAAATTGCAATACCAGCACTTCAGTCCCCCCTATGGAACCCATCTGGGCGGAACCCACAGCTATGGCAACTTCCATTGCACACACCTCCAGCCCCACGGAGCACACACGCTTAAACGCAGACTCAACAATGGCATGCCACCAACTATTAATCAGGGAACTACCACAATTCATCACAACAGCCATAACCAACAACATCGAGGGGACTGTAACAGTGTACTGGATACCTGGGCACGAAGGGATGGCACGTAACGAAATAAACTGTGGTTGATTCCTCTGTCACAGGAATCGGTGAAACACGAAAGTGAAATGTGCAGCGAAATCTGCAGCTGAGCATGATTTGCGGGTCGGCGGCTGTCGTGTGGGTGTGCAAGGCGAGCGACGTCCTACTGGCGGGTCGCTTCGGCAAGGGTGTACTGGCGTCATTTCCTTGACGGATATAACGTCAGTGAAATCTTGGGGTATACCGGCATAAAACACTTTTGTGTTAAAATGTAAAACCCGAAAACGAACAACCCCAAGTATAACGAACCGATGATGATGATGATGATGATGATGGCTAATGGTTTCCACTTTGTAGCGGGTTGATGACGTGTCACCTTACTAAAAAGGACTAATATACCTATGTTTTATACTCTTGGTTTAATACTAGCGCTGCTTAGGGCAGCCACAAAAACATTTATTAGGCACAAAATACTTTTTTATCTGTTACAGTTGGTAGCTATCTTAGGCAATATTCCCCTCTCTGCTTTTCGTCCACCAGCATTCTAATCTTCTTTTCGTCGCCTCGACAGCCTTGAAATTAATGTGCTACCCTTAAATCCTAGGGTTTCTCGAAGCCGAATATTTCCCTCGTGTATATTTGGATGGATACACTCGCATTCTAACACAATGTGCCACATAGTTTCTGTTTCTTTTCCGCAGGCCACGCATACCCCATCATTTTGTTAATACTTGCCCACAAAGCTCTTAGTTCGCAGGCAACCTGCTCTAGCCTCAAAAAGCAAATCACTGCCTTAAGAATTATCGTAGAAATTTTCCTTTCTGATGTCCAGTTTCTCAGATCTGTACATCTGTAAAGACGTTTTAGCTTCCATTTTTTCCCTCCATTTATTCGTTTCAGTCTGCCTTGCCTCTTTTTTGGTTACCTTGGCTGTTTTGGATTCTCTACTGTTCTTTCCGTATTTCATCGTTAGCCCTCTAGTCTTTCTTAACCACTGCGTGTGCACGCTTTTCAAGTATAGGTACCTAAAAACTTGCTGCCCACCTTCGTTTATCCATTGCTCGCAGTCTCATCTCAAAGCATATTTTACTTTGTGCTTCTCTAACTTCAAACGACGCCCAGTCCATATCTCTCTGAACTGCTTAGTTAGTTGTTTTTCCATGCGCGCCTAAGGCCAAACGTCCTACCGTTCTCTGGTTTACTTCAAGACCTGATAGAAAGTTTGATTTTAAGCAGAGTACAGCATTCGCAAACGTGAGACCCGGAACCATTACTTCTTTCAACATTCGTCTTACTACTTCACATTTGTTATACCCCCACAGAGCTCTATGCTTCATTATAGCTGCGTTTCGCTTTCCCTTAACCTTAAGTTTCTCCTCGTGAGTTCTTAAGTAGTTATCTCCTTCGTTTATCCACACTCCCAAATATTTATATTCCTTCACTCTAGGTAATTCGCCTTGCTGGATAGACACTACGTCAGTGGTAGCGTCATTGAAAACCATTTTTCCTGATTTTTCTGCACTGAAATTTAACCCGAGTTCGGTGGCTTCCTGGTCGCTAATATTTATTAGCCGCTGCATATCGGTTTGGTTATCAGCTAAATGAACAATGTCGTCTGCGTATAACATTCCCGGAATATGCTGTTGTACCACTTCGCCTTGCAGACCATGCGTTAGGTTGAACCCTACTTGACTTTCTTCCAGTTTCTTTTCTAACCCTGCCATGTAAAGCATAAACAGTATTGGGCTCAAAGGGCATAGACACTGCGTCAGAGGTATTGTCATTGAAAAGCATTATTCCCGATTTTTTCTGCGCTAAAATTTAACCCGAGTTCGGTGGCTTCCTGGCAACTAATATTTCTGAGCGGTTGCATTGCGGTCTGGTTATCAGCTAAAAGAACAATGTCGTCTGCGTATAACATTCCCGGAATACGCTGTTGTACCACTTCGCCTTGCAGCCTATGCGTTAGGTTGAACCCTACTTGGCTTTCTTCCAGTTTCTTTTCTAACCCTGCCGTGTAAAGCATAAACAGTGTTGGGCTCAAAGGGCATCCCTCTTTAGTACTCTTTAGCACCAAAGGTTGCTTCCCCGCAAGAAGAGCCTGCGTGCAAGGGTGCACCCTTTACAGGCCGCTTGTTTCGCTGTACTGGCGTCACTTCCGTGACGAATATGACGTCAGCGAAATCTTGGTGTATCCGGGAATAAAACACTTTCGTGTTAAATATTCGCGCAGCTTGAACTAGTGGTGGAAGGCTGGACGAACAGCACAGCTGCATGTCGATTTATAGCTTCTCACCACACTGTCTGCAGGTCCCAGTAGAGAGAGAGAAGAAAGAGGAAGTCTATACGTTCCTCGTACGGCCAGCGGCAACCCAAGACTGTCACCCTCGATTTTAACGTCCGCCGAAACGTCGTCACCACCGACCGGGTCAAGCCCGCTTACCTCCGACCCACCCAGGGCTTCCCCATCTCAGATGACCCCGCCCGGTATTCTCAAGCTCAGCTGACCCAAAAACGACACGTGGGCAACACAAAGGCCTCTGGCTCTACGGGGGGCGGGAGCCTTGTGGCGATCGGCGCGCCACAGGTCCACCGTGCCGAAGACGGTGACGGAGAAGGCGGGAGCTCCTCACATGGCGCAAGCCCACGCGCAAGCCTGAACGACGCCGAGCGCTCCTCACGATGCGCACGCTCACGTGCGCTGGGTATTTTCTTTTTCTAAAGCAAGGTCGTGCCGGGCGCCTCACGCCGGGGAGTTTTAAAGCAAAGATTTTCTACTTCCGTCCAGTGGTTTCTCGGAGGATGCGCAAGTTAACCTTTTGACCGCAGACACACCCCGTGCGACACACCCCTCGAATCGCATCGCGTGATTCGCCGGGCCCGCTGTCGGTGCTGCGCAGCCCCATTTTAAGTCGTTCTGCTCACATCGCGGCCGCTCCCGTCGCGGCGGCGACGGACCGGCCGCTCAACTGATCGACAGCCGACAAAACCCGCAGCCTCGCACGCATGCGCCGCTGGGGCGTCTCGGGCGATGTGACTCATCTTGCGCCGCGTTCGCCGTGAAAGAGGAACGCCACGTTCGCCGAGAATGAAACCGAGGCCAGGCCTCCTTCTGTGAGCGTTGCGCGAGACCAAACGGCTTTTAGCCGTGGTCGGCAATACAGCTACATCAAAGGTCAACCAAGCGAAACCAAGACTCAGCCAGACTAAGCCAAGCTTTTTCTTTGCATATCCAAGGTTAGCTGAGCTAATCCGCTTCCATTTTTTGTATTTTTTTGCTCACGCCAACGGACCAAGCTCAAGCTTAAACAGCTCTGCTGTTTAAGGAGCTGCATCCGCGCTACTACCAACCTCGAAACAATCCAAATGCTCAGTGTACCGACAACACCTAAACTGGAGGAATACTCCATGGGGAAACGGGAACCCCTAGACCTACCTGACACTCGCAAGCCACCTCTTACTAAGACAAGCCCAAACAGACAACTTGCATATCCCAGCTACAATTCACAAGATACAGGGGCGTCCAGATAAATTACCCGTACTTGCTGCACATTTAATGCCATACTAGACCGAGACCACACCTTGCCGAACTGCACAACCACACCCCCTATACAGCGAACGACTGACCGCAACAAGCACCGAAGAGCAAAAGCAACTGGCGGCGTACTCGCGAGGCACCGGAGTGAAAACGCCACCAGAGGTCCTCTGGAATGGAGCAACTAAGGCCCTCATGCATAGTTAATAAAATCTCTCTCTCTCTCTCTCTTTCTCTTGCTCACTCGCTCGCTCGCTCGCTCGCTCTCAAAAAGGACTAAACGAAGTATGCATGATTCGTTCCTCTGCTATGGTATCTGGCATAGCGTCAGACCTTCGGTGGAGCCGCAGTTTCACGTGAAATTCGGTAGTTTCAGCTGCTCGCCAAGCATTTCGTGACTGCTGCTACGGCCCCGTGGTCCTCGCAGCGGCAGGTGGTCAAGTAGAAAAGAGGTGCGAGAAGAGTCTACTGGAGTGTGAAACTGCGTCTAGAGAAAAGAGTAAGGACCAAGAAAGTTTTGCAAAACTTAACTGGGCAAACTGCTGAGCCACTGCGAACGATACGTAAAAAAACTCTTAGACTGTGCGCTGCTGCATAATAACATCCGAAACGAGAAGCCAAGAGCGAAACGACGGGCAGCAAGGGGAGCAGCGCACAGCCTAGCAACGCTGCGTGTCCCAGCAACAACTGCTTAGCAGCTTCCGCTATTTATAAGAGGTCTCACATGCCTCATGAACTGCAAGAAGTGACCATCGTCATCAACGTCAACACGAATGGTACCAAAATGAATGAATAAATAAAGCTTTATTTGAGAAATGCTTTATTTAACAAATTACCAGCCAAGTTCCGCACCCTCAGTTCAGGGAACCTCTAGCGAATTTCTTGACGAAACCTTCCAGGCGGCGTTGGTCGTCTAGGGATGGCGATGGCAGTGCTGCTCTCCATCCGCGAAATGGGTTGCGCCCATTGAAGATGGGGCCCTGGTTGAGGGCCTTGGAGCACGTTGGGCAGGTGGGATTGACATTTCGTTGTAAAGGACCACTCTGACTGCAGCCAGAGTGGTTCTCTGGCTACATTTTAGGCAACCCACGAGTTGCCTAGAAAGTATAAGTTATTTTTTTCGATAATTGTGGATGGGGGCGTACCTATGGGTTATGGTTATCGCGGAGGCCTTGTAGAGTAATGGGTGTCGCGGACGAAGGTTCTTGGGGTTGGCTGCGGTTGCAGGGAGGCCGGAAGGCTGCTTCACGGGCGAGCTCGTTGACCCTTTCATAACCCTGCAGCTTGGCATGACCATGCTCCCAGTAAATAAATACCTCTCCTTTGATGTGTTGAAAAATGCTGTGTGCTGTGAGTGAAGTGTGGGTACGTATTCTGCGAGTGCATGCTTCTTGTGATGGCGCCAAGATGGCCGCCGCTGTAAAAAGGATAAAGAACACACTTGTGCTCATGCCCGGGTCATCATAGCAGGAGCCCAGTGGGTTACCCCTGCGCCAACTTGACAGCTTAACAGAGGGGGGGGGACATGAGTTAGCATGATGCATGTCAATTGATGGATAAACAGTTACGCATGATTAGAGGTGACGACAAGTCAATTAAAAATAAATTAGTGACTGATCAGAGGTACTCACCTAAGGGGCAGTACTCACCTGCGGTGCAGAAACTTGGAGGCTCACTAAGAGGGGTGCAACTTAAATTGAGGACGACTCAGCGAGCAATGGAACGAAAGACGGTAGGTGCAACACTATGGGACAAGATAGCGGAGTGGGTGAGGGCACAAACGCGTGTTAAGGACATATTCGTAGAAAGTAAGAAGAAGAAATGGGCGTGGGCAGGGCTTGTAATGCGAAGGCAAGGTAACCGTTGGTCATTAAGGGTAACAGAGTGGATTCCTAGAGAAGGCAAGCGTGGCAGGGGTGGCAGGAAGTTAGATGGGCAGATGAGATCAAGAAGTTTGCGGGGATAAAGTGGTCGCAGTAGAGCACTGCACGGGCCTGAGTTTAAGGCCCGAGCCCGGCCTGAGCCCGCTTTGTGAAGCCCGAGCCCGACCTGGGCACGTAACACCGAGCCCGGGCCCGGCCCGGGCCCGGGCATTCATAAGTGAGCCTATCCCGGGCCCGGCCCGGGCCCTGCCCGGACCCGTCGTCTCAAGCCCAGGCCCGGCCCGGGCCCGTCGTCTCAATCCCAGGCCCGGCCCGGGCCCGTCGTCTCAAGCTCACACCCAGCCCGGGCATGGTCTTTTTTTTTTGTTTTTTGAGCCTAGAGAGGGCCCGCATGTATGTGACCAGGCCTGGTCTTAACGTCGAAGAAAATTTGTTTATTATATTTGGTCGAGTGTCTTCGTAGCGGGAAATCAAACGGAGCATCTAGTCTGTACAAGCACGCCCTGAATTGTAACGCAAAAAATAAGGGTTTAGAAGTACACGTAGCTTAGCTCACACCGTCTGCAGTTCACACCACATGGGCGTAATAATAGCACGTATTCTTACGCGAGAGACACCATCCCCTTTGATGACCAGACTCTTGGCAACTTCATGTGGTTGTTTCGGTCACAAGTTGGTATTAATGAATTTTTTTGCTCTCCATTTGAATCCACGAATATGTGCGTGCGTTGAAATATTTTCCCTGGAGTGGTTGTTAAGCGGTGGCGCTTCTCTAGCACGCGAGTTTGATTTCCAGCCACGGCAGCCGCATTTAGATTGGTTCGACATCTAAAATACACGTACATAGACATAGGTGCACAGCTCCAGGGTGGCTTAATTAATTCCTTCCCCGCTAGGGCATTCCTTGTAACCGTATCTTTGATATCTTATACACCAAAATATAAAATCTTGATGCAATATATTAAATGTCATTAAGTTACAGTATAGTGACTATCAGACCTAGCAAAACACGTTTTTAAAACAATGTGTACAACTAACATCAAAAAGCCCGTAAAAGTATACTCACAATATTCAATTTTATGCTATTTTCTACACTTCACGTCGGAACTACTAACGGCCGGGCCTATGAATTCATGCCCGAGCCCGGCCCGGCCCGGGCCCGTGGCGTCGAGACCGAGCCCGGCCCGGGCCCGCGGTACTGAGCCCGAGCCCAGCCCGGGCCCGCGGCACTGAGCCCGTGCCCGGCCCAGGCCCGCCGATAATCGACTTCGGGCGGCCCGGCCCGGCCTGGCCCGCGGGCCGGGTCGGGCCCGGGCTTTCGGGCCGGCCCGGGCCCGTGCAGTGTTCTAGGTCGCAGTTAACACAGGACCGGGATAATTAGAGATTCATGTATGGGAGATTCCTTTACTCTGCAGTGGGCGTAGATAGGCTGGTGATGATGAGTGACTGATGGTAATGGTTACCAAGTATGGATTAAGGTGGATTGTGCCGAATGAAGGCGTACCAGTGGTTTATTAGTGATCGATAGTAAGGTGGGATAAACGCGTATTAAGATGAATTACGATACATTAAGGTAGAATAGTGCATGAATTAAGATGGCTAAACAACAAAAATTGGTGCAACTTGCGCTAGAGGTGCAAGGCTGGAGAAACAGCAGAGGCCCCTCTCCCTTCGTCGGAGACACGGCTGTGTTAGTTGTGTAATAAACGGCCACTGGATGGTACCAAGTGTACTGGAGCGCGTATGCCTGCTCAAGAGACTCCGTGACTCACCGCAGAGTGCGAGCACCATCCTGCGCTTTTGTGGCTTTTATTTTTCGTTTGTACGGGCGCATTGTCTTACTCCCGCACGCCGAGCAGCTTGACGGCCGCTCGAGAAGCTTCCGCATTCTGCGCCCTTCGCATTGTGGTCATGCTGCACACGCCACAAAAACTAACAGGTTATGGCCCAGGACGGTGCATCGACCAGTATTGGCGAAGAACTGCAACGGACTGCTTTGTGATGAGCTGCGAAAGTTCCGATTATGAAGAAGCGTGAACAGTCAAGCCACGCGCATTTCTCTGCTTCACGGGCTACTGCCCACGGAAGAAGTTCCAGCGACAAGCCTGTGGGGTGGTGAAAGTGTCGGGACGAAGTGACTGACGAACGGTGTGTGCCTAATCACGAAGAGTGCGAAACAGAGTGTGTGGTTTTCGTTAGAAGGACGAAACGTCATACGACACCTGCTTCACTGCTGACGCCACTGGAGCTGGTGTTTACAGAAGACGGCTGTCACTGAAAGTGGCGGGATGACACGGCTGCGGAGAAACGAAACTGTCGGGAAGAAGGGACTGACATCGCGTTGTGCTCTGCAGTTGTGGCGTGGAAAAGAAGACTATTAGAAATAGAGGTTGTGCGTTTGCCGAACTATAGGGAAGACCATTTCTGTTTGGTATTCAGATCACCATCAAGATGGCAGCATCAGACGAGTTCATGCTACAAAAGTTGGCGGCGGACAACTACCGTACCTGGTCTATAAGGGCAAGAGCCGCTCTCCTGCAGAAGGGATGCTGGGACGCCATCGAACCCGGTTATTCTGAAGAAATGACAGATAAAGAGAACAAGGTAGACAACAAAGCATTGACATTTCTATTCCTCGTCGTTGAGGACAATTATCTGGATGACATCGGCGAAAGTAAAACTGCGAGAGAAGCATGGACGACGCTTGAGGAGATGCACTCGAAGTTTGGACTTCTGCATATTGCCGCGAACCATGTATTGGGTTTGTTTATTTGTTTTGCTGTTACCGCCCGTCTGCGCCGGTCTGTGTTAGCTGTGTTCCAAGGGAAGCGCGTGTTCCATTCTCTCTTTCTATGTCGCATGTGTTATCTCTTCTGATAGGGAGAGCGTTCCGAACTAACGTGAACAGCCTAGAATAACCTTCTTTGTTCTGGATTTAAATCTACGGTTCGAGAAATAGTCGCGCCTAAAGATAAAAAGCCTGCAGAGCAGACGCCGCGGCATTCCATTCCACTCTCCGACGCTCGCCGACGCACGTCACTTTTTTTTGACTGCTGTCTCGCCGCCTGTGTATTCTTTGAGTTGTTAGGGGAGCACAAGTTCGCTCCAATAAACTCGTTTTCTTTGAAGACAACTGCGTCGTCTTTGACTTCGTGACAATATACTCCAGCTCATGCGTGATTTCTTCAACGTAAGGATGCAGAAAGAAGAATCAATGCAGAGCTACCTGGGAAGACTTACGGAGCTGCACAGGAAGAGTGCAGGACATGCATTCACCAACAGAGAAGTCGCATTGGTGATGCTTATGGGGCTTCCAGCGGCGTACGAACCGCTCATTCTCAATTTGGAGCAGGACGAAGAGCAACTGAGTACGAAGGTAGTGAAGACGAGGCTGCTCATTGAAGAAAAAAGAAAGCTGCGCCGCAATGAAGAGAGCGTCGACAACGACGAAAGGCAGACTAGGGCGCTGGTCAGCAAAATTTGTTCCACGTCCGACAGCAAGCAGCAAAACGAGAAGATGACCTATCAGCCTGCTCATAAGAAATAAGGCAATATTCGCCAACGGACGTCAGGTATACAAAAGAAGGTGCGATGCTTTGCTTCTGGCAAGATCGGTCATATAGCGAGGGACTGCGACCAGTGTCCGGATGAAGAGAAGGACCAGCAAAAGAAGAGGTCTTCCACACGCAAAAATAGCAACGCATATGGTCTTATATGCAAAGGATGAGGCAGCGTCACACCCCGGTGTATGGCACCTTGACAGCGGTGCTACTGATCACATGACGTCCCAAAGGTCAAAGGTCACTGACTTCATGCCATCCGAATCAGCAGTGGAAACCGCAAATAGAGAGTCCATCAAAGTCGAAGGGAAATGAATAGTTGAGATTCAGCTGTCTGAGCAGTGCGGTGGGCAAACATCACGCTCGAGGATCTCCTGTATGTGCCTGCTTTGGACGGGAACCTCCTATGGGTTGGAAGGATTGAGGACGGAGGGTTGCAAGTTACGTTCGCTGCCGGCAAAGCCTTCGTTTCCAAATATAACGGAGAAGTAGTCCTTACTGCAATGAAGCAAGGGAGACTGTACACCGTGAAAGAAGCAGAGGTGCCGTCGAGGCTCGCCAAGGCAAAAAACGCATCTCTATGGCATCGGCGGCTGAGCCATTTTCATCAGGATGCTGTTCGCAGCCTCTGCGGAACCGGCAAAGATCACAAGGAGGATCATTGCGACGTTTGTCGCCTAGGAAAGCTGAGAAGAAGAAGCTTCCCGAAGGAAGAAGCAACTCTGGCCAAAGTGTCATTGGAGCTGATTCATTCAGATGTCGTCGGTAAAATGATGCCGACATCCAAAAGCGGTTCAAGTTATTTCGTAACCTTCACTGACGACTACTCACGGTACACTGTTGTGTATCCCATGAAGGCGAAAAGCGAAGTGCTTCAGAGTTTCGAAGAGTACGATGCCTGGCGGAAAATTTTCACAACAGAAAAGTGAAGGTTTTACGCAGTGACAACGGGGGAGAGTACACCAGCACTGACTTCAAGGAGTACTTGACTGAGCACGGCATCAAGCACCAACTAACCATCCCTGGCACACTTGAGCAGAATGGAGTTGCTGAAAGGATGAATCAGACATTGCTGGACATGACAAGGTACCTCCTCATTGAGTCAGATGTCCCCAAAAAGCTTTGGGCTGACGCTGTTGTCACTGAAAGCCGTATTAGAAACAAATGTCCATCCAAAGCGATTGAAGAAAAGTCGCCGGAAGCTTTGTGGACAGTGGGAGAAGTGAAGCTGGACTGCCTCTTGGTGTTTGGATGCAGAGCATGGAGCATGTGAGGTAGGCTGCAGAAGAAGGGCAAATTGGATCCGAAAGCAGAGGAGTGCGTACTGGTCGGCTATCCAGAAGGGGTGAAAGGCTACAAGCTGCGGAATCTTGAAGAAGACCACTTCTTCGTTAGCAGGGACGTCTCTTTTGAGGAGGATTACTTCCCATACAAGCATGTACAACCTGCGACCACCGGCCCCAAGGTTTGCGACAGCACTGTTGAACCAGTAATGTTTCAAGTTGAAGCAAACTCAGATGACCCACAGGACGCTGATAGTGCTGACCATAGCGATAGCGATGACCGAAACAACCGTGCAGCCGGTTCGTCAGACGAAAACGAGCAAGCTACGCAACAGCCGTCCAGTGCCACAGGTGACAGTACTCTGGCTCTGAGACGCTCTGAGAGACTTGCAAACAAAGAAATACGTTCAAGAGAATGCCCCGGGTGCTGTGTAGCCAGGCACAGCTTTAAAGACCCAGAGACGCTTCAGGAAGCTTTGGCTGCTCAAGAAAAGGAAGAGTGGAAAGCAGCCATGCAGAGCGAACTGGACAGCCTGAAGTCTTCAGAAACATGGGAGCTTGTGCCACGACCAAAGGGAAGACAAGTCATGAAATGCAAGTGGGTATTCCGTAAGAAGTATGACGCCAATGGTGACTTGGAGCGCTACAAGGCACGCTTGGTAGCATGTGGATACTCGCAAGTGGAGGGAACTGATTTCACAGAAACCTTCTCTCCTGTAGTGAAGCTCAAATCCATCAGAACGCTGCTGGCGATAGCCGTCGAAAGGGAGTGGAAAATCCACCAGGTTGACATCACTGCAGCATATATAAACGGAACATTGAAAGAGGCCGTCTACATGGAACAGCCACAATCTCCCAGAGCCCGTGAAGATGACAAGGTCTGCCTTTTGAAGAAGAGCTTATATGGGCTGCGACAATCGGGGAGAGAGTGGAATCCCACTTTGGACAGTCTCCTGAAGTCGGAAGGGATGACAAGATCCAAAGCCGATCCCTGTGTTTGTGTCAGCCAAGGAAAGGAGCTCATCGTGGGATCTACGTTGATGACCTCCTCATCATCGCAAAAGACAAGACAGAAATCGCTAACTTCAAAAACCGGTTGGGTCGAGAATTTTACGCCAAGGATCTGGGAGAGCCTAGTCACATTCTTTCCATGCGACTGAAGAAAGATCTTGATCAGACGGCTTATGCAGAGGATATTTTGGAGAAGTTTGGCATGACAGATGCAAGACCAGCGTCATCTCCATTAGATCCGGGAAGCAAATACGAAAAAGGAGACAGCAGGAACCCGCCGAGAGAAGACCTAAAGTTCAGGTATAGACAAGCACTCGGTGCACTGCTTCACCTTGCTGGAGGTACAAGGCCGGACATCGCTTTTGCCACTGCACACACGAGCCAATTCAACGAGCATCCGACAGAACAACACTGCAGTGGCATAAAACACATTCTTCGCTACATAAAGGGGAAGAAGAGTTATGTGCTTGTTTGCAGGATAGCTGGAACTTGCGTACAAGCCTTTTGTGACGCAGACTGGGCTAGCGACCGGACCGATCGGAAGTCATTCAGCGGATACGTGTCTACGTTGGCTGGTGCTGCTATTTCCTGGAGCAGCAGAACACAGCGATGCACTGCATTGTCAACGGTTGAAGCCGAATACGTGGCCATGTGTCAAGCCGCAAAAGAAGCGCTCTGGCTTCAGCAATTCTTGGGGGAACTTTCCGCAAGCGAATTTGCGCACGAACCGCAAGTTTTGAATGTGGACAATCAGGGCGCTATTGCTCTGGCTAAAAATTAAGTGACTTCGGAGCGAAGCAAGCACATTGACCTGAAGTATTTCTTCCTGAGGGAAAAGATCGAAGAAGGGAGGCTGCAGCTGCAATACGTTAGAGTCGTCAACAAACAGCGCGGATCTCTTCACGAAGCCGTTAAATGGAAAGAAGACACATGCGTATTGTGAGTGCTTGGAAGGGAAAAGTTTGCGCTGTGCACTTCGTTCTCCATAAATCGGTGGAAGTTCATTAAGGGGGAGTGTTGTGTAATAAACGGCCACCGGATGGTGCCAAGTGTACTGGAGCGCGTATGCCTGCTCAAGAGACTCCGTGACTCACCGCAGAGTGCGTTTTTGTGGCTCACCATCCTGCGCTTTTGTGGCTTTTGTTTTTCGTTTGTACGGGCGTATTGTCTTACTACCGCGCGACGGGCGCTCGCGCGTATTACGTTTCAATAAAAAGATGGCAGCTTGACGGCCGCTCGTCGTTTCTTTCGTGGCTCCTCGCGGAGCTGCCGCAATATGCGCCCTTCGCATTGTGGTCATGCTGCGCACACCCCGAAAACTAACAGACTGTTGCATCGTCATCATCATCAGCAGCAGCCTTCTAAGTCCGCTGCTGCACCAAGAGCTCTCCCATCGACCTCCAGCCGCTCCTGTCCCGCCCCGCTCGAGTCATTCTTTGCCTCCGAATTTCCCTATTTCGTCCCTCATTTCCCTTTTTGTAGACCCGTCTCTGGGTGCCCACTCTGTCACCCTGGTAGTCCACCGATTGCCATTTCGCCACATTACGTGGCCAGCCCAAGTCCATTTCCTTTTCTTTATTTGAACTGTCATGTCAATTCTTCTCTAGTTTGTTCTGTGATCCATGAAGCTCGTTTCCTGGCGTGTTACTCCGATCATTATCCGTTCCGTGGCCCGCTGAGTCGACCCAGGTTTTCTTTCAAGTTCTTTAGTAAAGCGCCAAGTTTCCGCTCCATGTGTCATAACCTCGCATTTATTCCTCAACATGTTCTCCATGACTTGCAGGCCCGGATCGTATCGTCCTCAGGCTTTCACACCTCTCCCGAAGAGGACCGCGTTAACACGCGCTAGAACCCGTGGCCAAGTCCAAAGCCAACGCCCACGCTGCGAACCCACAGGGAATGCTGTGCTCCCGTAATGCGATGATAGCTCCATCGGATAGACGCCGGTTTCACAACGCGAGGAACCCAGGTGCGATATCGAATACCGGAAGCGTTTTTGAAATGCAGAGCATTTTTGGGGCTCGCCTTGTCGTCGTAGCTAACTCACTGGACCCAAGGAGAACTACCCGGTGTTCCGTCGTCGGCTTCGAAAGCCAAGCGGTTGATATATATATATATATATAGTCATAACCATTCCATTCGAAACTCGTGAACCGCTGGCGCTAGTAACGCTCATTGGGTTGGTTTTTACGACAGTAAGCGCAACACCGGCACGTGCGGGAGGAAAAGCAAGCACACAAAATTGGCTCCAATCCACGCTGTGAAGGTGGTTGAAAAGCAAAGCTTTAAGCGACACCCACAACAATTGCTCATGCGACGTCACTTGAATTCACACACGTGGCTCACAGTGAAACGAGAGATTCTGCTAGCCGTTACTTGGAATTCGCGGGAGCGGCGTCCCGAATGCAGCAGCGTCGAACACGGCCGGGCTACAGCGGTCGAGCTCGACCACGGGCGGCGCTGAGAAACGCGCTTCCGTGACGTCGGCTTAGGGATTCTCGCATTTGTCGTCTGCTTCACTCGGGCTCGCTCTCATTGTAGTTTCTTTGCGCGCGGTTGAGTTTGATGCTTGTCCACGCGAGATTTTGTTTGCGCGTAACTTTTTATCATAATAAGACTTAAAATCGCGTACACTAGCTCAGGGCGTGATTTAAAGTGCAGTTTTTGTTACCCATTCCTTGCGAAGCCGGTCCTACGCGGAGCGCGAAGACTCGGAGCTAGGCGTCGGCCCCTGTACCCAGCAATCTTTCGAACAAAGGGAACAGTACGTCAGCTATTAATAACCGACACAGCGAGAATGCAATACCAAAACAAATTCCCAGATCGCTGGGGCTGTCGGTTTTGGCAGAAGGCATTACGATTCCCGGTAATCACATGTAAGGTAAAACATTTTTTGCAACCTTGCCGAACGCTCGAAAGTATTGTATCACATCACTTTTCGTTGTCATATCATGAAAGTATGCCGACATGCCCTAAGGGCCGTAAAAAAATGTAGGTGGAGTTCCAAATAACCTACTGTGTGTATAGATGCGTGCTGGTTTTATACCAGGCTTCTAACCAGTACGGAGCCTTACTGAGCAAAACGAGTCGCGTGTATGGTAAAAATACAGTAACACAATGTTTTTTCAGACCTGGAGGCATATTTCGGTGCATTTCCCACAGCTATATCTTCACAATTATCAGATTTGCATTAGAGTAAAACTGCGCACAAGCGGAGGAGGAGAAGGAGGAGGAGAAAACTATAGTTGAACTGAAATTGAACTGGTTACTGGGCGGCCTCCTCAGCCCAGGGCAAGAGAGTAGAAGAAATTTTCTTCAATTAATAGCTACGCCATCCCAAATAGGCCAGGATATGTTCTTTATGCCTGGAAGGGTTGGAAAACAATAAGGAGCTGCTTGGACATATTCACCGGTTTAGGTTCTTCTAATATATGCAAGTATACTATTTATTGCGTTCGTTAGCGAGTATACCAAGCCTTCAACACCGTAATCATGTCATAACTGTGCGGGTTGGGAGTCGGTTCGTTATGATAACGGTGGTTACGATAGAAATTCGAGGCACAAAAGCCGCCTTCTAGAACTCTTTACAACGTTGTCTGCGCCGTTTCGCAGTGGCGTAGCAAAAACATTTTCATTGCATTTGCATGTGAATAAACGTACGTTGCAGATATGTACCATCTTGCAGGCATCCATAACGAAGGCCAATTTATGAAGAAAATACTGTATGCCTTACAGCCCGATGAAAATATCCACACGAACGCTGTGAGCCTCCCAAACACTCCCAAACTTCATAATAAGACGTTTGTGACGGTGCAGAAAAATTAATGATTGGGCACAAAGAAAACATTAATCTGATACAACTCCACAGCAACAAATGAATTAGAAGACAGCCGTTTTAATTTCCCCTGTGTGATGCGCGTGTAAGGGCCCGCTGCCTGGTGCGTAGCATTAGACCGCTGAATCTTCAAGAGCATCTGAAAAATACTTTAGGGAAGCCTATGCATTTGGATACTCAACGCGGAGCTCTGAGCACTGAACCTCGCGAATATGCTAGAAAGGACGAGTTACACACGATCATCTGACCGACGCTCTGAAGAAAGTTGTTCTCGCTCTCCTCGTGCATTGCAAATATGTGCGGGATACAGCTTGAAATTATTCAGAGGTGTCAGAAGCGTGTAAAATAACTGGATTACTGGAAATACGCTTTTTAATGCAGTAAAGCATCAAAGCGGGAGATTTGTAGCACATGCACTGTTGCCCTTCACAAGCGGAGTGTAGCAGACGACAGCGGCGCGAGTCCCTAGGCCGACGTCAGAGCCAGGGGGCGCCACTCAAACATCTCATCGCCAATAGCCCGGCCGTGCGTCGGCAGAAATAAAATGGAGAGGAGAGTCTTTTGAAGGGTCAGACAGCGGAACCTAGCCATCCTGATGTGCTAGCTCGGAGCCCTCGGAGCTACACCACCGCGCGACGCAAGTGTAGACACCGAAAAAATTCGGCATGTGGGCTTAGCGATTCCCATTTATACCGATTTAAACTCGTCAGTATAGTAAGTTTGAGAATTGCGAGAGAGCTGAGGGAACTTTGATAACCGCTATTATCAGGACTAGTTGCTGCTCCTTTTGCCTTTTGTACTGCATCTCAAAAATTTAGAAAACAGAGTCCCATTCGTGGCAAGTAGTGCGCAAAAGGTATCGTTTCTGTAGCGGCCAGATGTATGTATGTGGTCTCTACATTTTGTTTTCCCGCCCTTCAAACCAATCCTTACCGTATTTTTGCCGTACGACCACTAAATTCCGCTGGGTCAGGGTCACCCAGGAGGTGCTGTCGAGCAAGTTAATCAATCCGTGCGAAGGGAGCGCGCAATGGACGCGAAGCTGCGCCAAAACAGGCCCAGGGCAGCCGTCACTAAAGCAGACGACAAAGCCGTACCGCAGACGTGCCCGCCGGCAAGCAGGCACCTCCGCGCGGGGAACACTGGGTAAATCTACAGAGTGCTCTGTGAGTAAAATCCTCCCTTCCCCCCGTCACCGCCGCCGCCTCCGCCACGTTGGGAGTTTATTGCCCCGCACGGCGCGAAAGAACCGTTGGCTGGTAGAGGTAGAAAGCTTTGTTTTAAAATAACAGAACTCCCGCTGGCGCAGCTTCAGGCAGGGGACGCGCGAGCACTGCGAAGGCGGGAAATTAGATTTGCATTGGGTGGTAGCAGTGAGCGGATAACGGCGCTACAGCCCATTATGGCGAATCACTGCTCTGCACTTCCGACAGCTTTCACATTCAGCGGAACGGCTTTAACTTTTTTTTTCTTCATAATTCACAGAACATTTATTGTTCCCTACCGCTGCTAACCCGCACCCCTCGGGCCTGTGGGGTGGCGGGCCAGTGGTTCAGTTGCCTGTTTCACAGCGTAAAGGTCCCGGGTTTGATTCCTGGGACTACTAAGAAAACGTATTCAGGGAAGGTTCAATTCCCGGGACCTCTGGGACATTTTCTTCGAGAGGCTCGGGGTTCTTGGGTACGACGCACGGATTTGTGTCTGCATAAATAGCTCTGCTGTTAATAAATAAATGTAGAGATTAAGATGGAACAGGGTGGATTAAGGTTGATTTAAACAACTTTGTGACGAATTGTGACAACTTTGTGACTTTGTGGTTCATGATCTGTTTACAAGGATAAATATTTTCTTTTTTTCTCGCTACTGTACTTGTAGTTTCCTATTTTTCCAAACCCAGTTGACTCTGTATTTTCAGTACTGTTTATAGTCAGTACATATAGATTACATATTAAATAAGACGTCGACCACAAGAGAACAAAAAACAATGACGTTTCGGCCCAAGGCTCACAAGCCTTGTTCGACCCCCCGAACGGGAGCCTTAATTGTTCAGAGTGTGAACAAGGCTGCCGTTCGGGGGAAGGGGGGGGGGGTGCCGAAACGTTTTTGTTTTTTGTTCTCTTCTGGTCGACGTCTTCTTTATTATGTGTTCTAATGTCATTCGCGGCAAGCCGGGCGTCCGTCGAAGCCTCGATTTCATATTAGCATATATAAACCTTGCGTGTTTTGATTGTGTTGATTTTTGTAAATATTGGCCAATGCCGCTTGCCCCATTTCGCACCGGGGTGCTGGGGCTAGTCAAGCTGTTCCACGGCTTTTTCGCCGGCTCTTTTTGCGCAACGTGTTTGTTGTTTTTTGCGCAAGAATAAATAAATCAAATCAAACTTCGAAGGACGTACGACAAGCTGAGCGAACGATTCATATATGAAAAACTGCGCGAAATCCATGCACTTCAGGAAAGAAAACGGACAACACGGGCGCACGGTTGTTCTGTCGACGGGTGTACAGGCATATGAAAGGTGCCCGTCATAGAATGACAGGTCGCTTTTAAGGCCAACTGCACTCAAATTTACTTTGAACGTACAGTGCGTGCCACCAAAGCAACTGGGACCCGTGAAACCAATGAAATTAACCATGTCCCTTGAAATGCGTGGTTAATTAATTGGAAGCGTTTAAAATCGCTCCGTCGCAGGCGACGCTGTACATTTGCCGGCGGATCGCGCAAACAGCCATGCAGCGGAAGTGACACTTCAGACGGCCCTGCGCTTTTAAATGCGGAGCATTTCTTACGCTCGCGATGTCACTCGTCGATGTTGTCGGCGCCGTCTCCACGCTCCCTCCGCAAGTGCGCGTCTTTCCCCCGTACCCTCCTCGCTCTCAACAACAGCTGCGGCGGTGCGGCAGGAGCGCGTCTGCGCGCGCATGCGTCGTAGCTGCCCCGTGCGCCTCGTCGCGCTCAACAGCAGCTGGGGCGGTGCGGGAAACGCGTCTGCGCGCGCATGCGCAGTAGTTAGCCTGTGCGCTCCGTCGCGCAGCAGCAACTGCGGCAGGTGTACACGTGATAGCGGCGCTAGCGGCGTGCCAGCTGCGTGATAACAGCGCGGGGGGGGGGTTGTGGAAAGGGCGCGCGCTTGTATACGGAAGTGTGCGCATGCGCGTCTCTCCCCAATACTCCTCTCCCGCGACAGCGCGCGCAGCAGTGTATATAAGCGGCGGATGCTCGTCGATGCTCGCTCCCCCGTTTCTCCTGCCCCATCATGGAAGTCGGCGAAGTAGAAGCGATTGAAGCAGCAGTACCACCAACAAGCAATAAAGACGAAACCCTCCCCACATCCAAACGGTAACCACAAACTACCCAAGTACGCAACGTTCGCGCAATGCAATCACCCCTATGCGACGCATTTACTCGTGTTCCTCCCGTGGGGAGATACGGGCGGGCGGGCTTTTTTCCTACGCCCAATAAGTAGAACCGGTCGAGCTCCGCTGGGCCATTACCTCCTTGACAGCTGCCTAGGAGGGCTGCGTGCGCCCATTCTTGGCGAAGGCGAAGCGTTGCGCGCAGGTTCACTCCAGCCGGCGGTCCGCATGCGGCCGCTCGCTCGCTTGCTTCTTTCGTTCGAAGCCACATCTCTGGTATTTTGTCATAGACGGATTATTGCGCCCATTCATGCGTACATATCAGAGACCAGACGCACGTCCTGCTAACCAGGTCAAATTTTTAAGTGCGAATGCACTTTATAAGCGACCCCGAACCTTCCGCCGTCCGCATAGCAACAGCTGCGGGTGCGCGCGCTTTTCGTCTTCCTTAGCAACGGGGGGAGATGGGCGCGCGCTGCCTGGCCGCTGACATGGCACATACCCACGTGGGAGATTGGCCAGGAATAAGTGCGAAGCCTGAATCGTCGCGCTCGCATAGCGCCTCCTCTCCCCCCTCGCCTACTCTCCTACAGCCCCTTTACTACTCTCCAGCTCGCAACACCCTCTCTCGGCGCGCCAGCCTGGCCACTACACTATATATAAAAAAAAACAGCCTCCGGCGCCAGGTTTCGATCTGCGGACTTTGCGGCCGCAGCGCGCCGCTCTACCGACTAAGCCACGGACGCGACGTTGATATCAGTGTTAGTAACGCGCCTTATATCTTTAACGCATTCAAACTACGTCGTCAGCGGCGTGCGTTGGCGACTCAGCGGCGTTATAGCGGCTTGATAACTGCGTGGTGTACACGTGATACTACAAACCCGCTAGTTCTGTATTCTCTCACGTTACTGCGCCTCCTCTCCCTTCACTCCGGTCGGCGCTTCGCAGCTGCGGTGCGCTGCGGTGCGGTGCGCTCCTCCTCTCGAACATACACGTTAATTCACCAAGATTTCCGCAGAGGGACAAACGAGGCGTGTTAAGCCGAACGTGATCACGAGGGGGTGTTAATGTAACTAACGGGCAAAATGCCACCAAACTTCAACAAACTCCCCCTCATAGCATCACCCCGTGCTTCGCACTTCCTCATACTCCCCTTCGGAGAAATGCGGGGGAATTTTTTTTAGCCTTTTCTCCCAAAAATGACATCATTCACTGATTCTTCTTTAGATATATTACCGAATTATATATATAATTCGGTAACCGTTTCCCCAATTCCTACAGGCTGATTATATAGGGACATGAGGTGGGCGTTTTAGCCCCAAAAAGCCACCCCGTTTCTTGGCCAATCCCCCACGTGGGTATGTGCCAATAGAAGAGGAACAACAACAGCTCGCTGGCTGGGCCCGCTGGAGCGTCACTTCAGCCTGGCCGCGCGCTTTTGCCAATTTCGGTTTCAAAATCTCCGATGTTTGATGGTCGTTTGCGCCGCGTATACGCCTCGAGCGCGGCCTGTAGGGGCGCCACTGAAATCCCCCTAGCGGCCCGTTTCGAAAGCAGGCGCTGGAGTCCCCGGCTCGGTCCCCCCGGTCGCCGTTGCTTTTGGCGCTTGTTCAAGACAGTGATTTACCGTTTGTCCGCGTTAGAAATACCAAATAACGTGGAGCAGGCACTCTGTTTGCAAGCGTGGTGTGTTCACGAGAGTATAAACGTTTATGACGCGATCTTAGTTAGATATATATGAGCGCCGGGCGTGTGTCACAGGCCGGCGTCCCGAAGCCAGCATTTGCATGCAGCTGATTGCAATTCCGCTGCCCTGAAATTTAGTGGCAGTGTCTCCGTAAGCAGTGTTTCCTCCGATGGTCATGTTACGGCCATACACACTATGATGTAAATCGACTTTGTGCACTTACAAAATCCAGCGGAGCACTCATGCCTGACAGCACGCAAGTTACGCCTGCCAATATCACATAGCAGATATTGATCAGTACCATGCAAAAGCCAATGCGGCATTAATTTCACAAACATTGTACCAAAGAAGTACGATGGATAATGCAAAATTACACTCCGGAGTCAGCACACGACGACAAATTTAATGCTAGCTGGGTCGTCTTGTCCCGAGGTGAGCGCTCGCAAAGATTCATCTGTTACATTTATCCTCCACGAGAAGCGCGAAGACGGGTTTATAGAGTAATCCGCGCCCGCGACCAAACTCTTCTTCGAAACATCGTCATATGACACGGGGAGACTAATCTAGCGTAAACCGAAATCAGAACCTTTATCAGATACGACACTCTTCCAACGAGCCCGTGTGTACGAGATTTCGGCGCACCCCAGCAAACCATAAAACATCTTGTGGATGTCCATTCAATGTAACTTCCCTGATATCCAATGTGCAGAGGATATTCGTGAACGCCCACGTTATGTCCACAGGATATTCAGGCGATGTCCCTATTGTCTCGGAATAGACATCCACAAATACTTTCGTCTGGATATCCACAGGATGTCCTTAAAATTCATGGAAACTTTCTGTGGACATTTCACAGATATCCGGACGACATCATATAATGTCCATTTGATGCCATGTGGAGGCATTCTCAGGACCTCATACTATTATTATATAACTATTTATATATTATTATTAGTGACATGAAACCACCCCCAATTTTTATTGCAAAGAAAAATGGTATTTATTTCAAAATCATTTCAATATCCACCAGATGAACCTTGCTGGAAGTTCAAGACCTAGAAAACATTAAAAAAATAAAAACAGCACAAGTTAAACGCTTGTTAAATAGCTATTATTGAAACAGCTGGTTACACCATTCTGCCTATTGAAAGAGTGACAGGCTAAAAGAAAATTGCAATCAACCGGGCGGGTCAAATACTTTACATACAAACTCACCATCAACAGGCGTGCATATATGAATCGTTTCTTAACTGTGCAGCTAAAATGAGACAAGAGAAAAAACACAGCAAAGATTTCGGCTTTTGAATAAAAACAGTGCCAAATAAACAATGTGATTCAACTTGAAGCCGTGAAAACTTAAGCAAAGAATAAATTTTAAATGTAATAAACCCACAAAAGATTTTAAATAAAAGTTATCATGAAGTTAAACAGAACACCAGAGAAAATAGGAGCTGCCAGAATACCTAAGAAGCAGGCCGGAAAAGCAAAGGTTTAGTCTACTATACTGCATGCTAAAATATTACGCAAAAGAAGGCACGTGCTTGGATTCATGTTCACGTCTTCTGTAAATTTGCTTCTGAGAAGTTGGGCGCCAGTTGAAATCTTGTGTTTGATCCAGAAATCTTGTTTCTTCAGCAGAAAGAGCGGCAGCAAACTTCGCTGCAGCGGCGGCAGAATATACATTTGAAGAAAGGGAAAAGGAACGAAATGCTAGGTACCCTTTTTGGAATGGCAGAATCTGGAGAAAACGCTAGTTGTCCTGCTAGGAAATGTCGTATATCTTGGTTAGCTTCAGCTTATTGCTGACATTATGATAGTTTCTTACCTGCTACTGGAGACGTTGATCAAGGGGCTGGGACGAAGTTTTTGTGATGTATTCACTGGCAGTCTCAGATGGAAAACTGGAAGAAAATACCAAGCAGTAATTTAGAGTCGCGAGTAGCATCACAATCGCAAAGAAGAAATACCTTGAACAGAGATAGAAGTATACGGCCGGGTCCTTGAAGTGAAGCCGATCGGTGATCTGAGAACCGTGTGGTGCAGCCGAAGACAGGAACCGAACACAGCCGTCGATTTCCCGTCTCTTGAGACGCGAAGTCCTTCGAGCAGTTCAGTACGAGACAATTGTGGTCACAACAGGCGAGCAAAGAGCGAGTGAGCGACCGAAAAGCGCGGGAACCACGGGAACCCAGCTCCCCGTCGGAGAGGGCGAGGATGGTTTCCTCCGGTCCTCCTCCTCCTCCACCGCCGCCGCTTTTGTCAGACGATACGCCAAGCAAGTACGGAGAAGCTGCGCTCGGGGGGGGGGGGGGGGGGGGGGGGGGGGGGTTGTGGCGAATGCACGGCACTTGCTTCGCGCCCTCTACGACACCCCGGCATACAACCCCCCACCCACCCCCCTCCTCGCCCACTCCATAGCAAGTGGAAAAAACGCGGCCGTGCTTTCTCGCGCAAACCCTGCCGCAGCCCAAAACGAAGAATCTGACGCCAAGCGCGCGCCGGCTCCCTCCTTCGAGTCCTTCCCCCCGAGCACGGCTTTTGAAGCTCCTTTCATGGCGGCCGAGCTCGTGTGGGCCATTCAAAATGCAAAAAGAAAAAGTGCGCCCGGGGCTGACGGCATCACATAGGGAGGCGAAGCTAAAGTTTGCCGGGCGAGGGAAGCGCTGCCCTCTCCCCTCCGGGGGAGTACGCCGGGCCGGCGGCCTATTCGGCACGTGCTTTTTTTCTCTGCGCGCGTTCTGCATTTCTCGCGCTAGGAAGAGGGCTGGGTAAAATTTTCTTTCGACTTATGAAAGCATACACATTAGCACGTGTCCAGCAAGTTCGGTTTACACGTAGAGTAGCTACTGAGTTCATTTTTGTCGACGTTTGTCTTGTCGTCTGCTACAGACGCGCCGCCTGCTTCCCGCCGCTCGACCGGCAGACTGCCCCGACGATTTTAAGGGGGGAAACGCGTTGTACGGCAATCGTAGGCTGCTCTTTTCTTCTGCAAGGCGACAGCTGTTCAGCTGGTCACAGCGTACTTTTCTCTTGTTTGTTACTCCCTTCGCGTGCTCGCGCTTCTGACATCCGGAGTTTCTGGACTGCAGAAACACTGACGCTTGCAAGAAATGTAAGATAAACGTGATTGATTATGGTTAATATGTTATTTCTTACTCTTGAAACAATCAGCTGCATCTTATAAAAACGCAAAGGCACACGCTAATAAGGGGTGTGCTGACAGCGCCGCATTTCCATTTTACTTGTCCTTGAATAAATTTTTGTTTGCAATGTTTGTCACCCGCTTGGAGTACAAGTATGGGTTAGCGAACTTAGCGTGACAGTTCGCGGAAACAACAGGACAGCTTGTGACGTATAACTTTTAATTACTAAAATATACAGAATTTGGTGTATACCTCTTTTAATTACCAGTATTTCTAAATGTGGGAAAAAAGCGAACAACGCAGCAATCCCGTCCAGAACACAAGTCACAATGACAAGATGGACCAGAGCTACTACAGCCAGGTAAATCGCTAGAAACTATTTTTTTTTTCACCCATGCAAAATGTCAACCTATTGTGTTATATATGGACAATATCGAACGGCACCAGCTAAACAACTCCGAAGTTCATTTATTATAGCGGAAAACAATCATTGGCAGCATGCATTAAAAAAAAGTGTAGCGGGGAGGACTCGTTAGAACACTAGTTGGCATTTTCAAAGCCGGGTAATGTAAACTGAAAGCACACAGATACAAACAAAAATGTGTCAACTTATTTCACCTTTCGAACTGTAGTGATCCATGCTTACCGTCTATAATTTTGGTGCGCTTTCGCGGGGAATATGCCGAATTTAACAAATGGATCCTCTTCTTTCGCCTTGTTACTGTCGTGGCAGCTGACCATGCAACAATATGGGGGGTTTGCTTCACTTTCAGTTAATCGTTTCCTTTCGGGCGAGTGAGGAGTGTTCCCGCCGCCCTTTGTACGTGCTGGCTTAAGTGGCTCGCGCAGCAGGCGGTCGCTTTCTTCGCATTCGTGAGTAGAGGGCTGGATGCCTCAGGCGGTGCGGGAGACAGCGCGAGCTGCGCGTGCACTTGTCAGACGCGGAGGAGCGGGCCGGGAGGCGTCTGCTTCACAAGAGCACTCTTTATCCTGTGAAACCGCCGGGGCGCTCGGCCGTTCGAGCGGCGCGTAGCAGACGACGCGTCTCTAGCAGACGACAAGACATGCACCGGCAAAAATGGACCCAGTAGCTACTCTACGTGTAAACCGAACTTGCTGGACACGTGCTAATGTGTATGCTTTCATAAGTCGAAAGAAAATTTTACCCAGCCCTCTTCCTAGCGCGAGAAATGCAGCACGCGCGCAGCGAAAAAAGCACGTGCCGAATAGGCCGCCGGCCCGGCGTACTCCCCCTCCGGGGAGAGTGCAGCGCCACCCGGCGATCGTTCCGGAGCCTATACCAGGATATCGGAAACGTAGTCGAGAGGCAGCGCTCGCGCCATCTTGACTTTGCAACTTCCACTGGTCTTCCGGCACCCTCCCTGCTCAATTTGGCCTCCAACTTGTCTCTCCCGTCCTAAAAAAGAACAAATCTCCCAAACTTTTCTCCTCTTTTCGTCCTATTTCACTCACGAGCGCTGCCTGCAAAATTCTCGAATCAATGGCGCTCGCACGCCTCGAATTACCAGTATGTGCGAATCTGCAACTTGAACCCTGAGCAGCAGACGGGTTTTTGCCGCCAGCGCAGTGCCATGGATTCAATTGCTGACCTTGTCTCTGCACTAGAAAACGCGAAAGCTACCAAAAACCATGGCCTTTGTCGTCCTTTTGGACATTCGCAAAGCCTTCGACTGCTTACCCCACGAGGCTATTCACGATGCAGTAAAACGCTGCAAAATTACGCGGCCGTAACCCTCATCTCCACCGACGTTAAAGACTGGACGAGGCCCGCCACTCCATCGCGCAAGAACTAAACAAACAACACCCAGACGCGTGAGTTGCATCATGCAATGCACCTGCTCGCATCCAAAGCATCAAATTTGGGTGACAAGAATCCTGCCTACTCAGCGGGCTCCATACTGGTTCCGTACTCATGCAGGCTGCGTACCAGTGCTCGAAGAAAATGAGAAATGAGAAAATCAACAGTCCCGCTTGTTCTTCATCCACATAAATCAAGCAGCCTAAAATATATAATCCAATTCCCGAATCAAACAGAAAGGCAACCAGATTTCGCTCAAATTCGAAATCAAATAACTACCCGCTCTTCATTCAAAATATTAGTTAGAAACGGGCCAGAAAATATTTCGAAGCTTAAGGAAAGACGGGGATGAGGGGTAATTTGAACTAAGACACACTTTGTGTGGCTGGGGCCCCATATGTACACCGCGTTATGAATGCGAATTCTCAGTGTAAGGAAAAATGTAACTTTGTGGACATCCTAGCAATATCGCGTAATGATGTTCTACTAACACACCTGCAGTGATATCGCATGGATGTCCGCAAGCAGATGATCTTGGGTGAAACATTGTATGGACATCACATGAATGTCCTGAAATGACATTGGATATTGTGACCATTTGTGGATATCCTATGGACTTTCGTGGTTTGCTGGGACGTTAAGGATCTCCAGGTGGTCAAAATTAATCCGGAGCCCTCCACTACGGCATGACTCATCGTCTCCGTTGCGTCGGCGCGTTAAATCCTGCAATCAATCAATCAACTCTTCCAACGACACCTCGTATCGCTTGTGAACTGCCTACCCTGTATTCTTCAAAAAATGCGTCCGCCGAGTGATCAGCCGTTCGTTGAAGGCGAAAAACAAACGAAAAGTGAACACGCAGCGATTGTGTGTGTGATTACTAAAAACGTTAAAACGGTCATTCGTTGATTTCGCTCCGCATTTGTAAACAACGATAGTTGAGCGTCCTCCTCCCCCCCATATGTCTAGCGATATATCACTGCATTTCGCATCTAGTTGGTCTGGTGGATACTACCTTGCTCAAACAAACGTCTTTAGCATTTGAGAAGCTGCACTCGGTTTTTTTTTCATTCCCGTACGACTATTCTATCTAGTCCTGACTTGCAGACTATTGATTTTCCCGTGGTTTCATTAACATATACCTTGGTTCTTACTATAAGGCATGAGCGGGCACATATCTGACACTGCACATCGTTTGAGTGTATTAACATTCTCGCGTGGCTTATATTCCCATAAAAGGCACAAGTTTTTCTCAGCTATTGGGTTATCACATCCCCGAATAATATTGTTCTACGACGTACATATTCGAAGCAAAGCCGCATTTGTTGTCTGCGCTGCAAAACAGTGCCAATATGAGGTCTAAACGAGGCGACAATAAATAGAATTCACTTGTGCTGACGTGTTCGAAGGTGACAGCGGTGATATGCTGCTACCGTCGCCGACGCCCGCAAGAGCGGCCACGAAGCGCGCAGAGCCGCCTCCCCGCGGGTAGCTCTTGTTGGCGTTAGCGCTCTACCAAGACGCAGCTGTTTTTTAAGTGCACTTTATAAGCGACCCCAAACCATCCACCGCCGGCGGCGGCGGCGTCCGCAGTGCTCCTCTATATTTAAAAAATTCCCCCGCATTTCCCCGAGGGGGAGAATGTGAAAGTGCGAATTAATGCACGGTTGTCGGCCTGCTTGCGGCGCTTGCGCTCGGCCCCCGCAGCCCACCGCCTCGCCGCCTTCTCTTCCATCTCTTCCATCGGGTTTGTAGTATCACGTGTACACCACGCAGTTATCAAGCCGCTATAACGCCGCTGAGTCGCCAACGCACGCCGCTGACGACGTAGTTTGAATGCGTTAAAGATATAAGGCGCGTCACTAACGCTGATATCACGTCGCGTCCGTGGCTTGGTCGGTAGAGCGTCGCGCTGCGGCCGCAAAGTCCGCGGATCGATGCTGTTTCTTTTTTAAATATAGAGGAGCACTGCGGACGCCGACGCCGCCGCCGACGCCGGCGGTGGATGGTTTGGGGTCGCCTGCGGACGCCGACGCCGCCGCCGACGCCGGCGGTGGATGGTTTGGGGTCGCTTATTCGCACTTTATAAGCGACCCCAAACCATCCACCGCCGGCGTCGGCGGCGGCGTCGGCGTCCGCAGTGCTCCTCTATATTTAAAAAAGAAACAGCATCGATCCGCGGACTTTGCGGCCGCAGCGCGACGCTCTACCGACCAAGCCACGGACGCCAAGCTGATATCAGTGTGAGTAACGCGCCTTATATCTTTAACGCATTCAAACTACGTCGTCAGCGGCGTGCGTTGGCGACTCGGGGACGTTATAGCGGCTTGATAACTGCGTGGTGTACACGTGATACTACAAACCCGATGGAAGATATGGAAGAGAAGGCGGCGAGGCGGTGGGCTGCGGGGGCCGAGCGCAAGCGCCGCAAGCGGGCCGACAACAGTGCATTCGCACTTTAACATTCTCCCCCTCGGGGAAATGCGGGGGAATTTCGGTGGCTTTTTTAAGTGCCCTATACGTGCAGTTAGCTTACAGACGTCACCATAACAAGTTGTTTAGTGCGGGAAAAGGCAAAGAGAAGCGAAAGAGAACCAAAACACTGCATGACCGCCTATCAGCCACGCAGCGCTAATCCCGCAAACGCCGCGGAGAAGCGGCAGCAGGCGGCGCAGCGATCGCGAATCTCGAGGCGTATACGCGTATTTAAGCTGTCATATTTTGTACCTCGTTGTATTTTTGGGCAATCTATGCGGAAATAACGTTTTCAAGAGGTTGAACTTTTGAGTGCAGTTGGCCTTTAAGTGTCCCGATAACTTTTGTTTATTTTATTACCGCTACAGGTACCACTAGTTCTTGTGACAATTTTCCGCAAATTCGGGCAGTGTGCTAGGGTTCGCCCATCGCCTCCTGTATTTTTCCAATGCCAAACGCATCAGCCCGATAGCGGCCAAACAAGCCCTTCCGTTCTACTCCGACCACTCTGTTTCAACCTATACTTTAGTGACGACCGATTAATGTCGGGCCGCCGCGTGGTGGAAAGCGGCAAAGTTGGCGAAACGTGCTCCGCCGCAGTGCCGAGTTTTCTATCGCTGGCGAGAGCGCCGGCCGTTACTTGGACAATCTCAAACATCGATTGCCTCGGCAATCAGGCACAAGCCGCTCTTGAATTCAGTTACCATCCGGTGAACCCGGTTAAGCTCGGGGCCCCACCTTACACGTGGGCACTGAAGGAGTCCTACTCCCTCTTACTGGGCAGCGGGCGATGCGTTTGGCATTTGGGCGATGGTTCGTCCCAGGCGTCCCGGCGCATGCATAATCCAAGGCAAACCCCTGCCAATCCTACTGGTGCTTCCTCGCAATTCTCGTATTGGCCGCGAGGGCCACCACTCGAGAGGCCGGCGCTGCGACCGTAGGACCCCATTCCTATTGGCCTTGAGGACATACCGTGCGCCACCTACGAGTGACGTCACTTACAGGACGCCGGGTTGTGTAGTCGTCTGCTAGCATGCATTTACTGTGCTTGTGCAACCGCTTTTTTTTTTGTTGTTGTTGTTGTGGCTGCCTCCTGCCCCCTCCATGTGGTTTCAATGAGAATGCTTCCCTCTGAAAGGTGGCAGTTCACCAACCGACCATACCTCGTTCTACTGGCCAATCTCCGTTACCTCCATTGTTTGCCGCACCATGGAACGCGTTGTCTCAAAAGAACTCACCGAATACGTGAAGCAAAATTCCCTCCTTTCCCCATACCAATTCGGCTTCCCACCCGGCCGCTCTTGTGCATCACCACTCACTCTAGCAGTCCACATCCTCAATGACCACAAGGATAGCAAGGTACCCGTTAGTCCTGCAGATCGACTTTCATCAAGCCTTCGACCCTTCTTGCTGAACAACTTGCCCTCTTTGGCATACACGGCAACCTTCTCTATCGGTTCACGAACTTCATTGCCCACCGCCAGTTTCAGGTTCTTTTTCGTGGCTGTCGCTCAGAGTGCACAGCACTTCACCCGGGTGTCCCGCAGGGCTTCGTCCTTGGGCCAATGTTCAACATCTTCACCAATGACATAACCCACAACCTTGAGTCCATGCCTGTACAGCACGCTGACGATGCCACCTTCATCCAACCGACCTGAACCTCCCAATCTCTTCTTCCCTTGCAGAACGACTTGAACAAAATTATTTCCTGGTCTAATCGTAATTGGCTCCCGCTAAATCTCTCAAAATGCACAACGATGATCTGCTCAGCCCGCCGCCCACCCAACGATGAAGATACTAGCCATGCCACTCCCGCAGGTTACAGAGATAAAGCTTCTCGGGGTCACCATTGACAACAGGCTCTCTTTCAGTGTACACACGGATGCCACCATTGCCCGTTCACGTCGTCTCTTTGCATTCACCCAGCGCACCACCTTCGGCGTTGGACCTGTCGCCCTGCGAACACTATTCACAGCGCTCATGCTTCCCCAGTTGGAGTACTGTGCCCCTGTGTGGTTGCCGCATCAGGCCTCCCGTGTTGCATGTCTCGCAAGTGTACAGAGGCGCGCAGCATTTATCATCCTCAGGAGGTCCTCCTGCCCCGACTGTTCTTACTGCGATCACCAAACACCGGAGCTGCTTCGCGCCGTCGGCTGGCCGCCCCTTGCGCAGAGGTTGGACGCTGTATCACTCCTGCTGCTTCTGGCAGTCGTTGGCCCTCTCAGTGCCCCCCACCCCAGCCGAAAAAAAAAAAAAAAAAAAAAAAAAAAACAACATTTGGAGGCTCACTTGCACCTGCCAAAAACACACGTGGTTCAATTGGAACCAATTGGTAATGCACATGGTTCCAAATAAACCAAATATGTTTTCGGCAGGTCCAATTGGGCCTCCATTCGTCTTTTTTTCGGCTGGGACCCATTCACATGGTATATTCGTCGCACCAGGACTGCCAACCTGGCCCCCATCTTTGCACACACAGTGTACCACCAAAACTCCGTCGTTCCGCGAGTGGTCAGCTTGTGGCGCTCCCTCCCAAGTGCGCACAGGAGTCAACCTGCCACTGACGTAGATGAAGTGAGGAGCCTCTGCCGCCAAGCAGTGTGCCACCTGAGAACGGTCCACTGAACGACTGAATCCACTCTCTCTCTCTCTCTCTCTACATCCTCTTCATCCTCCTCCCCCTCCATCCTTTTCTTGCATTGTAAGGTCGATGTGCTGGCCCCTCGGTATGGGCCTTTGGCTTTTCCAGCACACCCCAGCCCTCCCGAGTTGAAATGAAGTATTGTTATTGTTATTGCTACACAAAAAAGTGGTCTACAGACCGATTAATCTGGGAAAGTTACTCGCTTGCCTGGATTATTCGACAAGCGACTAATCAGCGACTCGCTTGTTCCCGACGACACCACTGTGTCTAGGTAGTTGCTACCATTGCCACAGCTCGTACGCAGCCAGCTAACGCCAAGGACGATGCAACTGATGCCGAGAAAAGTATACGGCTAATTCATTGTGAAATACTTGCGACGTGACATGTACGAGAATGTGTGTGCAATGAAAAGGGACCTCTTAACAGCGATGGAAACTTGCCACTCAGTTGTGATCTCAGTGCACGCCCTGCGCGCATTGCCTGGTGAATGAATGACTACGTGAGAATGGGGAGCGGATTGCATCGCCGCACATGCTCAAAAGCGCTGGTACCATCTGCAGTTTAACTTAAGCAGTGCCTATTTCCCCTCCAATGTTGTTTTTTAATAGTTATGCCCTGATCTAATAAACGATAACTGCCGTACTCTGTACAGCAGACATGTTTGCTTTACCAACAACTTGTCCGCAATGAATTAATGGTGTGAACGCGAGTTTTCAACGCCTTTCAGTGTGTTTAGACATGCCTATGTTTACTTTTCATTAGGACTTCGCCATGAGAATCTACAATTGCAACGTAGGCATTTGTCTGCTCACTGTGAGCTTGCCTTTATTTAGCATCACGTTCGAGAACTCACAACTGCTCACAGAAGGCGAGGCTATAAGCAAAACACACCCTGCATGGTGAAATGGGGAGATTTAGAATAGGGGAACCAAGCATTGGAGGCCCCCAAGAAGTTAAGGGAACGCAACACGCCCACGCGCGACTAGCTTAAGAAGGGCCGTCTTCTCAAATAGCTCACAGCCAGCTTCGAATGCTCGGATTCGGATGTTGGGAACTGCAGGCTTAGTGTCGCGGCAGGTATTTCATTGCTGCTATCGTTACTGTTGTGAATGATAGTCCTTTACACAACTTTTCACCCCACTGTCACCCCCTTTCTTGAATGTGGAACTTTGTATCTGCACTGATTACCATTTCAGCGATCAGTAATCAATATACTACCTGCTACGGCCCCTGCCGATTCTTGCGCACAGGTATTGCCATCGTTTGGCTGCTCGCCGCGCCGCGAATGAACGGCTGGCAATGTCGAGACCGACCTCCGCGGGCGCTCGGCTTAGATCCCGCCAGATATTTGAGCATCGCTTTGAAAATCACAGCTGACGACAGTACATAGCACAATTCTTCACCGCACTAATGTCCACTTTCGTGAATGTAGATTTTTCCGCGATCAGTGTGATTTTTAAAAGAAGCGAAAAGGTGCTGCTGCCGTGCTCTGCATCGGCTGAAGCCGCTTCGTGGGCCGTGCGGGTAGGCACAGCGGGCGTGTGTCAGCATTTCTGCGAGGAGTAAACGCTTCATGGGTTCCTGCTTCATCCATTTCTTGCATACAAGTGAAATCTAGAAACTTAGCTAGGCGATTGTCGTAGCCTACAATGTTGCTCAGGGAAATGAGCTGAATTACACCCGGTTCGGTCGCATACGTTTGCATACACCACCATGCTCAAGTTGCGTGCGGGCAGGCTGCCACAAATGATAGAGTTATAAGCCCTCCCGAGGTCAAACAATGCTTCGCACACTGAGGATTAACTTCAAACACTGAGAATTAACCCGAAAATACACATCGAAAGTGGGTCCTAAACATGCACTGCAAGCCAACTACGCAACAAGGTAGTAACGGGGATCCTGCAAGTGACATCAAAACGATTGCAGCGCCAACCTCTCTAGTGGTGGCCCTTGTGGCCACCACTAAAGAAACATCCCTTTTCGCCACCTTTTCAGCCCCTACCAAGAACTCCCTGTGTGTCCCTCTCTACCACTAGTCTTGTGGCAGCCGCAGATGCGTGCAAATATCCCAAGCAGTTTGTGTCCCATCACATCCATGTTCCCCTCCATGGGAAGGACAAGTTTCCCCAGCTGTGAATACAAGACATTATGCCAGGCCAATCGTCATCTATGTAGCTTGCCTCAAGTCATAGTATGCTGGGCAATAGGATTTCTTTTGCATTGTCGTTATTTCGTAGCAGCATCAAGACGACGCACTCTCTGAACAGTGGTCATCATGTAAAGCCAGCCGCATTATTTGTTTTTTCTGTTTCCACCTTCTAGTCGGGCACAGCTGCCTTGTTTTGAGTTAAAAGTGGAGCATTTGCTCGTTCCGCCTGAGGTCGCACCTCACCAGTCTATCTTGAGCGATAGAAAAAGAGTGCAGCGCGCCTGTCACTTACCTGAATTATTCTGGTTTGATTGGAAATAGTCTCGATCTGATCGCTTCCTTCTAAAAAAAAGAGTGTGCTCATAGCATAAATAAGGGCCCAGCAAACATTGTGACATTCCGTTTGCCAATTCTTGATGGGACACCTTATTCAGTTGGGCTGCTACTTGTGTACCTGCTGCTTGTATAACCATTTTTCCAGTATTTGTTTGCCCGATAAACTTTATGCAGTGGGTAACATTCAGTACAGCACATTGCCCGTATCAGATAAACTAAGCCTCAGTGCAGCAATAAACGAGACAAACTCACTACAGTGTCCCTTTAACGTCACTATACGTCTGTCATATGAAAGACCGCAACATCTGCCCATTAGAACAGTTTACGTGAGTGCTCGATGATCAGGAGGTAAGGCTGCCACTCAAGCGGCATAAAACCAGTCAGAGCAGGGACTCGGCGGCCAAGCCTCCTGTAGGCATCAAAGAAACATTTTTACTGCCTTCAAGCAAACTTTGTGCTTTAAAACCGACAAATGCTAACATTCCTTCACACTGCCCACAAATTTCCACTGCCCCACAAGAAGACAGGCTTGTGTTGTGGCAGCAGCCGATCCCATCGGGGCCCACTGCAACACAGATTACATGAAGGGCCTCGAAGGCAGCAAAGAGGACACCAAAATGCCCCTTTAATTGCGTACGGCGGCCTCCTCTTCCCCCTGGCCTGCGGTGAAGAAAGTGTGTCCCTCGGGCAACAGCCCCGAGGCCTCCAACACGGCGGCCTTGTTCCGGAAGTACTCTCGGAACCAGTGGATGTGCTCGCGCTTTCGCTGCACCGAGATGTGTGGGTTCTTGGACAGCCCCACCAGCACCAGCTCCATGAAGTGGCGGATGGGGCCCCGCTCTGGGAAGTCCGCTATCAGCTCCTCCAGGAACACGTGCTCCGCAAAGCTCTCGCAGGGAGGCAGGCCTGTGGGTGGGGAGGACAGGCATCAGAGGAGCGCTTCCGACCACCACCCATCTACCCTCAAGTGCAGCCACATAGCTACGAGAGAAAGCTAAGTAGCTTTCTCAGAAACTTCGCAGTTGAAGAAAAATTTGTCCTAGATGAGGGCAAATTTTTTCCAAGAAAGGTGTGAAGCTTTATTCAGCTCATAGCGGTGCAACTGTACTTGAGGTGGATGCTAAATTTCCCTCAGCACAAACTTGCTCCATCTCCTTGGGAGCTACCCTTATTAAAGGAGTACTGACACGAAATTTTCGAGTTACGTTTTTTTTCCGCTGCTATGCGTGCCTACCAGCCCACTAATTATAGAATGACACATTAGACGGTCGAGTGCAGCGTAAACATTAATTTACGGCGTCGTTTATTCGTGTCAGTTTCAATTTCGACAAAGCGAACGCCGAGCGGCCGCCATGACAGGAGGTATCACGTGAAGTCACCATTCTTGCCATACTGCTGCCTCTCTGGACGCGCGCGCGAGCGAGCGCACACGCGACCAGACCGGCCGAGGTTTTCGCCGTCCCCACAGGCCCGGGCAGCATGACGTCAGTCCCAAAACCATGACGTGTACACACGCTGGAGCAGCGCGCGCTAACCACAGCCAGCGCGTTGGCTTCTTCACGGGAGCACTGACGCCGGCAGTTTGGGGCAAGTAGCAGATGATGTCATGTCGGCCTGCTCTGGGCTTTCTCGTGCAGGCGAAGATTAAAATGGATATAAAATATGTTACGCCTAACAGTTGCTGTTGAAACTTGCTGGGAGATATCTCCTGATAAAAAGGAAGCATTTTACATAGTTATCTCAGCTTTGAAATTCCGTGTCAGTCCTTCTTAAGGAAGCACATTGGTCTCTGGGGCAAAAAACGGCCAAAAACTCGCTTTCTGAAAAATGGCATTTTCAGCATCCGCGGCCATTCTTCTATCAGTCTGCAAATTTCCCCATCAAAAGGCACCATATTTCATTGTAAATAGCATTTTAAAGTGCACTCTACAGCTCAGTTCACGCAGAATTTGATGGTGAAACGACACTTTTCTTGCAATGCGAAGCTAGCATATTGCCCTCAGATATTCCGGCACCTACAGCAGGTACAACTGTAATTTTTTTTACTTCTGATACCTAAACGTGTGTGAAATACAGTGCTGGAAACAAATTTTTCAAATGGAGGCTTTGGAAAATTATGATCGTGTTCAAGTGACACCACCTGTGAGCCATGCCTCGCAGAGCACGGAAGGAGTGAAGTTCAGTGTGTTGTAAAATGATGAAAAATTGCTAAATCGAAAATGTTCTTCCAATATTGTATTCTTTAGTCACTTGCCTGCCTAGCCACGGGGTATTCGCCATTCTGTATGGCATGGCTATTTTGGAATTGTGACCCAAAATAATTGCAATTATTCATTAATTATCTAAAATAATAATCAACTTGCAAGAAATCTTATTGCAGATTTGAAATCAGCACAAAAAACTCCATAATACTGGGCAGTTTTATTAAAATTGTTTAGTAAATAAAAAAAGTAGCTCTAAGACCAGTCTGCTCCCTTAACTGGTTGCCTAACGACATTGCTATTTGGGTGGGTATGGCAGACTTATCAAGGTATGATGTTTAAAACTAAGGAGGGCAAAATCGATAGAGGGAAACAAAAAAGTCACAAAGCAGGTGGCGCAGACAGGTGTCCAGTGAGTAGGCCAAAACAGCAAGGAGGAGACACACTTCAAATGGGATCAACACACCCAAAGGAAGGTGGAAGCGCAGCACAAGCGAAAATGTGAGCCATGGATGTCACGGCGTGTTTTATCACCTGTCGTTACAAAGAAATAAACCTTGCTCACAAAAAGAAGAAGAAGAAAAAAAAAGATGAGATCCCTTTAAGGCTGTTTCTAGGGGTGTGCGAATATCAATTTTTTTAATTTCGAAGCGAATTCGAATAATAAAAACAAAGTTCGAATCGAATCGAATATTTTTCGAATATTTTTCGAATACGAATACTTATTGTTTTTTGTAAAATTAATGTTTTTACCATCTAGAGACACAAAAACTGCAACTTTATTGTACAACAAATCACACAAAGTAAAATTAGGAATTACACAATACCATTGCACTCAACATATTAAGGTCTGCACTCACTTAAATGTTAACATGGAGAAAGGTTAACTGCTTGACATGTTTGGGGAGCAGTGACAACCTCCTGCTCGTCACCACTTTACCAGATATCGAAAACAGCCGCTCACTTCAGACACTAGTAGCTGGCATGCCCGAGCCCGTGCACATTGCCGCGCGCTGACACAGTAAAATCTTGATGATACTAATCTCGCGGGACTGCGAAAAATATTCGTATCATCCGAAATTCCTATGAACCAACACAGACCAAAAAATTTAGCACTGAAAAACGTTTTCTTTTATTTCTTTTCCTACTTTCGCGTGAAGAAATTCGTGATATTTTCTGCTTTTTTAACCCCCGTGGCGCAAAGCAGTCCTTTCTGGAGCACGTAAAGCTTCGCACTCGTCTCCTCACTCGAGTCGCTGTGCCCAAGCTCGCTACACGCCGCAACAGCCAAGCGGGAACCGCATGGTGCGTTTTTGCACGCGATTCGCTCGCCTCGGCTCTGCGAGCGCTGTATTTTCACGCCCACATCGACAATTTCGCGCCCGCGGTAGCGCCTACCTCGGTCAGAAAATGACGCACGACGCGCGCGGCAGAATGGAGGAGCCTGACTACTTGCGATGAGATCGAGACAGCCGGCTTGGCTCCGCCGGAGATGGTTAGGCTTAGCACCCCGGCAAATATTTTATGGGCACTTTCACTAGCGGCGCGGATTTTTTATAGTACCGTTTTCGCATGCATTATCAGCTCCTTTACCGCACAAACAACTTCGTGTCTCCCTTGAGCCGTATTTTAAAAAGCGGTTAGAAGCGGTCGCTCGAGCGCCCGCGCCACTTCGCGGCTGGAGCCGACGCCATGTTGACGCCGCCGCCCGCGCCGCGCGCAGCGTGGGGGTGGTTTCGAGCCGGTGTCAGCGCGTTGGGCGTGCGCAGAGCGTTTTCGCGAGCAGAAAACAACAGCCCGGCCGTTTCTGGAGAAAGAGTGACAAACAGGGGAGCGAGAGCCGTCACTTGCTCGTTCGGCAGTCGGGTTCCTCGCCGGCTCGTTCGCATCTTCCGCCAGGCCGCGCAGGTCCGTTCGTAACAGCCGAAATTTTTCACATTGCAAACGATGCAATTTCGCCGGGACTTCTCGGAAATTCGTATCATCCCGAAATTCGCATCCCCAGAATCGTATCATCGAGAGTCCACTGTAAATAAACACCGGTACAGACACACTCTGACTTTTTTTTTCGATTTGGGTGGTTCGAATATTACGAACAATAAAAGTGTCGTTCGAATCGAATCGAATACCAAAAAATTCGAATCGAATATTCGAAGTTTCGAATATTCGCACACCCCTAGCTGTTTCAGATACGGTTGGATCGCTCACAAAAAGAAGAGAAAGAAACAGATGAGATCCCTTCGAGGCTGTTTGAGGTACGGTTGGAGGGGATGTAACTCACTCACACCACTGCCAGCAAAATTTTTTTATTATAATTTTTGTGGGTTTGTTGCACCAAGGCCGCACCTGGGCTGGAGGCATGCTGTAGTGGAGGGCTCCGAATTGATTTCCACCCCCTGGGGATCTTTATCGTGTGCCAAGATCTCAACACACCGGCATTTTCGCATTTTGTCTCCATCTGAAAGCAGCCAACCCGCCACGGTGGTTCAGTGGCAAAGGTGTTGTGCGGCTGAGCACAAGGACGCTGGTTCAATACCCGGCCACGGCGGCCGCTTTTCTGATGGAGGTGAAAAGCAAAAACGCCCATGTGTACGATATTTTGGCGCACGTTAAAAGATCTTCAGGTGGTGAAAATCAATACAGAGCCCTCCACTACGGTGCACCTAATCGCCTGCGTTGCTGTGTCGGCGCATTAAACCCTACAATCAATCAAATGAAAAGCAGCCATGGTGGCAAGGATTTAACTTGTGTCCTTGGGCTCAGCAGCACAGTGCCTTAGCCACTGAGCCACTACGATGGGCACTATACCAGCAATGAATGCCAACTGGGGCCCTAACACTTTTGATGCATTTCGATGCCAGGCGTGAAGTGGCCTCAGCAGTGCAGGTGTTGAAAAATGAACTCTCTGTACCGGGACAGAACTCCATGAGACGCTGATGCTTGCACAAGTCAGGCTCACAGTTCATGCCTTGCATTGCCCTGTACGCTGACTTTCCATGCTACAGTCAAATAAATGCTCATAAAAAAATCCACCCTTGTTTTTCTCGTGGCCTGAGGGAGTCATTTGCCAGAATAGATCGGCCACCAAATGCCGCGCCACAAAAAATACGCCTAGGCTGCTCACTTCAATAGTAATTTGAGTAACCTCAAAGGGACACTGAATTGTAAAAGCAACTTGGCTCATATCGGAATACCATTACAGTGTCGTGAATACAAATGCACCCTTCGCAGCAGTTACTTATTAACGAAGAAAATGCCAAAACCAGGAAAACAGGTGCCCCACACCCCATACACTTTCCCGGCCTATGATTTGTGACATCACAAATCACCAATACATGGTAAAACCAGATTTGTGGGGCTCCTATAAGCAGTCTTACTTTCGCAAAGCACGTGTTTTTTAAAGGACGCGCGCCTCAAGTAGCAAATATAAAATGGGATGCCTCCACACAAGTGGAACATTCTGCTTAAGTTTCAAAATTTCATTGAAATGTCTTGACCTGCGGTACAAGAGTGGTCAAAAGGTGAATGCTGGCGAAGGTAAGAGCCTCCTGCACATACCACATAAGCCGGAATACTATAGGTTGAGGTATTTTACCACAAAATTTGCCGAAAAGTCACCCCTTGGCCTATATACCTGTCTTTGGCATAACGTTAGCTGTCATCTGGCAACCAGGCAGTCCATCGGGTTCATCCAAACCATCGCCACCGACATCAATCGAATGCGCCACCATTTTTTTCTTTTTCCTTCTCTCTCTGTTAGTGAGCACGTGCGGGCTATTTTCTTCTTGCTCAAGTCCGGGCACTTGGCACCAGTTCCCACTGCGTTTAAATGAACCAATGTATAGTGTGCCCAAGCCAACACCGACATGTTCGAGTAGCGCCAATTTGGTGTCACCAAAAAGAGTGCACGCTACTGGCATAAGCTGAAGGAGCAGCTCTCGGAATGCAACGCTCGGAAGGCCTCGTATCATAGGTGCTGCACTCTGCACCTGGAAGTGAAGGACAAACAAGGTGGCGACTTTCGTCCGCGAGCATCATGCATCTATATGAATGGGTGGTTGGCGATTACCCCAAGACACCTGCTAGGCAACTGCACAAACCAGCTCTCCCTATGGTCTGCACATAGGTATCCCATGTTTGGCACTCGCTTCCTAATGACATGGTCTTGTGAGCGTTGAAGAAGTGCTCCATAAGCAATGCCCCAGACTGCACTGAGCGTGACTTGTTGTGTGGGAGACAGCCAGACAGAAGCAGTCGTCCGACAAGATTACAGACAGCAATAGTGAGTAGAAGAAGAAGAAGAAGAAAAAAAGAACGGAAAGGCCGGGAGGTCAACCAGGTGTAGAGCCCAGTTTGCTACCCTGCACTGGGGGAATGAGGTTCAGGGAATAAAAAGGGGGGGAGAAGAGGAAGAGATAAGAGTGGGAAAGCGCGCACTCTAGTCCCGTTTCGGGCACTATAGTCTTTCAAGCAAGTTCGTTTCCCTCAGGAAACGTAAAAGGGCTTTCGTCGCCTTCTCGAGGTCGATGGTGAAGACCGATGACTTAAAATAGTTTCCACCGTAAATGGTCGATTGTCCAATCGGCTCAGCGCGGTGGCAAGCACGCTCCTCTCCGACGAGTATTCGGGGCAGCGACACAGCACATGTTCTATAGTCTCTTCCGCCCCGCAGGCGTCACAGTGTGCGCTGCTGGCCATCCCGATGAGGAAGGAGTAGGCTTTAGTGAAGGTCACTCCCAACCACAGTCTACAAAGTAAAGTTGACAGGGGACGAGACAGCCCATACGGAATACGGCGCCGAAGAAGGGGATCCTGAATATACAGTCGGGGATTTGAAAACTTTAGACAAAACAAGTGCTTATAGCCTCAATAAAACAATATTGTGTGCCTAACCTTTTTTTTGTTTGTTTCTCGGCTGCAAGGTATGGGGGTCTGATTTATATTACGACTCATGCGTACTTATTACTACCGCTTATATGCATGTATATACAACTGCTAGTGGTAAAAGTCAGAGATTATTAGCGCAATCAGCTATGCTGCTACTGAAATGTGGCCGCAGCGAAATTCATTGCTGGCCCATTGAGTGTGCATTTTCTACATCTCCTCTACGGCACGGAACTTTCTGAAAAAGCTTTGTCAGTTGGCATAGATGGCAAGGGCCTGATGGCCGACTTTTCCTAGGCACTGTCATACGAAGACGGCATCAAAAGGACTCTTTCTGATCAAAGGGAAGGTCCCCAAAGTAAAAAAAGAAATGTCAAAAATCGACTGTATTTGCTGTTTTTCTGCATAATCTACAAGTTTTACAGAGAATACTTGCCAAATAACACAGCCCTATCATGAATATCACAAATACTATCATAAATAAAAAGTACTGCAGTCCTACGCTGTCACGCTCCCTGGTCCCCAAAAAGTGCCATTTTCGCCAACATTTCCAAACTTCTTTCCCCGCTCTCTCAAGTGTTGCCGGGCTCCCTTACCTTCCATTGTAACGAAGCACAATTCAAACTACACTGTGAATGTATACTCACACGCAGGAAAGGAAATAACGCTCACCCCTTGCAAAGGGCAACTGTGTGGAAGCCAGTTGTTCCCTTCACCCAACCTAGCAACATGAAAATTCGGGAGACCGCATCGGGGAGGGAGTTAGTTTAGTATTACGGAATTATTGAAACTGGAGACTGACATCAGAAAGGGGCAAGGGTGTTTATTTTGAGCTGCTTTGTCCTTGCATCGTAACAAACTAGTCCTGGTTCTTGAAGCGGAGTGCGCCAAACTTCTTGTGAAGGGACCTTTTCCCTCGCCTTCTTTTGGTACGCTGGCGAGCGTGTATAGCAGCCTGCATCTGTAAGCTATAAACAACATTCTGGCAGCGTCCAGAAGCGCGGTGTGCATGAAACTCCAGTGCTTAGCGGTACTCTATGGTATGGCTATAGGAAACTAGAGGTATAGTGGCGAGTGCTCCTCCAAAGCGTCGCAACTGTTACAGCAGGAAAGACACGTCCACACGCGACGGAAAAAAGACCGCTGTGGTGGACCCTTTTTGGGAGATCCGAGATAGCATCCGTACATTCGGGAGTGTCCGGGACAACTCAGGAGAGTTGGCAGGTACGCATCACCCAAGGCCCTTCTGAGCCAGCACACAGTTGCCCGACAGACTCCCGCGCAATGTCTCACCGGCCTCGTTGTCGATGGGGTAGTGCCAGAGCTTGCCCTGCTCCGTCCAGAGCACCATCTCCTCGTAGGCGTTCTTGGGCGGCGGGTTCACAAGCAGCTCGCGCCTGTGCAGGGCCCCCCACGTCTCCAGCTGGGCCTCCACGCCGGCTGCAGCACACCAGACACGACACCCCGCCCCGGGTCACACGGCAACTCGGGCCCCCGTGGCTCTCTTTTCCGACACCCGCAAAAACGCTCAGCCAACCACACTGGAGTCCAAACGACAAAAGCTACATCTGCGGTGCTATACCCCCGCTACACTAGCGTCTGAATGTCATTTGAGCCAAAGGTCATTTGACTCAAATGTGAAGTTGTGCTGCTCCACTGGGTTTTGAAATGCCATTCGGCTAAAATGACGTTCAGAGCCAAATGAGCAGCCAGAGAGACATTTGGGACTCTCGAATGCCATTTCTAGCACTCTCGCGCACAGCGTTCCAAGTCAGCATAAACAAATACATTACTGGCGCCCTTAAACAAGAAAAATATTCTTAATTGCGGGACTTTGTTTACTTCTCGTTCACATGATATCAAGATGTAATAATTCCACACTCTCAGCGCCAGTGTGGTTAGACAGCACAAAACATGCACCCAGAAGTATAAAAAAAGACCTTGATTTCGATTTAGAATTAAGAAAAACTTAGTCAAACCTTGCGTCATTTACCATCTGATATTCTTTTACTACCAAAGACTGCTTCTAAATTTGATTGCAGCATTATTGCGTAAAAATTGAACTTAACAGCAGCAGCGCCATGCAGCACGGCAAGCGATTGTTAACGCTTTCAAATGCCATCAAAATTTTAGTGGAGCATGGCAGTTTCTGAATGGCATTCCAAGCCACTCATTTGAGTCGAACGGCATTCGGACGCTAGCGTATTGGGGGTATAAGAGATTGCATGTCTTGATTTGTGCAATGTGTTGAGTTGCAATTAAAGTTCCTCGTACTTCTGCTGTACAAATACTGGTATTATTGTTGATTGTCTAGGCACTGTTTCGAAGGACCATGAAGGCAAAATACGACTAAGTTTAATTTGAAAGGACCAGTTTTTGGTAACTCACCCAGCTACATTCCAGCCACTAAACGTGTTTTTAACCCAAAACAACACAAGAAATATCCACGTAAAAACTTCCGAACTTCATGCTACAGCAATGCATTCTGGGCAGGAGGGACGTAGTATTGTCCACAACCAAAACCATGGTTATCATTGTGTTAACCGCATGTTCGCATTCAAGTGACACGATCAAACAGAACTAGGGGCCCCAGTACAATCGCCCGGTGATGTTTCTTGGCAGTGCCTTAGGTCAGAGGCAGCCAATCGCACAAACAGAATTCTGCGACATCCTAGAGCATGGTTTCTCAAAGTGGGTTCCGCGGAACATTGGGGTTCCGCAAACCCCTTCTCAGGGTTCCGCGAGCCACTGATAAATTTTCCCTGGTTCCGCAGTCGCAAAGTCTTATATGGTGAACTTGAGGTGCGATCGATCTAAGGAACCTCCATTACTCACACCCGAGTGTCAGTAAGCACATCTCGGCGCATAACAGAAACGCGCGAGCTGCACAATAAATCTCGCCAGCAGCTTCTAGCCAGCCAGACTCCGAAAACGGGCCACGTGGTTAAACTATTGCACTTGAATCTCGGTCTTATATTACCCCATGCGCATTTCTCCTGTTTGGAGATAGGTGCCGCTAGCGTACGCATTCGCGTAAAGTCGACGGGGAAAAAAACGATACCCTTGCTTGCTTTTGAATTTATTGCACGTTAATGTAGCATGAACGGAATGAAAAATGGTGGAGGGGGGGGGTTCCTTGGCACTTAACGGAACTTAGCAGGGTTCCCTGGGACCAACATGCTTGAGAACCCCTGTCCTAGAGGAATCGCCAAAAAATGGCTGGGGAGTCGCCACTGCTTTATATGTCTTCTCTTGAATATCTCGGTTATTTGTTTGGAGTTTCTAATAACATTAATATCATTGTTACCGGGACAGAGCAATCTGTTTGAGGGGGAACCCTGGTCTTAAAACAACTTCTTTTAATTTTCAAGTAAACTTGGTGAAACTTGCCAGTCTTGCTGATTTTTCCCCCCTGGTTTCAAATATGCCACTATTCTTTCAGCTGGTCAGTTTGTTACCGAGATAATTAGAGATAATCAGCCATTTTTGGACAAACAATAGACAAAACACCGTCCATTTGCTATGGACGGTGTTTACAATGGGCACTCAAAATGGTTCCTTGTTACTGGTGCCACCAAAGTTTAATGAGCTGTAAAATTAATTCCAACTGGTGCATCAAAAAACCGATTCTCTTATTGCACTCACCAGGGTTCATGCATAGTGTTGAGAAATATAGAGATTACAGTTTTATGGCAAACACTGTTTTGTCCATTGTTTGACCAAAAATGGCTAATTATCTCTAGTTATCTCGGTAACAAACTGACCAGCTGAAAGAATAGTGGCATATTTGAAATCAGGGGGAAAAAAGCAGCACGACTGGCAAGCTTCACAAAGTTTACTTGAAAATTAAAAGAAGCTGTTCTAAGACCAGTGTCCCCCCTTAATGAACGAAACCTGTATTTTCTTTTTTGTCCCCTTTAAGTCTGGGCCATGTGCAGAGAATGAAATGGCATGGGCAGACTTCCGAGGCACCTGTATAAAAATCCGCGAACAGGTATTTGTGTTTAAAGGGACAGACAACCGATTTTTGTCGCGTGTATGTTCTCTAGCTCATACGAAAGCCAGCGTTTTATATAGCCCGATAACCACAAGCAATTTCTAAACAAACTGGCGGAAATAATTTTAATTTGGCAGCAAAGTTCCTGAAATCAGAAGGGTGGCGGTTCGTAGTGTCGAAACTTGACACTACAATATGTGTCCCTGTCACGTGACATGCAAACCTAGCAGCTACTGTAACTGCTGAAACGTTTATTTACGTATTGAAAACCTTTTAACACAAGTATTCGTACGAGGTTAAATTGCGTATGTATTCCTAAACATTATTCTGAAATTTTTAAAGACACGCCGCCCGCCGTCGCTGGGTGCCTCTCAGCATGCCTCTCAGTGTGGCTAACTGAGCCTCCATGCTCAGAATCAACGGCAGCGTTCAGTAAACAGATCCAGCGAAGAAGCTTTGACGATTCTGCCTGAGTCAGGGGCGTTTGTTCTGCCAAAATATTTGATTTCAGTTTCCAAATACGCCAACGGCAGCTTAAAAAAAAAAAAAAAGAAACGTCGCGCCCGGGGAGAATCGAACTTCCCGCCTCCACAACGTGAAGCCAGATTCTACCTATCGTCTATCCCAACAGATGGCGCATTCGTGCATAATAGACCGTTGCATTAAAAAAAAACCCCATAAAGGAGCAGGAAAGCCTGCGATTCCCACTTTTTTAGCTGGGAACAAGTTTTTAAATATCGTTTTTTATTTCGCATATAGACAAAAGTATGTTGCTGAGCTACTCTATGTCATGGTTGCCAGCATTAGTTTTGGGAGGGACACATACGGATCGTAGATCAAAAAATTCGATTTAAAAAGTTCTAGGGCGTTATCAGCAAAACCGTTTCTCGTCAAGGTGCTTTAAGTGATGCCCTTTCATTTGGGATAGAGAATATATACTCGACAAAAATCGGTTGTCTGTCCCTTTAAGTCTAGGAAAGGCTGTGAAGCAATTTCTTTTGGTGCATTTTTTTTTGTCAATTTCCCTGATGGAACTGTCGCATGCAACAGGGAAGAATGACTCACACAAGCTCTGTAAGAGGTCTCATTAAAAGAGACCCTATGCGCCTCAGCTGGCGCTTTCACTCACGGAAAGAGGGGCAAAGCAATTGACGGTCGATTTAGAAACAACTTTACGATGGACGAGTCAGCACAGGTCAAGGCTGCACAGGTGTCCTTGTACTAAGCCCCACTCATCACATTCAGCAGCGCTCATCCAGGGGGGGGGGGGGGGGGGGAGAGAGAGAGAGAGAGAGAGAGAGAGAGAGAGAGAGAGAGAGTGAGAAAGAGAGGGAGGGCTCTTTAATGTGAACTGGTGAGGTCAGCCAGCTCATGAAGCCATAGGTGCATAGAATCAATTCCTGTGGAAGGGTCGATTGCCCACTGCCGATCCCAACAAGGGAACGTGACTGTACCTTGCCACCGTAAACCTACAGTACTTGGAACCAAGCTTGACATCTCTGGATAGAATGCCCCTAGAAAAGCATACTAGAGAGGAACAAAAGGGGAGATGACCGGACAGGGCTAGGAAAGGACAGTTACACACGCACGCACAGTTCTCGGAGCTAGATTGTGCCCCTCATGACACTCCAGCATGCCCTGAACACTCTCACACAAGTCCCACGCAAACCAACCACAGGCAATGAACGGCCCAGCTGTGACAATCTACCGAATACGAGCGCCAAGCACCACTTGCCTCTGTTCTCTTGCACGTCCCGCGAGAAGATGCCCAGGCGTGTTGCTCCGTCCAGCTGCTGCTCCCCCGTCTCTGCCTCCCCCTCCGCATCTCCGACGCTGCACACAGGGTTAGTTGTTCAGTCAGCACCACGACACACAGCATTCATCGCGCTGGGACAGAAACGAGCCCCAAGGGCGGCAGCATCTCACTTGGGCCCCTCTACGAACCAATCCCCGAAAAAGGTTGTCAGTAGAGCACAGAGCCAAGCCACGGGGTCTGCCAAAACAGCGGGCTGTCCCAGTTCAACCCTGAGGGCAAGGCTGTGGCTCCCAGCTGGGTGGTTCGGCTTTGCTCAGTTGGCCATTGCTACCCTAACTGTCTGCCCAACAAAGCCACACTGTAGCTATCGTGAGCTAACAACTGCTATCAGTAATTACGCCGCTGTCACAAGCCACCCACAGAACTTCGGGGGCTTTCATTTGATGTCTGCTCTTACCACAGCTATCAGTGAGCTTACCCTGAAAACGACGACCAAAAATAATTAAAACAATGGCACAGTCATGTACAGCATGCTCGCGGCATGCTGAGGTTTTGAAACTCCCAATTCTGAGTTGATTTCCCGTTTAGCCTTGTTGTTGCTTTCCTTGATTCCTGTTGCGCTTCCTACCTTTTTTCCTCCTTTCACGTTCTTCCTCCCCTTTTTTCCCCACTCCCTCTTGAAGTGAAATGCTTTGTACACCACTGGTGCCCCCACGCGAGGGACCACTTTCAATGCACTCCGGTGAACCAGGATGCCTGCCTTGGCCAATCACTGCTTCCCGGCTGGGAGCCTGGGGAACGCGTGTAACTGGAGCTGCGTGGGTCTGTGACAAAACCGCCAGTGCACTGATTCCTTGACGAGGCTACAGTGTCATGCTCCCCTGCAGCTCTTCCCCTTCCCCAGCTTAGGCAAGGAGGAGCGTGCCCTCTCTGGGATAAGCCGATCTTGGTGAGAAGCCTCAGTGGTGACCACTCATGCACAGGCCCAAGTGGCCCGGCCTGCTGCCCGGGCCAGTTTTGCATTGGCAGGGAAAACCGGTTTTTCTGGTTCCCACCTTCCAAGCTTAAACTTCAAACGGTCGTAACTTCTGCTACACACCTGATAGAATGATACTGTTATTGCACTCCTTGATTTGTGCACAGTTCACTGGTACATTGTTCAGCTGCATCACTCCAGCAGTTTTTTTTACAAGAGCTGCCAAAGAATCATACAAATCCGAATAAATTTGAATGTAGTTGTTTTACACAAAAACAAATTTCATGTCTACAATCAGAATGAGAAACTACATACCACATTTACTCAGGTAATGAACCCACGTGCGTAATGAACCCTCCCCCCACTTTTCTTGTTGAGAATTTACTTTTTTGTGACTGAATAAAAAATGCCGCGGAAATATGTTTTTATTTCAGCATGGTTGCTGATGCTGTAGGCGATCACAGTAACTTGATATCGCGCTACAGTAAGCGCAGAGATGCTAGAAATGCATTCCAAGAAAAAAAATTTCAAGCGTAGCTGGAGAGCGCGAATGCTGTGGCTTACAATTTAAAAATTGCGCACTTGCGGTGCATCACCTGTTGAATATGCCATAAAAACGTTGTGGCGTGCGAACAGAGCACGAAACGTACTCCGCACTCCTTCCCTGCTCTTTGCTGTTTGGACTGGTTCCGCCGGCGTGCGAACAAAGTACTAAACGTACTCCGCACTCCTCTGCTCTTGCTGTTATGCATAGAGGACTGTTACGCGACTTTGCCATTACGCTCCGTGGTTTTGTTGTTCAGCTGTGTTCCAACCTTTTTTTGTGCTCCTGCTGCGCGGCGTTTTAAACTAGGCTGGTGGAGCATGCGTTGCACATGGAATGGCGCAGCTGTGTGGCACTTCAGTGTTGACCGAGTGCGTATAGGCTAGGGGCGAAAACGAGAGGTTTTTGGGCGGTGATCGAAGGTCGCCGTGTGTTTCGTGGGAAGGGAAGTTTGCCGGTGTCGGAAAAGAAATTTTGGAGTGCCTTGACGGCACGGAAGACGGTGCTGACAACAAAAGTGGAGCCACAAGAGACTTCAGTGAGGAGGGAAGCTCCATGGCGAAGGGTGACAATGGCGAGTTGTGAATAAAATATAAATTTCATTACACAATTATCTACGTGTTCTTATGAAAATGGCAAGGCCCTGGCAGTGCTTCTCTTAGCAACTTTACTGTATGAAATTTCAACTTTTAAAAAAATCTGTTGCAATTTTTTTCCCGCATAATGAACCCTCCCCCCAAATTAATGCTGAATTTTCTGGAAAAAAAGTGGGTTCATTATGCGAATAAATACGGTACGTCCTCCAATTTTTATCATCATAACTGTAAAAATAGAGTTCTTGATCAAGGATCCATGTGCCCCACACCATGCGGACAACAACGAACACGGCACCAATCACTGCACTGAGCAGTGCTAGCCGCTTGTTTGGGCCCCCATGACACTGCGCCCACAACAACTGTGCAGTTGGCACCTCTACTAGCTCCGTACACGATCTGGTCACACCGGCTGCCAACAGGGCGGCAGAGTGGCATCATTTAAACCATTTCAGCGAACTCACCACGTTTGCCATTGAGGCATTTTCAAAAATTAAGCTGCGGTTCTAAGAACTTTCCATTGTAAAATTATTTATTCACTTACTTTTCCTTGCCTGAATGATTTTTCTAAAAATTGAAAGTGCAAAATTAGTGTTCTCTTCTTGGATACTGCTTTTAGCTGCAAGCATCTGCACTCTGTGGTTAACAGACGATCACAGGTGTACACAGCGCTGTATATTTTTAAAATTCCTAACAAAGCTCACTCAGACCAAGAAAAGGATGCAAAAAAATAGTATTGCCAGGAAAAGCTGCCAAAATGACTACAGTGAAACCCCGACTCCCAGGGGACCGTGAAAAAAGTGTCATTTGACCGGGGTGTCGTATGACCGGGCTTTGGGTAAATGCACACGTGACAGGTGGTCTAAGAACTTATTTAAACTACTATATTTAGCCCGTTCTTCTGTAATTTGCAAACCTTTACTTTAAATCCAGTTTCTAAAAAAAACAAAAAAATGCTTATTTTGTGCCCCCCTCCCCTCCCTGGTGTCTGGACTGGCCCGCCAACCTTGTGCACAGTGCCACACGACTTCCATGCTGTCCGGCGCTAGCCCTGATCCTCACACGAGCGAGATTAGCTGGGTAGGCCCATGCAGCCAAGCTAATTGAGAGGGGGAAAAGGTGAGAGTGTGAAACCGCCGAGGCCATGCGAAACCAACAATTGTACGAGGTGGTGATTGAAAACGGGCAGGAAAGAAGGAATGGAGCGTCAACGCGGCTTTGAAAGACACCGATAAGCACAAAACAGACAGAGGGGGAGAGAGTGTTGTAAAAAGAAGAAACGACCCACACCACATGGTATGGTCCTGCCATGAGCTCCAAAAAACTACGACCGGCTATAATAGCAAATCCGATGTAAATACACTTAGAAGATACAAAATTAAGACTGCAGAACAAGGGGAGACTGTTCTGCTCAGCTCCACACCGGAGGAACAACTGACAGCAGTCCAGACGGCCGAAGCAACTGTGAGGATCAAAGGAATCCTGGCTGACGGATGAAGGAGGGAGACCGTCCAAGTTGTCTACCCTTCAGAACCCATCTCGGGCATCAAATAAAGTGATCTCTTTCTCTGTCTCTTCAAGAGGACAAGGAAAGTGAGTGTTTGGTTGTGTGTTTCCACGCTTGTCAGCTCAATGGGAGCTTCAAATTCGCGCTCCGACAGCCACCTGCACTTTGGCTTCTGACGGTTGGCACGGTGGCGTTCTGCTACCACATGGGGCCGTGAAAATTTAAGCCCCACCCGCCAGCACCCTGCATGCTTGCTTGCGTCTGTTCAGCAAGCAGCCTGCCCCGCCTGCACACCTTTGCAGACCAAGTAGCGTCAAGCGGGGGTTAAGAATAACGAAAGGTCGGGACGAGACAGCAAGGTGGCGTAAAATGTGCGGAAGAAGTTGGCTTGTTCCCGCGAGGGTCTCTTGTATGAAGCAAACCACGTGCACCCGAGCGTAATATCGTCAGGGTTTTTAATGCATTGTTTCCATGGAAAGTTTGCTGGGGTCACAGTGATCCGTCGTAAAAAGTGCGTCTTCGTAAGAACGGGGGTCATATCATTGAGGTTCCACCACATTTAGTTTTTAGAAAGATGTCTAAGTAGCCTAAAAGGCCAGTACACTGAGAGGGCGCTGCAGTTGAGTGGCATGCCGCCTACCTCAGACAGCCACCTAGCCAAATTTCCAGTGACTATAGTGTGCAGGTGTGAAATAGCCAAAGGAAGACCTACCGCTGGGGTGCTTTCCGGCGCCGCGCCCTGCTGTCCTTGCTGACGTGCTCGGTGAGCACGTCAATGGTGGCCGGTGGTTCCACGGGCCTCCTGGCCGGCTGGGCTCCAGCTTCCCCTCGCCTGCTGCCGCTGGCCTGCTTCTGGCGCTCAATCTTCATGCCTACAAACAGGCCACTGCGCGACATCACACCAGCACATCACCACCCACTTCTTTCAGTGCCCCGCAGAACACTGGCGCACCCCCACACCTCCTCTGCGACACTCGAAGTTCCGTACCTGGCTCTTCTGAGAGTTCTCAAAAATGTAAAATTTCAGGGGTTTAATTTAACACACCAAAGCTATGTCTGGGCTGTGAGGTGCGCTGCAGTGGAGGGCTCTGGATTATACTCTCGACCCCCTGGGGATCTTCAACGTGCGTCAAAACGTCGACACAAGGGCATTCTTGCTCTTTGCATACATCTGAAAAGCAGCCACGGTGGGTGGAAACAAACCACCATGTTTAAGCTCCACATCGGACCTTAGCCACAGAGCCACCACGGTGGGCAGGAACGTTTTCACCAAACGAGAACTATGTTAAAATTGTTGCGATGACCCCAACATAAATAAATAAATAAATCCCAGCTTCTCCCTTAAACATCACCCCCAGCCCACAAACAGTTCCCCATCCTTACACAACCATTTGTCACCGCTGTCAAGGTTCAAAAGCAGGTGGTGTAGCACTGGTGCTCTTAGATTGTTATGCACCATTTATTAATTTCTGATTTGCTTGTTTAAAGGAGTACTGACACGAAATTTCTCACTTTCAGTTTTTATGCTGTAAAGAATACCTATTGGCCCAGTAATTACGAAAATCGAACCGAAAGCCATCAGCCGCCAACACAGAATTAATTATAGCATGTTTATTGCAACCAATTTCAAATTTGGTCGCCGCACGGGAAAATGGCCGTTCGAAGGCCAGCCTGCAAGCGGGCCAGCCTTACGTCACGGTGTCACCCGTGACGTCAGGGACGTTTTTCTTTCCTCCATGCGTTCGCCGCATTGTCTGCTACGATTGCACATGGTCCGCATTCGTCCGCGCATTCGACATGTCGTCTGAATCGTCAGACTCGGATGAGTTGCTGCCACCCGACAGACAGAACAACTTTATTTGGCCAGGCGATTAGGCCGGTGATGTCTTCGCCGTCGTCCGTTTTTTAATATCACTGCGGCTCGAACCGGCGCAGACCGTGATAGCAACAGCTCGTCGCCACTCTTCTAATCAATCTTATCACGAAAAAGAAGTTCCACATGCAAGAAAGTAGATGTTAGTGTGTTGAAAAATTGTGCTAGGGATTGTTATCAGCGCTAAATTTAAAAGCGGCGTTCAGATATTTGCCACGATGGTAAGCCTACGCTGACCGGCAGCGGAGGTTCGGCGCTCCGACCCAGCACTGCCGGCACCGCGGTGCAGCGAGCGGCCGAAAGATGGCGCCACCTGCGCGCTAGAATCAAAACAGGCCGCGGCAGATGTCTTGCTCACCGATCGCTGAAACGGAAATTATTGCCAAAATAAAGCTCCATATGCGAAAAAGGGGATGATAGTGCGGTGAAAAGTTGTGTAAGGGATGGTCATTCGCAGTTGTACAGATACCAGCGATCAAATAGTCGCCACGATACTAAGCCTAAAGTTCCCAACACCCAAGGTGACCCGAGCAACCCCGAGCCCGCTGGCCTGGGTGACAGTTCTTGCGGCCGCCGCCGCGCACGAACTCAGTTTACGTTTAGTGCTGCATGTCGTCGCGTGGAAAATACTGCATCTTGGCATCGTCGTCGATTTGCTCGGACAGGCTTCCACGAGCAGTACTTCGCATACCGCAAGCTTGCCATAGCACAACTTGGGCGAGATCGGCGACGCGCACCGCCACATCGCCGCAGTGCCCGTCAACATCGCGCAGTTTTCGGCACCAGTGCAAGGGAACACCATGCGCCGGCCACGAACTGAAGAGCAAAGACGTCGAACACGCAACGTTTACAAGCATTGCTCACACAGCTACGCCCATGACTCCTGCCCAAACGAATACCACCGACAACAGCAGCGCAGGATATCGTTTCCGGTTCCGAAAAAGACTATATGACGTCACCCTGAACCGGCCAGACAGGCAGGCCGATGTTTCGTCACGCCGAAAGCGATTTCGCTAGTGCTGCTGATTTGTGGAAGCTCACGGCCTGGACAATCAAAATCGATTTTAGATGTGATTCCGGCCTCGGATCGCTGCAAAAATTTCTGTGAGGCATCTGTACAAACTACTGAAGCCAATTATATCATTTTTTAGGCGTGAAAATTTGGTGTCAGTACTCCTTTAAGAAAAATGGAAACCCTTGGAGGGAATTCAGCAGGTGGGTGCGAAATTGATCGTAAGCGTATAACACCGAGCAAACACATGAAACAATCGCCCGCATTATATAGCAACACAAGGCAAACAGATGCATCATCACTTGCGCTTTACAAAAGTAACCAGACATACAACAATCAAACAGGCAGAACATCACTCGTGTTTTACGAAAAAAGGACAAAGCAAGTACAACAACAAAATTATTCCTCTTGTAATCCAGACTAGCGGCCAATGATGCTAAACATTGTTTGGTGACTTGCTCGTTATTTAAGCTATTCCAATCCCGCACAGCTCGAGGGAACAAAGAACATTTGAAACAGCTACTGCGGGTACGCAAATGGGTCACTGTACTGTCATGGCATTGTCTAGTGGCGCAACCGGAAGAAAATGAAACAATTTTTCCAATATCCATTAATTAACTTATACAAACATTTTAAATTTTATATACAGTTTCTTTCTCAGAGTGAGGGTAAGTTTGCTCTAACTAACAGTTGAGCTACCAAGGTTCGCCCATAGCTGTTATATATGAAGCGAACGGCTCTTGTTGTATTCTTTATAGTTTATAAATGTTAGCTCGAGTAAAGGGATCCCAGATGACAGAAGTGTAACCAAGTATTGGCAGCAAGCAGTATCGATTTTTTCGCACAAAGGCGAACAGATGAAAGTGAAAGTCTCAAAGCCCTTCGTAGAAAGAATTAGCCCTCAAAGTTATGATGTGCTTTGTACACTGACACGAACAGGAGTGCTATCTCTTGCCCTCCCAACTTGGATACACGTCCGGCGCTGAGTCGCTCTAACCAGAGTTACTCAATGTAAACCCCAGTTGCGAAACTCCCCATAGGGACCGGGCGGCCGTTGTATGGCACCACCGTCGCTTCAACGAACAGCGCCGCCCGTGGCGAACCGCTCGTCAGTGGAATGCCGGTGGCCGTCAGCGCAGCGTAACTGTGCATGGCTTTCTGTCGTTTTTCTGCGGTGCGGCTTGCAAAGGTTACGTAACCCCACGTGCATTTTTCAGATCAGTAAATCTTGAGCGTGGATGTGACGTTTACGAGGCATGAAATGTGTGTGATTTACGCCAATACTCGGTATTTACAAGTAGCAGACGACGCTCAATGTGCCAAGCTGGAAGTCAAGCTGGAAGTGAAAGTTCGTTGCTTCATGCAATTTTTTGATGCCTGCATGCAGTTTCGCGTATCAAGGAGTATACTGCAGCTAAATGCTCCCACAAAGCCGGTGTGTGCAACCGATCTAGGAATGCTCCGGCGCTGGCCTTGGGCAGTTGATGACGAAACGGCGTCGACGCCGTGCACAAGCGAAAGACAAAGTTGGGGGGTGTCTTCTAAGATTTACCTCAAAACAGAAATTGTGATGGACGACGCTTCCGTAACTTCGTTAACTACGGCTGAAACGTGTTTAATTTCACAGAAATGCTCTTACTACAGTCATCAGGAATCGTTAATAGAATAACACCGCATGATAGTAGAACGTTATTGCTTGCCGTGGAAAAGCATTGCTTTACAAGAATTGCAATGGTTGCTGGTTAGTTGGTAAATGGTTTTTTTAAAAACCAATTGCTGCGGGGCTGAAGGACGCAAGACAGGAGGGTGCCCGAAACGTGTACTCAGCTTCACAACTGAATGCTGCGGTCGCTTTACAAGCTGCCACCTACGCTTGAAAAATCATGCACACCTTCGTCTAACGACGATGAGGGTTTATCGCAAAGCTCTATCGTATGGGTTTCCTTGGTTGCCTTCTGGATTTAAACTTTGACTAGTTGAGCGTCGAATTTGACCAGCACGCAGTTTGGTCTTCTGATCGCAGCGTCTTTGACTTTGACCATTTTCCATTCGATTTCGCAGGAAGAAAGCTTTGCGTTCAACCATCATAATCATTAGACAGGAGGGCTAGATGATTTTGCTGTTTAAGTTTGAAGTTCCATGCCCCCCTCACCAAATCTAAACTTTGTCCAGCGTGTCGTAAATGTGTCTGTGCTGGAGGACTCGGGCTGATGCACCCATATTTGAGGCAACTAATCGCGCGTTTTTGGTGTCTTCACCAGGCATTACACGATTTTTTTTGGTACTCTGTAAATAATACTTAAGCATTAAAAAACACCGGTTGACAACGCTGCCACATTTTTTAACTATCGGTGCCAGCCTTTATTCTACGCAGGTGGTGAAACGGGAAGGGGAGGAGGGATGGTTTGTAGCTTGGGCTCTTGAGTTGGTGAATAACTTTGGCTCTTGATAAAAGGACCACCACATATGTGGGATTTCCACTTCGGCTTTCAGGCTCCCATGCTGTCACAGTGTCGTTCACCAAAACTGAAGGCACAAAGCTCAGGGTTACAGAAAGTGTAAACTACCGCAACATTTCTACGGCCACACGGTAATCCATCTCGTATGCAGGTGCCTTTCTATTTAAAGCACACGTATCGAGGTATCCCAGCGCTAAGGCTGGCGTGGAAACTGTAGTCATCGAAACCACTGAAGATAATTTAAAGTGGTAGAAATGAATAATAATATTGCTAATAGTTTTATTCGTACTCAGATCGCGCGGAGCCAGGCGCAGAGCGCTGCAAAAAGCGCTCGTGTCAATGTAGCGTATTCCCAACCTTACAAGCATCCAATAAGTTTGCGTAGCCGTTAGTGCATTTAAGAAGAAAATAATACTACTAATAGTAGTTTTATTCGTACTCAGAACGGGTGTAGCCAAGTGCAGATCGCTGCAAAATGCGCTCATTTTATTGCAGCCGATACCCAACTTTAGAAGCGTCCGACAAGTTTACGTAGTCATTACTGCATCTAAAAACCCAACACATCTGTCTAGACTTTGTTTCACCGCACATATACGCTCACAACACCACCAAAACATTCAAAGCACCGAAGCAAACACGACAAAAACAACCGGAGGCTGTGTAGTCCAATGCACCGGCTCATTCCACTGACGAGGGGAGCGCCGAGTGGTGGCACCACCCGTCCAGCTGCCCGGTCCCTATAGGCCCCATGTATCAAAAGCCACTCCACTATTGGCCCCCTACACGGGGGGCACACAGAGGCACGCGTGGGGCAAGTTGACTAACCTGGCGCCTGTCTGCAAAAAACTGAAGCAGAAAATTATGACTTACAGCAGCTGCCGTAAGCCTTAAAAAAAGCGTGAAACGTTAGTGAACACTTCCTAATTCAAAGTTTACTAATCTGAAAAGCAAGCTCTATTTTATGAAATTTTGTTGTCAGATATAGTTCAGTTTTTGTCCCCTAGGTGCCACGGTAATACACTTCGCTTCGACGATGCAGGGGTGCTCACACGGCCCGCATTCTGAAGCGAGGTTTTGTAACTGGTACATATTAAAGGGGTCCTGAAATACCTTCCGCCGATGCATGGATGTACATGTACCCAAATAAAGCAATGTATTTGCAATCTCCCCCCGCAAGAATTTTGTTAAAGCGGTGAGTATTAGCTGAGAAATCGTAAATCAAAAACCGCGCATTATCGTCGCTCCGCGTTTCCTCCTCCTTTCGACTTACTCTCCGCTGTTGACGGCGCGCGAGCTTTGCCTCCCATGATGCTGCGCTCCGCAGCGGTGACGTACTTCCGCTATTGCGCTGCTACGTCGTCTGCTACGGGCAAGCTTTGTTGACACCATGAATCCCGCACTTCGCTCAAGGCTGGAAAACCGAACGAAAAATCTGGCCGCATGTGTGCGGCGGCCTGGCCTTGCCCTTTCGCGGTGTTCATTGGTGCAGTTGCTATCGGTGGCACGTAACTTTTTATCGGCGGCGAACTCGCAGCCGTACGGAGAAGATCGTGCGCTCGTTCCCTTTGATGCACCGACACTGTTTATCCAAAAAGTGCCGTATCAGATGTGGCCCCGCTGGTGCCGGGTCTTATTTTGCGGCGGTCGTAATTCCTGCCGGCGGCATGTGAAAAAGACATTTTAAATCGATACAGAACCCGTGCACAAAACCCTTCAATCATGTGACCAGTTCAGCTTGGGGCGACGCGTGGTGGAGAGCGGCAACGTTGGCAAAGCATGCTCCACCGCGGCTCTGAGCTTTCTAGCGCTGGAGCGAGCGCCGCTTCTTTGAGAATCTCAAACATCAGTTGCCTTGACAACAAGGCACAAACCACTGTAGAACTCAGTTACAGTTGCGTGTTCCCGGTTCAGCTCGGGGCCCCACCTCGCGACATGTGGGCACTGCAGGCGTACCACCCACTCCCATTGGGAAGTGCGAGATGCGTTTGACATTACAGGAGGCGATGGTGTGTGTGTGTTGTGGACGTCTTTGTTTCGCGATGCAATGCGACGTTGTGCTTCTGCGGGTGGATAGTGCTTCCCATGGTCTGGGTTATCTTTCTCGAGCGACGTACGACTCAACTTCGCATGGGGTATGTGCAGTGTGCGTGGCTAAAAGCCATCTCGGCATGTGCGTTAAGTGACTTGCTGTTCGTCCCCGCAAACCGCGCGCGAGGTGAGTGCCGAAGTTACGACGGGCAGGAGGAGGCAACCCATCGTCTTTCAATCGCGGTTCAGACTTGCAACGCATGTTGTGACGTTGTGTTCGTTCGAAACCCATCTCTGGATTGTTTTGAAGTAGAATAAAATGTATGCGTCAAACCCGGGCATTCGGCTCAGGGCGTTCTCTGCGATTGCACGAAAGAAGTGCCACGGGGCTTCAACGCTTTCTTTACGGAACGTACTCAAGTAAGGGAATATCCATGTCGTGTTATGGCCGTGCTGCATTTAATACAAACGGTTAAACGTTTGTTTACACTTGTTTCGTTTGTCGTAAAATGTCCAAGCACTCCGGCACTCCGCCGGCAGATCAGCCGGCGAGCCGACGCTGAGCAGACGACTCATCTCTTTGCCGGAAGTGCGTGAAAAAGCCGCCCAATAGCAGGATGTCTAGCTCATGACGAACATCTGGGAATCGATGATGTAGACATGTGAAGATGGCGGCGTCCAAAAACACGAAGGAAAGGGTGAGAAAAAAGCGACAAACTTTGCAACAAAAGTGTGAGCTTTCCGCTGCGCGTAAAAGAGTAATACTTGGCACAGATGACGTTGACGACCCAATCTAACGATTGCGCTAGTTCATTTAGTGTGCTCAAAACGCCTTTCAGGGCACCTTTAAGTGCAGAGCATTTCAGGGCCGCGCCTTGTCATCGTAGCTCACTCGCTAGACCCAAGTAGAGCCACGTGGTGTTTCTTCGTAGCGGCTGTCATCGAGCCGTAATTCACAGGCTTTGAAAGCCAAGCAGTTTATATAGCCACAAGCGTTCCATACTCGTGAACCACTTCCTGGTCTTTAGTGTAATACATCTTCCTGGTCTTTAGTGTAAAGAAAACTGCAGGTACATTTGAGGCAAAATATACGTAATTAACTGGCAGCGCCCGCGTTCGTTCAGTTTGGAACGCTCGCTGGGTTGGTTTTTACGATAGTAAGCGAGAAAGAAAAAGTGGCAGTGCAATGCCGGCACGCGCGGGAGGAAAAGCGAGCACAAAAAGAACAGAACTCCCGCTGGCGCAGTTTCAGGCAGGGGCTGTGCGAGCACTGTGGAGGCGGGAAATTTGAATTGCATGGGGTGGTTGGTAGCAGCGAGCGTATAACGGCGGTACAGCCCATTATGGCGAATCACTACTCTGCACTTCCGACAGCTTTCACATTGAGTGGGACGGCTCTAATTTTTGAAGAACCCCGGCTCCAGCTACAGTTCCCGCCCCCATTCCCACCTGAGAAGGGCCCCGGTGTCGTCCTTCTTTCCGGCCTCCCTGTCCTGGGCGTGCAGCCTCAGCTGGGCCAGCAGCTCCGACTCCGTGCGCCCCGCATCGGGGCCCATGCCAGCCGCCACCTGGCGGGCCGCCTCCACCACTGCCGGCGACAGGCCACGGCTCCTGCACTCCCGGGCAAGGGGAGGAGTCTTACGGCAAAGCTGCTTATGGCTAGGGCTCCACACATTGTGGTTCTGCATCCACAGTTCGGTTGCAAAAAAAAAAAAATACCTCGCGGCAAAGTCAACTTCGTCATGAATGCTCAGCAGAAAACTCGTTCTATCAAAACTACACGGAAACAGGTTACTGACAATTGGCCACTAGGACAACTCCCGCATCGCACCGAGTTTCGTTTACTTGACACGATTACTCATTTCAAACTGAAGTTGTAAACATGGCCATTTATGTGGAAATTGGTCGTAAGTCTTGTTTCATCAACACTGTATACCGAAACAAATTATATGGCAATGACCACTAAGACGACAATCATTACGTTAAGTTTGAGCTACTTTTTGGAATTCCCGCCTGCTGTGAATGCATGGGCATACCTACAGGAGGGAGACAGACAGCCCCACGTTTGCTAGAATTCAGTAAATCAGAGTGTGCCCTCTCCTTGCTGTTGGAGTGCACGCGCTGTGCCCACTCACTTCTCCTGCTCCTCTTTCAACGCTGGCTTCCTCGGGAACCCAGGCTGGGCCAGCTTGGAGGACAGGCTCTGCGGGTCTGTGCTCGCAATGGACTCGATCTGCCGGCAAGAAGGCAACAAGCAGCACTCGCATAAACTGCCGCACTTGCCACTTCTCCGCGGGTGGCCGGCACAAATGCTGGTCAGAAGATCGCTTGCCAAACGTCAAGTGCTGCTATCCCTACTACATACGAGCACACTGGTCTTTGAATCTTTTTTTTTTTTTTTTGCTTTCCAACCAATCTTGATATAACTTTACGGGCCTGTTCAGTTTCTTTACCTGTTTTAAAATATCCAGTTAGTTTTGATGTAAGGCATTTAGTTTCCAGGATGCTTAAAAATCTTTCTTGGTTGATATAGAGAACAATGGAAAGAAACTTATCAGCAAAAAACCACCATCAAGGCATGAATAGATACCAGAAGTTGTGGAGGATGAAATATGGAAAGCAGTTTTTTGTTTCATAATCCCTTACAAGTTTACATTGCTTCTAACTTCTAAGTTTGAAGTACTTCTGCTAAGTAACTTAAAATAATGCTAATTAAACAACTACTGAAACATAAAATATAAAATCTACTTCCCTTATTGGATGGTTTAAACATTCAGCTCTATGCTGCAAAAAAAATTTATCTTTTCAGCTCCTCTACATGCTGGGATGTACGTTTCGAGAATTTCCTATCGTTGCAATACCGCTCGTGGCAAAAAAGGAGAATATAATGAAAAACTAGTTATTTTTTCATCCAAATCCGGCCTGTACAACTTTGATAATTACTTGGTACTGTTCAAGTACCAACTTTTCGGACGAAAAACTGTGCAAACTAAGGAGAAAGTGACACCTAAATCACATAAGTGATGAGCAATCTTTTGGTCCCAAAGACCCATGTGCCCCCTTAAACGTTTAAAACTTGAGCACGCACAGAAGAATGCGTGTCAAGCATGCAGTGCAAGGCCCCAGTAAGCAAAACAAGCAAGAACAGTTGGACTGAGGCATGTCTTTCACTGTGACCTCGTCACTCCATGAAGAGGACTCTCTGATAAGTGCGACGCCACGACACCGCAATTAGTGCCGCTGTTTCTGGCCTCTCACCCTGCCTCACTGATGCCTCTCACACAACGGCTTATTAACCCGCGCCACTCATTGTGGCCTAGCCACTGCCCAGCATGTTTGCTTCAAGCTGGTCAGAAGTAACACTGAAATTTTTTTGTTCACCCTTGACTAGAGAAATTTCGGTTCGGCAGCGTGCCCTTCAAATCTTAAAGGAGCCATGAAGAGAAAATACAACTTCGTTTAATTTGAAAGAAGGAGGATTCAGTATCTCACTCACTTTCATTAGAGCCACAAAAGATGTTTTTTTAACGAAAAAAAAGCAAGAAGTATTTAAAATCTTTCAAATTTTGCGCCACAGTGACGTGTTATGAGCAGGAATGACGTCATACGGGCCAACAATAAAACATAATTTTCAGTGCGGTAACTGCACGTTAGCATTCAAGTGATGCGGTCAAATGGAACTAGAGGCCCCATAACAGACGTCCAGTCATGTGTCGTCGCGACAGGTCTCTTAGGCGGCCGCCAATCGCACAAACAAGGTTCCGTGACGTCATAGAAAAGTTGCGGGAAATTGGCTAGGGGGTCGCGACTGCTTCAAACGTTTTCTTTAATATCTCCGTTATTTGTTCGAACAGTGCGATGATATTGGTATCATTGTTATCGGGTCAAAGCAGTCTTTCTAATAAACCCAACTTGTATTTTGTCTTCATGGCTCCTTTAATAATTCCCCCCACGCGGCGTCACTGGTTACACAGCCAATCTCCACCTCTTCCGATGCTACCGTTCTTTTACGTGGGGGGAACAACACAATTGGATACAAGCTAAAGAAAAACCCAGAACTCGGGTAAAATTCCCACAGGACTACACAAGGCAAGGACAGGAAATAATGCAGCTGGTAAAGCTCCACAGCAGCATGCAGGCACCAGTAGGGCAGTCTGGTAGCAAAACTGAAAGGTGGGCGAAGTTGGTAAAGCATGTCTTACGAAAAAACATCGCGCAAACCGACGGGACAAAAAAAAGGAAAGTGCACAACACAAGCACTCACTCTAAATTGAAGGTTTATGAGAATTACGAATGAACTTTTACATGAAATGTGCACGTGCATGCCTGCACTGAAAACCAAGGATGGCACGCAAGGAAAGCACTGCGCAAAAAAAAAAAAAAAAAAAAAAAAACACGAAAAAGGCCCATGTGTGCATACAGGCCGGCAAATCACTCGAACATGGTGCTGATTATAAAGGATTCCTTTTCATGGAGCGTGATCGACGTGGAACTAACTTATTTGTTTTTATTGTGGTTAATGTAGAACACTTCTACAAGCTCTCTTGTTTTCTGATTTGAGTAGTGCTATCGAAAAGTGGCTTGCATCCATGAGGCTTACACGTTTTTACAATGGGAACGCAGGATTGCAGATGTTCCATTTTTTATGGTCCCCGAGTGCTCTCCCGGCCAAGTATTCAGGCAGCGGCCTGAATACTCGGCACAGAGCAAAATATGTTTTGGAGAACGACTTAGAAATATTGATGACCAGAGATGGGCGGCCAGAGCGTTACGGTATCTTTGCAAGAAAAGCGTGGACACACAGTGGAGAAAAGAACCCAAAGGCTCATGAAACCTGGAAGTGCAGGGGAAATGACCAAGGCAATTAAAAAGGAAGTGAAAGAATCAGAGACAACAACCTGGAAACAGAGGATGGACGCAAAGAACTCCTTAGATATCTACAGAATCGGGAAGTGGGAGATCACGAGGGTAAAGTTCTTGGATAATACCAAGGGGATTGCATTACTTTTTGAAGCCCGAGCGGGTTGCTTGTGGATAAAAGCGCTTATCCGCGAGCCAGTACAGGAAGAACTGTGTGCAAGTTCCGGCAGGGAGCCAGAAACAATGCGACATATTGCAACGGAGTGCAAATCTATCCATCGAGTCATCAGTGAGGAAGACATCCAGCTTCCGGAAGCCCTTGACTTCAAGGTTAACAGAGAAGTGAATTGGACAGCAGTAGAGGTTAGTAAAAGAACGTTAGAATGTTGGTGCTAAAAGAGCGGAAAACAATCTGGGAAGACATGCGAACAAAATCAGACTAGCGCAAAAATACCATGAAGGGTTTCTCTTTTCTTTTTTTTTTTTTTTGCGAGGTGATTGTACAGTGGCGTTGCGACTAAGGTCGCTGCACAACGCCACCCCGTTACTAAGGGAAAGCCACTAAGCATTATCATCAACATCCTTCAGATTCAATGGAGTGAGGGGGCCCGCACCACCTGGATTCTAAAGCAGAGTTTCACAACTAGTATGTATTGAAGGACTCTGCAGTAGAGCACTGCACGGGCCCAGGCCGGCCCGAGCCCAGGCTCAACGCCATGGGCTTGAATTCATAGGCACGGCCGTTAATAGGTCCAACGTGAAGTGTAGCAAAGAGCATTAAAATGAAAATTCTTTGTTTATTTTTGCGCGCTTCTTGATGTTAGTTGTACGCATTGTTTTAAAAGCGTGTTTTGCTAGGTCTGATGGTCACTATACTGCAATTTTAATCACATTTCATGTGCTGCATCGAGATTTTATATTTTGGTGTATAACATACCAAAGATATGATTACAAGGAATGCCCTAGCTGGGGAGGAATTAATTCAGACAAACTGGTTCTGTGCACCTATGTGTATGTACACGTGTTTTGGATGTCGCACCAATCGAAATGCGGCTGCCGTGGCCGGGAACCAAACTCGCGTGCTAGAGAAGCGCCACCGCTTAACAACCACTGCAGGTGGAATATGTCAACACACATACATACTCGTGGATTTAAATGTGGATCAAGAAATTTCAGCAATACCAACTTGTGGCCGAGACAACCACGTGAGGTTGCCAAGAGTCTGGTCATCAAAGGTGATGGTGTCTCTCGTGTAAGAATACGAGCTATTATTACGCTGATGTGGCGTGAACTGCAGACGGTGAAAGCTAAACTACGCACACTTTAAACCTTTACTTTTTGTGTTTCAATTGAGGACGTTCTTGTACAGACTAGATGCTCCGTCTGATCGCCCGCTACGAAGATTCTGAACCAAATATAATAAACAGATTTTCTTCAGCGTCAAAGACCGGGCCTGGTCACACACGCGTGGGCCGTCCCTAGGCCAAAAAATAAATTACCGGGCCGGGCCTGGGCTTGAGACGACGGGATCGGGCCAGGCTGACTTATGAATGTTTGGGCCGGGCCCGGGCTAGGTGTTACGGGCCCGGGTTGGGCCTGGGCGTTAAAATCAATCCCGTGCAGTGCAGGAACCTGCTCACATCACTCTCAGTCTCATTATCGGTGCCTGCTACTGACCCCCCGATAGCAGACCAGAGTTTGTCGACTTGCTGAATGATTCACTTGAGTATGTGTATACCCATTATCCAAATTCTGTTCTTGTTCTGGGCGGTGACTTCAACTGCCCTGGCATAGACTGGTCGTCTTCTTCTGTCGGCAGTAACAGCTCCCACCGCCATGAATGCTTGCGTTTTCTACATTTGACACACGTCCATTTCATGACCCAGTTAGTAACAGAACCTACACGTGGCGATAACATTTTGGATTTGCTTTTCACTAACAATTCTGAGACAGCTTTTACCCACATGCTTGAGGAAATTAGCAACCATAGGGTTGTTTACTGTTCACTATCTCTACCACGTGCCGACAAATCAAAGGTAACTAAGCAGTTATTTAACTACGCATGCGCCGACATCGAAAAGATGAACCGTATGCTAGATGACTTCATACCCATATTTGAGTCAGGTTTTGAACATCGCAATGCAAACGAAAATTGGCTTCAATTCCACGACACACTAAAAAAAAAAAAAGAAGAATGCTGCGTCGCGAAACTAACAATCAGCACTAAAATAAAGACCCATGGTTCACACACGATGTAAAAAGACACTTAAATAGAAAGAAACGAGCATTTAAAGAGGCTACTCGAACTAATGCTCCCGAAGATTGACTTAATTATAAAAATCTTTCAAAACAAACTGACGCCTCAATAAAGGAGGCCAAGGATAACTATTTTAACTGCACTTTACCTAACCTCTTGAAAACTGACCCCCAAAAATTCCTGGCGCGTGGTGAACCCTACAGCCGACCCTTCTGAGTCAACTCTACTGAGTGATCAAGGCAAAGCTCTTTCGCTAGAGGAAAGCGCTGAATGCTTCAACAAGCATTTTGCGTCTGTATTCACGGAAGAGCTTCCACTCACTGACACTGACACAACCTAACATTCACGACCCTTTTTCTTCAATTACAATAACTGAAAATGGTGTTGCACGAGCTATACAACGACTGCCTTTTAAAGGAGCCATGAAGAGAAAATGCAAGTTGGCTTTATTCGAAAGATTTCGTGTTTTATAGTGCCCCCAGCGCTTGTCCGGATACAAACGGTGCTTTATTCACTGAGAAATTAAACAATTTAGGGTAAAATTTTGATTTTCCCGCTCAATCGTGCGTTTTCGTGGTCCCAAGTGACATCACTGAAACCGACCGCTCTGCAGCCTAGAGTACCTTCATTCACGCATCCACCGTACAGGGTAGAGACACGTAACGCTGGCGCCGCCATTTTCGGTTGCTCGCTCGCCACCGAAGCAAGTCATTGTGTCAAAACTGTGCTAAAATTATCGCCGCAACGCGGTTTACTGAAGAAGTTTGAATCATATTGTCTGTTTCGCGTTGCTAGGTCTCGTGGGAAACGAAAAGAATAACGCGTTGAGCCCGTTGGCCCAATTGCGGCGGCACGGGACCGTTCAAAGGTTGTCTCCACCCTGTACAGCGGTGTTGGTTTGTTCCCGCGTTTCTTTACGTTCCGTAACCTAGACGGCGCCACCATACCGTGGCAAGCGTTTGGTTTGTTTTTGCCCGCATTTAAACCTGGCTTGTTTTTGTTCTGGGAGAAAATATTCGTTCCCTGAAACAGTGCTCGCTCGACAAATGGGGTCACGTAAGACACCGTTGCTTGCGTCAATCGGCCAGTGTCGTCTGAGACAACCCCAAGCCCCGTAGTGCTGTGCAGCGAAACCAAGCATGCTGTGCGCAGTACGAACAGCAGAACGCATCAGTACTTCTATGTTTACATGTGCTTTCGTAACTTCCACTGTTTGTCCCATCACTCTTATTGCTTTGTAAAGAATGTGCCCTAAATTTAAGCGCAAATAGCTCGTTCGTCTAGTTTGTAAGCTCTACCTAATTTGCGTCTGCTTCTGCCAGCCTCCGCCAATCGCAGAGCTTAGCCCATGTGACGACATAGGTTCTGTTGCGGGAAATGAGCTGGTGGGTCGCATGACCATTCCCGTTTTTCCTAATTATGTAGCTTATTTGAGCGAAGTTTACGTTAAAAGTGGTGTCAGTATGATTCTAACGAGACAATCTTTTGAATGAACCAAACTTGTGTTTTCTCTTCATGGCTCCTTTAAGACTAGCCTGAGGCCCGACGGCATTAGTGCAAAACTCCTAAAATCTACCTGCCCCACATCAGCGTACCTATTGTCACGGATTTTTCAGCAATTGCTCGACAAGGGCTGTGTACCGGAAGACTGGAAAAACGCCTTTGTTAAAGTTCCATATTCAAATCTGGCCAAAAGTCATGTCCCAACAACTACCGTCCAATCTCTCTAACCTGTATTTCTTGCAAGCTATTAGAACACATTATTTACTCGAAAATTATTTCTCATTTGAACCGAAACAACATTCTCATCCAAAATCAACACGGATTTCGGAAAAAACGCTCTTGCAACGCCCAAATATTTGAATTGTTGACAGATTTGCACGAATCCATGCATAGCTCTGCTTACAGATGCTATTTTTGTCGACCTTTCAAAGGCTTTTGATCGCGTCCAACATAACCAATTACTAACCAAAGTCCGCAACCTCCAGCTTGATCAGAAAACAACCCAATGGATGCAAGAGTTCCTCTGTAACCGGTCGCAGTCAGTCAAACTTAACCACATAATTTCCAGAAAGTACATGGTAAAGTCTCCGTGCTCAGACGGTTATTATTTTTGGTTTACATTAATGACATTGGATCTAATATAGTTTCTTCCCTATGCCTATTAGCAGATGATTGCGTTATATATAAGGAGATTACCGAACTGAATGATATTAGAATCCTACAGTTAGATTTGTTAAAACTAATAGAGTGGTGCAACTTGTGGCAGATGGACATCAACGCTGAAAAGACCAGACACATTAGATTTACTCCCGCAGCCAACCCCTCCTCCGACAGATATGTAGTTAACAACACCGTAATTGAGACCGTTTCTTCGACAAAATACGTCGGCATTTTCATTAGTTCCGACTTAACCTGGAACAGTCACGTTGAATATATCACTAGCAAGTCGTTGAAAAAACTCGGTCTTTTGAAATGCCGCCTGAGGTGCACAAATTCGGAGACTAAACTTCACGCATATACAGCTGCAATCAGGCCTTCACTAGAATACGCGTCCACCATCTGGCATCCACACACGGCAATATTATCAGATATGCTGGAATCGGTGCAAAATAAAGCAGCTCGATTTATCACCTCCTGTCATTCTCGCCACCAAAGTGTAACATTTCTTAAGCATTCTCTGAACCTTCCATTGCTTGCCACATGCGGAAAGTTGTCCCGCCTTTCCTTTTTCAACAGTTTATACCATAGCAACTCGTCATTTTCTCGAACAATCATGAACTCGGCTCCCTTTGTTTCTGTTCACATTGATCATGCGCATAAGGTCGATCCCATACACTCACACCCTAAGAAATATCAATTTTCACCACTTTTGTTATCGGCAAACGAGTGGAACGCACTACCCTCAAACATCGTCGCTATTACAGAACCCTCGCTTTTCCAATCTTCATTACTAACTTATTTAGAAGTAGACAATAATTTGTAGCCACCATTTACATTTAATCATAACGTATGCGAATAGAATGTTATTGCTACTTTTTGTAAACTGTTTCCTGTTATGGTGGACTGTTTACTGTGTTTATTACTTACTGTGTTGTTAGTAATGTTGGTTGTGCTATTGGCCATTTTGATTACTAGTATCACTGTAACATGCTGTTTTACTGATGCTGTAGTAACCTCCTGTATGTATACCCCTTATGTAATGCCTTCTGGGCTCTTTAGGTATTTAAATAAATAAGTTAAAAAAACGCTCTGGACGACAATTTATTTGCCCGTCCAGAGCAGTCCTGAGCAGTTTCTGGGCGGTCCCAAACTGATCTTTAATCGAGCTGCTCCGGAGGAGTTCAAAATAACAAATGTTGCCGTCGCCGTGCACGCACTGCGCGCCGTCGTTAGAATGCTGCGAAGCACCGTAAGTCACGCGTGCTCTCCCTAGCAGACCTCTGAGCGAGTCGCTACTTCACCTTCATGTCGGAAAGCAGAGACGACAGCTTGTCCAAGGCTGCTTTCTTCTTTTGCTCGTCAGTCGGCGGCACACTGCCCTCGTCGGGGACGTTCACAGAACCGCACGAACGCAAGAGAAGGCGTTTCACACGCAGAGCCCATCGCAGCTCCAGCATCGCCCTGCACACATATGCGAGCGAGTGGGAAGCACAACTTCACATTTACAAAGGCGAAAGAAGTGTTTGTTTTGGCACATTCTAGTGACAAACGCTATAAAAGCTTTCTTACCTCTGGCCGCAGTAGCACATGGACGCCGCCATGTTCTTGTGCGTGAAAGCCTCCTTTACAGCGGATGTGCGTCACGTGGTTTGTTATGCTCCTAGTCGTCGCGAGTGCCGCTAGAGACGCCGTATTCCATATTCCTATGAAAGTTTTGGAACCATGCAAAAGAAACCAGGGGAATAAACGGTTATAAAAGAATCTTGTTTCTCGCTTAGAGCCATGATATGGCATGTTGCAGGCCGCAGGCAGGCCGGGCGAAGAAAGGAGCGCGTCTAGCTGCAATGTCGGCTTCCATGGTGGCATGTGACTGACAGCAACAGATTTAAAACTGTTGGCTATTGTAAAAACAATAAATTGCTAAATATTCAAGATATTGGTCTTGGAAAGGTCGTTCAGCCAGATAAACTTAAACGAAGGCAGATATCTATTCAACAAAATTGTATAATATTCGCACACCGAGTAAGCCAACGTTTGAGTAAGCATTGTCGAGTGTGAATAAGGACAGCTTTAGCAGAGCTAGAGTCGGAGTGCAAGTAAGTACAGCCCTCTATCGGATCTTTTCTTTTCGTCTGTATGGCCTGAGCTGCCTGAATATGTCTTGGAAGATTGTCCGTGGTAGCTTAGCATTGTCCTTCGTTCTGCGGGGTCTCCGAGTTCTGCCGTTGACCGCAAAATAAGCTCAAATACCGTATTCATGTACTGAACACACCTTGTTGGCCGGGCATTTGCATAGCCACCTGATCGCAACGTTCGCGGCTCTGTTTGTGTTGCACTAAGCGCCCGTGGATTATCACGTCGGTGCCTGCCGTGAGACCGTCCAAGTAGGCCGAAGAGGATCGTCGTCCGCGGCTGTCTGTGCGGAGAGCCGGCTACCGCCACAGCTTCGGGGATCGGCGCCAGCGCTACGAGCCCCTACTGGGCTCCGGGTTTGGAAGGCGGCGGACTGCCGTAAGTGGTCTTTCACACGGAAGTGGATTTGTCAGTGCACGCTCTGGGCGCTGCTCCCTCACGACCCCGGTCCGAGGCCCGTCTCCGACCGCGGCTCGAGCAGCGTGCTTCGCCCAACGGTCGTCCGAAGTGCCGGCCCATGTTAGTACCGTGCTCGCCGCGCTTCGTGGAACTGCGGCACGCGAACAATGCTGTGGTTGTTAGGCTTAATCCTTCGCTCGAGCCTGCCCGAAATCTCCGTGAATGTCGCATTTGCCATCGAAAACCTTTCGACGGCCCGCACGAACAAACAGGGACGGCTTTCCGCGGTATGTTACAATTTCCTCGTATCGCAGAGGCCCGTCTCAATGCGTCACTCGCACTGAAATTCGATGACCACTCGCAAGCTATATTTGTGCATTTCGGACCTGCAGACCCCACGTTGCCAGCTAGGTGGGAGCTAACGTTTTTTTCAGTGCTTTCACTCGGCGTCTTTGAAGAAGAACGTTCGGGCGAGATCCCGGTGGAACAAAAAAAAAAAAAGAGCGCTTTTATCCTCCGCCTGTGGCAGTTCTCCCAAGTTGGCTCGTATTCGCACCATTGCGGAGTTAAGTGCGGCGGTCGTGTTTTTTGAAACAACAGTGCGTTAGGTAGTGATTCCGCATAATTTCCCGCTGTAATGGCTAAAACAGGGCCTCCCCGTCATTTGTGCCGCCTTGTTTAGCTTGGTGCTGTGCGTGCGTGCCTAGAGGCAGGCCAGGAGTCCGCCGGTGTTTCCCGCCAGTCAACTCGTGGTTGCGCTCAAGGAAGCAGGTATCATTCACACGTTCCAGCCGTAGAATATTTCAACAGTGTGTAGATCACGTTTCAGAATTAAGCTCTGTGCTTCATGTATGTGCTGCCGCCGTCAGCAAGATCCGCCAATTGTGCGTTGGTTTGAGCTGTCAGACGTGACAGCTTTTTAAACACCAATTAAACGTTGTTTAGTGTCATTTGAAACTAAAGTCGTACGATTCCTTCGAAATTGTAGTCTTCGTAAGCGGTGTGCTGATTTCCCAGCTAAGTTGCCATCTTCAGTGACCCTCTGGGGGGTTTCGGTTGCCACTTCGACAATCATATTAGGCCAATTATGCCGATCCACTGTATGTGTTGCATAACTGAACATGGAGTCTGACAAATGAAACAAGCATAGTTGACATCCGCGTCCAGCGTTTTTCGTCGGCATTCTTCATACATTGGGCTGAGCCATTTGAATGTCAGCTTATTTGATGGGCCACGCTGTGTATCACAGGGTATGCGAGATTTGGAAATGGGAGAATTTACGTTTTCTGGTGTATAACAACTTGTCAGTGCAGGCTCTTCAGGAAACACCTCTGCAGTTTGTATACGTAGCTTACAGTGATGTCACTGTAGCGACCATGTTGGAGCACTGCTTGCACGGTGGAACGCTGTGAAGTTATCTGCTGCTGAAATCAAGCAGTGCCGAGAAAACTGAGAGCAGTACTCCAGAATGTCACACAAAAGCCATGTATACAGGGCCAAGTACATGGTGAAAGAAAAGTGCTTGCTCGAAATTATGCATGCCGCATAAGTATCGATGAATCGACTGCAAATAATATTGATGGCTTGTTGAAAACTAGTGGTAGTGCAAAAGCAATATCAATAGTTGGCTGCAGATAGCCGGCTATCTAAGGTAGTCTTGCCTGGGGTTGTTCAAGCACAAGTGCAGACTGACAGGGGGCTAGCCCCTGCATTCCATTCCGCAAGATCTGAGTTCGTTGATCAACACAGCTGTCTCGAGTGAAATTGTTGCATTACTACACGAAAGATAATATCGCCCCACATCTGGGTTGCTTATCAGATTCTGGTTGAAGGAGTGATGCCATATGCGTATCAGTCGCACTTTTTTTTTTTAGTTGCTGACAAGGAACTTTCACGTTGATTTTATTTTGTCTTTATTAGTGCCTGTCAGCCCAATAATTATAGAGTAGCACAAAAGATGGCTGATTGTTGCATAAATTATTTTGTGCAGCTTTTTTTATTCCTGCCAGTTTTGGGTGCCACAAAATCAAAAATCAGCACCCAAGTGGCGGCCACGATGAGACAGCCCTCATGGCCTGCACTGCATGATGTCAGTCTCGTTTGATGTGGGGCACGACCAGCAGCGCAACATGTCGCTGGGCAGGACAGAACTCTCGGCAACAACAAAGTTACTTATTCAGGAAAAGAAGCCTTAACCCTTCTATCCCTGTGGTATCAATTGACACCATCACATAAAAGTTCCTCTAGTGCATAGAGAACAACACCAAAACTGCTAATTTTGGGGGGGGAATTGTTGTTCAATGATGCCTATTGCAGTAGATATCACTGTTCTTTTATTTTAGTGGAACTGCTATAAAGGAAAAACAGGGTTCGTACAGGTCCTTGAAAACCTTTGAAATTGAAAATTGAGTTTTCAAGGGTCTTGAAAGCCTGGAATTTTGTCCTCCTTGAAAACCTTTGATTTCTTTGGGCAACAGAGAGGAGACCCGATTACGTGACCGGGTTTTCGTGGCTTATACCAGTGTGGTCCTGCACACTCCCCATCTAAAACATGCTTCCGTACAATTTTAAAGCCAGCTTGGGGGTACAGTAGTGCTGCTTTATACAGCTTTTGTAAAGTGAGCTTGGGAGCACAGGCGTGCTGCTTTACACACTGGCTCGTATGGAAGTAAATTCCTGCATCAGAGGAGGCAGAAATTAGCAAAGGTCCCCTTCCAATATTCCACACTGCTTTCTGCATTGCCTCATCCTGTTATTCATTTTACATGTCTTTCCGTTGCCGTGCCCCGCCTACATTTCGAAAACGAATGGTGGTGACCCTCCAGAGTGAAATAAAAATGAGCACAGATAAGCAAAACTCTGAATGTGAGAACACAGTGCATCTAGCTTTTATGCTTTACTGGAATATTGTTTTTTGGCGGGTGTGATGGTGGGCAGAGCCAGTAGTGTCACCAGTACCCCCCTCTTAATGAACACAAATATTTGGGGGTTGAGAACGCCAGAGGGTACTAAGTTACGTTCTTTGTTATCCGAGACTGTGTATTCAGAGCATTTGCAGAGCTCGAAAAAGTTCGAGATGGCATGACTTTTGTAAAGCTCCCTCAGTATTACTATTGTGGGCGGGGGAAAACCTGTCCGCTTCCAAAGGGTGGAGCTGTTCCAAAGAGACTTTTCTTGGGGTCACTTTTTGAGATGTAAAGAAGCAAACGTTTTTAGCATGGGAAAACAGTAGTGTAACATTAGTACACGTGCTCCCTTGCACCCTTGAAAATTCCTTGGCAGGGCCTTGAAAGTCTGAATTCTTGTCCCTGAATCATGTACGAACCCTTAAAAAAAAAAAAAAAAAAAAAAAAAAAGCTCTGGTGAAGTCGAAATTGCGACTTTGGAGCTGAAAAAAATATCGGTCTTAGTTTTATTTCCAACCTTGTAAATCTATAAATACGCGCACTACAGAACTCATTTTTTGTTTGTTGGGTCATGTAGCCATAACGTTTAGGAAAATGCACAAAAGTGATGTCTCTGCTCGACCTAAAATCTTTAATTGCCAGACGTCCTAATTAATTGCCTCAATAATAAACCTGTTAATACTTTTACTTCTAGCTCCATTTTTTGTTTGTGGGCTTATGAGGCCCTAAAGTTTAGGAAAACACGCAGGAAACACTGTTTTGCTTGAGATAAAAAAAAATCAGGGCTGAAAGGGTTAATGAGGGTGGAAATTGTGCCACGTATCTTTGTCGACACCGTTAGGGAATGCTGCCATGAGAGGTTCAAATATCTGCTGGGGTGGCAAACCTAAACCTGCATAGGTGGGATGACGTGGCTGCTCTGAACGTTTTGAAACTGCTACCGTAGGCGTGCCCTTCTCTACCCGCGCAAGTAGTGAGGCGTTGCATCGTGTACCCAGACCGGCGCTCACGATGTCCTGGGTTGTGTGTATGTGTGTGGGGGGGGGGGGTTGACAGTTCCAAACACTTCAAGCGGGTACTTGTGTTGAAAGGGTTCTTGGCTTTTTCGCATGTGCACAGGTGGAAATTGATTTTAAATGTGTTAGACAGAATGGTTAATGTTCAAACTTCCGGAGAGGTGTTCACCGGAAGCTATTTACATAGTTGGAAATTTCCCATCAGTGCTCCTTTGAGCGATTTGTCTTAGTAGAGACTTGGCAGCAGTATGTACCTGCTGCTTCGAGCGTGACCACTCCCCCTGGGGGTGCATTGATGCCCCCCATGTAAACGTCAGGGAGTGCATAGATGCAGCTGTTCAGTGGGCAGAGCTTGTGTTGTGCCAATCGCATACTTATAAGTTGTGATTTGTTTATGCTGGAAGGTTTCTGTGGTGCTTAAAGCCAGTACAGTAGTGGTGCAATTGAATTGATCTGCGCATCTGGCATTGCAGACTAGGAGGAGTTCGGAGAGGGTTGAATGAAAGAGAACAACCAGAGTTCTTGCGCAGCATGTGTCTCTGGTTGGAGGAAAAGCACAGAAAGAGCGGTAAACGTGTGTCAGAGGCTGAGACTGAATAAATGGCTCAGAGCTGTGTGTATAGAAAAAAAACAGCAATATGAAAAGTTTGATGGGTTCATAGCAGAGAATTGCACCAACCTAAGCAATTGCACCACCCTAAGCATCCTAGGATGCTTGAATAAAGTGATTTGATTTGATTTGAATTGCAACATATTGTCGCAGAGTACTGAAAAGCCCATTTTAACCCTTTGCGATTCGAAACTTTTACCCACTTTCTGGCTGACCTGGTGCAAAATTATTTTGCCAGTTTCTGGCGTTGCGAAGAAAAACATGAACTGCGCAAGAAAAACTCACGGGATGCTTATTTTTTGTCTCAACCGCCATCGTGGTCTTTGTCACTCGCTTCTGTCGAATCACGGTCATCACTATCTGACGGGCGCTCGTAATTCTCTTCCTCACTTCAGTCATCAGCGCTTTTGCTAAATGCACCACCGTAAAGTGGCTGTGGTGAAGAAGCTGCCATGCTTCTCAGCCAACAGCACGCAAGTGAGAACGCTGTGGGATCCAGAAGGCCCATGCTGAACATTGACACAGTGTGGGTCACTATCCTTTTTCTCAGCACAATAGATCAGCCAGGGTGAGCAACCGCTGGCTCGGGGGATGGGCCAGGGCCAAGGACTGTGTACTTCCTGTCGATCTAGCCTTGGCTGTTTCTGCCGGGGCAGGGAAATTGGCCCTGGATTTTGCGGAGAGATTCGCTGTTTTGGAGGTTGCAACGTTTCATCCTGCAGTCTGGAGAAACGCGCGCTTGACCTTTCTTTGTCGGTGCATTCATTGGCTGGTGAACTGAAGGGAGGATGCAGCTGCAGTACAACAAAACTCCGCTGTGAGCTATGTGCTCTCCTCAGCCAAGGTCACTGCAGGCAGTGAAGCTGCTGCATAAAAGCTGTGTGGGCAGCACCCACTGAGTAGAGGGGCAGTCCGTAGTCATAGGTCACATGCTTTACTGCTCGACTCTGTGCCGTTTCAGCAAGGGCCGAGGGTGTAGGCCTTTGGGGTTTCTGCGCTTGGCTAAAGCAAGCACGTGCATCTCGCTGCTGAGGCTTCCTGTGCGTTTAGGCTTGGCTGACATTTCGCCGCATTTTATGCAGTTGGCATTGTGCTTCAGACAAAGACCAAGAACGACCAAAGCGCAGGAGCAGAGAAGGAACAGTACAGGCACCGTCCTGTGCCTTCTCTGCCTCTGCACTTTGGTCGTTCTTGCACTGTATTGGAGACGAATCCCTACCGACTAGCCCAGTTCTTAACTTCTCTATAAAAACGAATGGTTGGCAAGGGATTGTCTGTTTGTAACCCCCGTCAGAAATATCTGGTCAAAGATTGTTGAATGTGTGCGTAACCTGGCTCAAAGTTTTGTCTTCTCCAACTGCTCCCGGTTGAGTAGTGGTTCTGACCTATGTGAATGGACAGACCCCTAAGCTCTCTCCCACTGCAGAGGGCTACCGAGATTAACACGTTCGCTGTGGCATGCCTTCTTGAGGTCTCGCTTTAGGTGTGGAGTGACCCACCGGTGGGCCATTCGGCATATGTTCCAGGTGCGGGGGGGCCCACCAGTGGGTCACTTGTCTGTGCCTGTTTCATTTGGTCCAGAAGAGATGACGCTGCTACCTTTCTTGCTGGCATTTGGCGTGTTTATTTGAAAGATACACAATGCAAACGCAATAGAGAAATAGGCTGCAACTCCACTCCTTGAAAACAATAGCGCCACCCCATGTCCAGTGCAATAAATGGTTGCATTTTCAAACCTCAGACAGCAGCACATTACGGAGCGCTCGTGAGCATGGGTCACACCGCACACAGCACGAAAACATTTTCATTGAATGCGCCGTGGGTCACTGGTGGGTCACGGCATTTAACGGCAGAAAATTATTTTTCTGGCTATTTATAACCTCATGCAACAAGAATTGTATCTTTGTGTTCACGTGTGAGGAAGTTATTGCATCCGCAAGCAGATACAGGCTTGTAACTTCGCTGCCGCATAGGAAAACCACAGGCTGTGTGGGACCCACGGGTGATCCATGACGCAGTGCACGTGTTAAAGCTTTCATATTTTTTGTTCCATTCCGCAACCGTTACAAAATATTCCGAACTTACTGCCTCCAGAATCCTTTCAGACAGTCATGATAAAACTGTTGGGAAACGTAATAGTAACATAGCACTCATCAGTGCTCTTTATTTCCATCAACCCTCGCATTGTAATCGAAACTAAAATTCAAATAACGCTTCAGTCACTGACTGCAAATCATAGAAGTTTAGCATTTTTATGACTTTTTTTTTTTGCCAACTGAATATTAGTGCTTCGACCAATTTGTATACCTACTTTGTTTTTCCCTTATTTGACGTATCTACATTATCCTTATGTTGAAAATGTAATGTAACCACTCCTGCATGGGCCCTGCAGGATGTGCAGTACATTGCAGGGTTCACACAGGTCCTTGAAAACCTTGAAAACCCTTGAATTTATAAGTGTCGATTTCAAGGCCTGGAAAGTCCTGGAATTTTTAAATGGTCCTTGAATACCCTTGATTTTTCCTGAGAGAATCAATGGCCCTGCCTTTTCACAAGAATTTAAAGCGTTTGTCATGGATTTTAGGTGTTAACAAATGTAAAGAAACATTGTAACAATCAAGTTTCAGTGTATTGCGTGAAATTACAAGTTTGGTGGATTTTCATTTTACAAGGCAACATTGGGAGCAGGCACTTGTCAATCCAATCCATATCACGATAAAATTCAGTAAAAGCCAGCTTCTGTTATCTATCTTGCATCTTCCATCTAGTCTGTGCCACATACGCTCCATCTACGTTTGCTTTTATGTGCAAATGGTGGACGTGCACATAGTTCATCCTGCCTTGAAGCAACACTTGCTCGATCTAATTCCAGCTGATGCTCTTGCTGACAAAGCAGGAGATGCAGGCAACATGAACCAAGTTTTGAAATCAAACAGCCTCAGAAAAACACAAAGAAAAAAGAAAAACCTGTAAATACCAGCCATGAAATAAAAAAAAATAAGGCTGGGGGAGCATTTACGAACCCATTAGCACCTATCTAAATGTGCACTAATGTGCTTAGGTATTGTGCAATAAAAAACTTTTGCATTGTGTTGGAAAGATTATAAATAATCCCAGATAAAACATTAGATGGGGACCTTGAAATTGTGTTTTCTGGTCCTTGAAAGTCCTTGAAAACCCTTGAATTTTTGCTTCTGAAGCCTGTACGAACTCTGACATTCTTTCATGGTCTTGTTTTTTATGCTAGGTGAGATTGATTGATTGATTGCCTGTTTATTGAAGGAGGTCATAAGACCTGAAGGGGATGGGGGAGAGTGGGAATAGGGAAGAGGCGTGCAAATAAAAGTTATCAAAAACACATTTGCACTCCTTGTCACATTATAAGGTCAGTTCGCACTTGTCACAGAATCACTGGCCCATACAGGGCTGAGTCAATCACGAATCAAACGCCTTTGTAGAGACCATTCTGCAGAGAGAATTCTACAATTGCCCCTAATAAAGAGAGATCAGCGCGCACTTGACGAATTCACCTTGTTCATCGCACGGAATGGAGTGTGTGTAGTGTTAAAAGTTCCGATCATCCTTGTGAAAAGGCAGAGCACATCCAGATAGGATGGTAAAGATTGGAGACAAGTAATTCCCCACAAAATGTGCACTTTGGAGTATATGCTGTGCGAGGATGAGTCCATTTAAAAAGAATGTCGGGGGTATATGCAGAATTTGCGTAGATCTTGTTTGCAATAACTTCTTTTCTGGGGAAACGTCTTAGAGCTCGGAGAAAACCCACAGGTGGAGGATCTGACGATCCATGGAGGCTCTGATGACGGAGTATCTTTGCTTTGCGGTAGTTTTCAGGCCAGGTCGCCTCCTGTGGAGGTGGGTCCAAGGAAACCATGGGAGGATGTGAGAGACTCTCCTGGGCCGTCGTGCGCTAACTGGTTCCCTGTAACACCCTCAGTGTGCGCCGGGGACCAAACCAAACGAACGGATAGGAATTCTTGCCGTAGCTTCTGAATCTTTCTCAATATGGTAGTGGCAGTTGCATTTGGGGTGAAAGAATGATTTAATTCCTGAAGTGCCACGTGGGAGTCTGTGATTACGCGTAGTTTGGCTTGAGGAAGTGACAGGCGATTCTCTTGGATGCTTTGAAGGGCACCTAGAATTCTGAGAAGTGCGGCTTCTGCTACGAGGCCATGGATTTGTGAGATATTGTAGGACCCATCCAGGGGTGGAAATTCAGGGCATGTCCAGGCTTCGCAGCGGCATTGTTGGCCACTGCTGCGTCTGTGAAAACATCTTTTCGCCAATGGCTTTTGTCGTGCCGTATACACCTAACGAGATGCTCTCTAGCCGCCGGGTTGGAGCACTGTATAGGCCGACGTCTGATGAGTCCAAGCATTTGACGTTCCCATGGGGGTATAGTACCTTGAAAGGGTACCCCCTTTAAGATGATGTTCAACGCGTCCCATTTTAAGATTGCTTGTCCTTGCGATGAGCATTCGAGGCACGTTTGAAAACGTAGCTGAGTTTCCTCCGTGAGTTGTCGTAGCGGGGGAAGAGGAACTGCTAACTCTAGAACATCATTCCTGGTGTGCCGAGGAAAACCTGTGATGGTGCGGATCATAGAACGATGTAGTACAGTCGAACACGGGTATATCGAACACGCATATATCGAATTATTGTCTATATCGAACAGTCTGAACACCCCCTTGGAAATCCCGTGCAAAAGCATAGCGCTGTTGTACGCGTGTATTTAGCTCCCGACCACGGGCAGATTTGATATATCGAACGCTGTGCCGCAAGTTACCGCTTGATGCGACTTTGACGAGCTCTGTGATGTGCAGAGCTTTCAGATAAGCTTCAGATGGACATACTTTATATTGCGAATTATCAATATATCAAACTTTTTCGTGATCCCCTTGGAGTTCGGTAAATGCGTGTTTGACTGTATTTCCAAATCGCGCAGAAACTGCAGCCAGACACTGTGTGTTATGGAGACGGCTGATGCCTTGTAAACGGCCATTCACGGCGTGCGGGCCTCCTGCTGTCCGATCTCATTTGATGAACGTCGGCATTAGGGCACTTGCTTGTTAGGGCATGGGAAGGTATCCGCGGATGTAGTATGAGAGCCCTTTTCCGAGCTTGGGGTGGGTGCTGATGCATGGTAGAGCTCCCAGTGTCACGAACATCTCCTTTCTTGCAGGTCTACTTTGAATCCTTGTGAAAAACAGTGTGGTACAGCTGTGGTCAAGTTAAACCTGGATGTAACGAAGCCCTATGTAACGAATTCCTGGATTTAACGGAGATCTTAACAGCGAGGCTGTTTAGCAAAGTGTAATTTTTCGTGTGCACAGTTAAAGATGGCAAGAAATAGCCGAGTGCGGGCCTTGCGGTGACCGCCTGGCAGTTAACAAAACCAAGAAAATGCCTAGTGCTCATGTGTGCGTGCCTCGCGACGACCACCCAGCGTCCCCTCCGCGCGTTTGTCAAGGGGGGGGGGGGGGGGGGGGGGGGGGAAGGGGAAGGAAAGGAAAGGAAAGAAGAACAACTTTAGCGTTCGCTGTAATTGTGGCAACACTTGCTCCAGTGTATGCCCCTCCAAGGTGATACCGAATGATTATTACTTCAAAAAAAAAAATGAAGGAGGCTCACATTTATAGCAACAAAGATGGAGTAAAGGCCGTTGCGGTAGCGAAGAAGCAAATCGGCTGCAATCGTGGACGGAAACCTTCATGATGGTCGTGTGCAGCTTCGCTACCTTCAAGTCTTACGTGTAGGTATGAGCTTCCTTCTTTTTTTTCAATTCCCCATTGGCAGCCCCATTGAAACCCGTGTGTTTGCGGCCTCTATGAAACGAAGGCGGTGTGGCGGTTAACCTTGATGCAACGAATTTGCTATGCTGATGAGCCATTGTTTTTGCGCTTTTTTCTGAACAATCAGCTGGAGGAGGACAAACATTTCATTGAGCCATTACAGGCTCCTTAGGCAGCCGTGGTGACCGACATACCCGTGACCGCAGTGACCTCGCTGTTCCCACCCATTGGGTAGCCAGGTCGGAGAAATGCACTAGTTTAGCGAATGTTGCCTGCACCGCAAACTACAGGGCATTTTCACGTGTGGGTGCTGTGTAAGTTGGGTGCTGGGCCTGCCTGTCGGTGTGTAGTCTCGCGTCTCCACTGCCATATGAGGTGTCAGATCGTAGGGGATGATTTATGATGCATCGGCCTTACTCACTCCGTTATCATCGCGGCCCACGAGGCACTATCATTCCGCTAAGTTCACGCCTATCTCAGTGCGCACTAACACATTTAGGTATTCGCTTTTTCCAGGACTATAACCGACTGGAACAGTCTCCCCCCTGAAATTCTTTCTTCCAGTAGTATGTTGAAATGTATTGATGAAATGTCTGGTTTCTAAAAAAAAAAAAAATTCTCACGTATGTATCGAATAAGTTTCTACTGCCTTGTTCACACGTTCTTTTTACCCGCTAGAAATTGTGTAACTGGTCTTAA